>NC_042977.1:39298647-39453647 GCF_901001165.1 Salmo trutta
ATGGCCGACAATAACACAGATATGGTTAAATGATGCAGAAGATGTTCATTCAGATGATAAACATCTCTCCGTCTCTCTCTCTCTCTGTCTCTCTCTCTCTCTCTGTCTCTCTCTCTGTATCTGTATCTCTCTCTCTCTCTCTCTCTGTATCGCTGTATCTCTGTCTCTCTCTCTGTATCTCTGTATGTCTCTCTGTCTCTCTCTCTGTATCACTGTATCTCTCTATCTGTATTTCTCTCTCTCTCTGTCGCTCTCTCTCTGTCGCTCTCTCTCTCTCTGTCTCTCTCTCTGTCTCTCTCTGTCTCTCTCTCTCTCTCTCTCTCTGTCTCTCTCTCTCAGACCATCGGCAACGTTCTCCTGTCCTATGCTGAGATAATTTCCAAAGAGTTCCCTAAACAATGTGGGAACAAAGAGAAAGAGAAAGTGGTAGGTTAGAGAAACTGTATGTGTAAGGGCAGGAGTGTTTGATTAGCTGGATGTGGTGTAAGGGGAAAATCTGGACTGGCTCATCTATAGTCAACACTCACTGAGCCTCTGTCTGTCTGTCTGTCTGTCTGTCTGTCTGTCTGTCTGTCTGTCTGTCTGTCTGTCTGTCTGTCTGTCTGTCTGTCTGTCTGTCTGTCTGTCTGTCTGTCTGTCTGTCTGTCTGTCTGTCTGTCTGTCTGTCTGTCTGTCTGTCTGTCTGTCTGTCTGTCTGCTCATATCAGCAAGATACAAGTTGTCTGTCTGTCTGTCTGCTCATATCAGCAAGATACAGAGAGAGATGTAAAATATGATCTCTCCTTATTTGTGTCTTCTTCAGCCCTGCATCATCATGAATAACATCCAACAGCTGAGAGTGCAGCTGGAGAAGATGTTTGAGGCCATGGGAGGCAAAAACGTGAGTTTGTCAACACCCATCACTCAGACCTCTATGAGTCATCACTCAGACCTCTGAGTCATCACTCAGACCTCTGAGTCATCACTCAGACCTCTGAGTCATCAGTCAGACCTCTGAGTCATCACTCAGACCTCTATGAGTCATCACACAGAACTCTATGAGTCATCACTCAGACCTCTATGAGTCATCACTCAGACCTCTATGAGTCATCCCTCAGACCTCTATGAGTCATCACTCAAACCTCTGAGTCATCACTCAGACCTCTATGAGTCATCACTCAAACCTCTAGAGTCATCACTCAGACCTCTAGAGCAATCACTCAGACCTCTAGAGTCATCACTCAGACCTCTATGAGTCATCACAGAGAACTCTATGAGTCATCACTCAGACCTCTATGAGTCATCACTCAGACCTCTATGAGTCATCACTCAGAACTCTAGAGTCATCACTCAGAACTCTAGAGTCATCACTCAGACCTCTAGAGTCATCACTCAGACCTCTAGAGTCATCACTCAGACCTCTAGAGTCATCACTCAGACCTCTATGAGTCATCCCTCAGACCTCTATGAGTCATCACTCAAACCTCTGAGTCATCACTCAGACCTCTATGAGTCATCACTCAAACCTCTAGAGTCATCACTCAGACCTCTAGAGCAATCACTCAGACCTCTAGAGTCATCACTCAGACCTCTATGAGTCATCACTCAGACCTCTAGAGTCATCACTCAGACCTCTGAGTCATCACTCAGACCTCTATGAGTCATCCCTCAGACCTCTATGAGTCATCCCTCAGACCTCTATGAGTCATCACTCAAACCTCTGAGTCATCACTCAGACCTCTATGAGTCATCACTCAGACCTCTATGAGTCATCCCTCAGACCTCTATGAGTCATCACTCAGACCTCTATGAGTCATCCCTCAGACCTCTACGAGTCATCACTCAGACCTCTACGAGTCATCACTCAGACCTCTACGAGTCATCACTCAGACCTCTACGAGTCATCACACAAACCATATTGTAAAAATGTATACCTACAATGTAATTGCACTGTACCTACAGTATGTAATTTACTAAATACATGTATATAGGACACTTCCTGCTATGTAAATACATGTATTAAGGACACTTCCTGCTATGTAAATAAATGTATTATTAAGGACACTTACTTCCTGCCCCCAGCTGAACGTGGAGGCCAGTGACTTCCTGAAGGACCTGCAATTAAAGCTCAACAACGTCATGGACGACCTTAGTAGGATCTTCGCTGTCAGGTGTGTGTTTGTGTGTTTGTGTGTGTGGACTTGTTTAGTTGAAACATGGCGCTTTCAGGGTCGTATTCATTAGGACATGCAATGGAAAACGTTTTGGAACTCCCTCTTTCAATCAGTTTTCTTCAGCTTAGTGCCCAATGAATACAACCCAGAGTTGTGGGTTTTGATGCTTGTCTCTGTGTCTGTCTGTATATAGTTTTCAGCCCCAGATTGAGGAAAATGTAAAGCAGATGGGAGATATCTTGGGCCAGGTGAAGGGACAGACTGTTACAGACAACAACAGCGTGGCCGGGGACGCAGACAATGTCCTGCAGCCCATCATGGACTTCCTCGACACCAAGTGAGACACAAGAGACCGAGCCGCGCACACACACACACACAAACAAGTATGTTGTGGCATCCAAAACACTTCAAAGATGCCAAATTTGCCACATACACTACCAAAGGTATGTGGACACCTGCTTGGTGAACATTGAACATCTCATTACAAAATCATGGGCATTAATATGGAGTTGGACTCCCCTTTGCTGCTATAACAACCTCCACTCTTCTGGGAAGGCTTTCCACTGGATGTTCGATCATTGCTACGGGGACTTACTTCCATTCAGCCACAAGAGCATTAGTAAGGTCGGGCACTGATGTTGGGTGATTAGGCCTGGCTTGCAGGTTGGCGTTCCGATTAATCTCAAAGGTGTTGGATGGCGTTGAGGTCAGGGCTCTGTGCAGTCCAGTCAAGTTCTTCCGATCTCGACAAACCATTTCTTTATGGACCTCGCTTTGTGCACAGGGGCATTGTCATGCTGAAGCAGGAAAGGGCCTTCCCCAAACTGTTGCCACAAAGTTGGAAGCACAGAATTGTCTAGAATGTCATTGTATGCTGTAACATTAAGATTTCCCTTCACTGTAACTAAGGGGCCTAGCCGGAACCATGATAAACAGCCCCAGACCATTACTCCTCCTCCACCAAACTTTATAGTTGGCACTATGGATTAGGGCAGGTAGCGTTCTCCTGGCATCCACCAACCCAGATTTGCCTGTTGGACTGCCAGATGGTGAAGTGTGATTCATCACTCCAGAGAACGCATTTCCACTGCTCCAGAGTCCAACTTTACACCACTCCAGCTGACGCTTGGCATTGAGCATGGTGATCTTAGGCTTGTGTGAGGCTGCTCGGCATTGGAAACCCATTTCATGAAGCTCCTGACGAACAGTTCTTGTGCTGAAGTTGCTTCCAGAGGCAGTTTGGAACTCTGTAGTGAGTGTTGCAATCGAGGACAGATGATTTTTACACGCTACGTGCTTCAGCACTTGCCGGTCCCGTTCGGTGAGCTTGTGTGGCCTACCACTCGCGGCTGAGCCATTGTTGCTCCTAGACATTTCCGCTTCATATTAACTACGCTTACAGTTGACTGGGACAGCTCTAGCAGGGCAGACATTTGACGAACTGACTTGTTGGAAAGATGGTATCCTATGACTGTGCCAAGTTGAAAGTCACTGAGACAATGTTTGTCTGTGGAGATTGCATGGCTGTGTGCTAAATGTTATACACCTGTCAGCAACGGGTGTGGCTGAAATAGTGGAATGCATTATTTGAAGGGGTGTCCACATACTTTTGACATGTAGTGTATTGGTCACATACAAGTCTCTGAAGTCAAACAAGACATTCAGATTATAATGGGGAGGTCCATGTAATAACGCTAACTACTATCCCCAGCCCTAATGCTAACTACTAGCCCCAGCTCTAATGCTAACTACTAGCCCTAACGCTAACTACTAGCCCCAGCCCTAACGCTAACTACTAGCCCCAGCCCTAAAGCTAACTACTAGCCCTAAAGCTAACTACTAGCCCTAACGCTAACTACTAGCCCTAACGCTAACTACTAGCCCCAGCCCTAACACTAACTACTAGCCCCAGCCCTAACGCTAACTACTAGCCCCAACCCTAACGCTAACTACTAGCCCCAACGCTAACTACTAGCCCCAGCCCTAACGCTAATTACTAGCCCCAGCCCTAACGCTAACTACTAGCCCTAAAGCTAACTACTAGCCCTAACGCTAACTACTAGCCCTAACGCTAACTAATAGCCCCAGCCTTAACACGAATTACTAGCCCCAGCCCCAACGCTAACTACTAGCCCCAGCCCCAACGCTAACTACTAGCCCCAGCCCTAACGCTAACTACTAGCCCCAACCCTAACGCTAACTACTAGCCCCAACGCTAACTACTAGACCCAGCCCTAACGCTAATTACTAGCCCCAGCCCTAACGCTAACTACTAGCCCTAAAGCTAACTACTAGCCCTAACGCTAACTACTAGCCCTAACGCTAACTAATAGCCCCAGCCTTAACACGAATTACTAGCCCCAGCCCCAACGCTAACTACTAGCCCCAGCCCCAACGCTAACTACTAGCCCCAGCCCCAACGCTAACTACTAGCCCCAACGCTAACTACTAGCCCCAGCCCCAACGCTAACTACTAGCCCCAGCCACAACGCTAACTACTAGCCCTAAAGCTAACTACTAGCCCTAACGCTAACTACTAGCCCTAACGCTAACTAATAGCCCCAGCCTTAACGCTAATTACTAGCCCCAGCCCTAACGCTAACTACTAGCCCTAAAGCTAACTACTAGCCCTAACGCTAACTACTAGCCCTAACGCTAACTAATAGCCCCAGCCTTAACGCTAATTACTAGCCCCAGCCCCAACGCTAACTACTAGCCCCAGCCCCAACGCTAACTACTAGCCCCAGCCCCAACGCTAACTACTAGCCCCAACGCTAACTACTAGCCCCAACGCTAACTACTAGCCCCAGCCCCAACGCTAACTACTAGCCCCAACGCTAACCGTAACCTTAGCAAGCAGTTGCTTATCAACAGATAATTTGTTGATAATCCATCTGTTGATGTTAGCTGGTCATACTATCTGGACTATCCAAATAAAGTGTGACCCCATTAATTTCCTCCCTTTTTGCTACTTTTAATCAGTACGGTCTAGCTTAAATGTATCTATAACAGTCAATCCATACTTTAGTGTCAAAAGGTATTGTAACCTAATAAACTACTCAAAATACACACAACCTGACAAAGAAAACCCATGAACATATTTCATTGACAATCGTGTCACCTTCCATCCTTGTCTAGACAAGCTGGTAAAGTAGGCAGCCGTCTCGTCTGGTAAAGTAGGCTGCCGTCTGGTAAAGTAGGCTGCCGTCTCGTCTGGTAAAGTAGGCAGCTGTCTCGTCTGGTAAAGTAGGCTGCCGTCTCGTCTGGTAAAGTAGACTGCCGTCTCGTCTGGTAAAGTAGGCGGCCGTCTCGTCTGGTAAAGTAGGCTGCCGTCTCGTCTGGTAAAGTAGGCTGCCGTCTCGTCTGGTAAAGTAGGCTGCCGTCTCGTCTGGGGCCCTGATAGAGGGATGCGGGTTGAGAGTCAGAAGCAGACCAGGCGGTGAATGTGATGTAAGGGTGACACAGTCACAACAATATTGGAGTTGGCCTGAAAAAGCTTGTAGCAATACAATCCCAGCGAGGTTTTGGAACATATGATTGTTGCTGCAAATTGGACAACCTGAGGGGGATGGTGTTCAGCAGATGTTATATCCACATACATTATCTATATAGTCGTTTCAATGGGAGAAACAAAGGGTTTTTCCAGTGTACATCAAGGAAAACCCATGATGTTAAACTGTAGGGGGTTTGTTATACTGATGCTAAGGAAAGTCATTCATTGCTACTAAACAGTTATAGTTGGTTGGCTGTAGATGGTTTCTGCAATCTGAAGTTTAAACAGGTTGAAAATGCACACACACACACACACACTCCCTCCTTCCCTCTCTCTCTCTTCTGCATGGGTGTACTAAGATGTATTCTCTCCTCTCTAGTCTGTCGCTGTTTGCTAAGATCTGTGAGAAGACTGTGCTGAAGAGAGTGCTGAAGGAACTGTGGAAGCTGGTCATTAACACTATGGAGAAAAGCATTGTGCTTCCACCGTTCACAGACCAGTCGGTGAGTAACACACACACACACACACACACACACACACACACACACACACACACACACACACACACACACACACACACACATATTTTCTTATTTCTAAAAACCTGAGCCTAATTCTCTTCCATACATTCTCTCTGCTACCAGTCTTTAAAAATGATTTTCCATAGTATAATACAGTATCTACCATTCATTTAGAAATATGAAGTTGTGAACGTACTCTTTGGCTAGAATAAGATGTAGAGGATTCAATGGTTACTTCCTGGTTGTTGATTTGTTGAGATGGGCCTGTGCAGTTTCACTGACCCCCTCTCTCTCGCCATCGCCCCACCCTCTCCTTCTCAGGTTATAGTAAGTACTGTGTGTGTTTGTGTGTCTGTGATGTGAGTGTGTGCGTGTGTGTCCGCGCTCGCGTGAATGAGTGTGTGTGTGTGTTTCTCCCTGTATGATGTCTGTCAGCACGGACACACGGAGTCCTCTGCTACCTGTGACATCACTCCTCTTGTCCCCATGCTACTCAGTGTAACCCCCTCCCTGTCTCAGATTTATTCCCTGCCCCTAGGCCTACTTGTATAACTCCAGAAGGATTGGGTTGTTGTAAGCAGTAAGGCTAACACCTATCCACTCCCTCCAGATCTACATGAGTGACTAGTGGATAGGAGGAGAGGGCTTGATTTGAGTGCATTGTATAGTGTCATTATCAAACCCTGTCTGTATGTTAGAAATGAGCATGGTGCACGGCTGAGCCATGGAATACCTGACCTGGTGCCACTGTAATACAGCACCTTTCCTCCCCCCTTAGTCCCCTTTCTCCTCTTCCTCCCCTCCTTAGTCCCCTTTCTCCTCTTCCTCCCCCCTTAGTCCCCTTTCTCCTCTTCCTCCCCCATTAGTCCCCTTTCTCCTCTTCCTCCCCTCCTTAGTCCCCTTTCTCCTCTTCCTCCCCTCCTTAGTCCCCTTTCTCCTCTTCCTTCCCCTTAGTCCCCTTTCTCCTCTTCCTCCCCCTCCTAGTCCCCTTTCTCCTCTTCCCCCTCCTTAGTCCCCTTTCTCCTCTTCCTCCCCCCTTAGTCCCCTTTCTCCTCTTCCTCCCCTCCTTAGTCCCCTTTCTCCTCTTCCTCCCCGTTAGTACCCTTTATCCTCTTCCTCCCCCCTTAGTCCCCTTTCTCCCTCTTCCTCCCCCCTTAGTCCCCTTTCTCCTCTTCCTCCCCCCTTAGTCCCCTTTCTCCTCTTCCTCCCCTCCTAGTCCCCTTTCTCCTCTTCCTCCCCTCCTTAGTCCCCTTTCTCCTCTTCCTCCCTGTTAGTACCCTTTCTCCTCTTCCTCCCCCCCTTAGTCCCCTTTCTCCTCTTCCTCCCCCCTTAGTCCCCTTTCTCCTCTTCCTCCCCCCTTAGTCCCCTTTCTCCTCTTCCTCCCCTCCTTAGTCCCCTTTCTCCTCTTCCTCCCCTCCTTAGTCCCCTTTCTCCTCTTCCTCCCCCCTTAGTCCCCTTTCTCCTCTTCCTCCCCTCCTTAGTCCCCTTTCCTCTTCCTCCCTCCTTAGTCCCCTTTCTCCTCTCCTCCCCCCTTAGTCCCCTTTCTCCTCTTCCTCCCCTCCTTAGTCCCCTTTCTCCTCTTCCTCCCCTCCTTAGTCCCCTTTCTCCTCTTCCTCCCTGTTAGTACCCTTTCTCCTCTTCCTCCCCCCTTAGTCCCCTTTCTCCTCTTCCTCCCCCCTTAGTCCCTTTCTCCCTCTTCCTCCCCCCTTAGTCCCCTTTCTCCTCTTCCTCCCCTCCTTAGTCCCCTTTCTCCTCTTCCTCCCCCCTTAGTCCCCTTTCTCCTCTTCCTCCCCTCCTTAGTCCCCTTTCTCCTCTTCCTCCCCTCCTTAGTCCCCTTTCTCCTCTTCCTCCCCTCCTTAGTCCCCTTTCTCCTCTTCCTCCCCTCCTTTACCTGTCTCATATTTTTCTCCTTGTCACGTTTTACTTTTAGAAGGAACGTGTCCTTCCTCTACAGCGTTGCCTGTATGTTGAATGGATTGGAGGTTACCACACAATCCTGTACTGGATTGGAAACCTCTCCTGCACATGTCTTTTTCCCCCATTCTTTATTGTGACATGTTTAACTACATGTATGTGTAATTTGTACTCTCCTCATCTTCTTCAAACAACTCTCCCCTCCTCATGCTATGCTCTATTCACCACCTCCCCAACCCTCTTCCCCCTCTTCTCTCACCACCATCATCCTTCTCACTCTCTCACTCTCTCATTCTCACTCACTCTCTCATACTCACTCACTCACTCACTCTCTCTCTCTCTCGCTCTCTCTCTCTCTCTCTCTCTCTCTCTCTCTCTCTCTCTCTCTCTCTCTCTCTCTCTCTCTCTCTCTCTCTCTCTCACTCTCCATCACAGGGCACTCAGATGATCTTTAATGCCGCTAAGGAGTTGGGTCAGCTTTCCAAGCTCAAGGTAATGATGATGACACATTAGGATGAGTTCCTTTATGAGGACACATTAGGATGAGTTCCTTTATGATGACACATTGGGATGAGTTCCTTTATGAGGACACATTAGGATGAGTTCCTTTATGATGAGTTCCTTTATGATGACACATTGGGATGAGTTCCTTTATGATGACGCATTAGGATGAGTTCCTTTATGATGACACATTAGGATGAGTTCCTTTATGATGACACATTAGGATGAGTTCCTTTATGATGACACATTAGGATGAGTTCCTTTATGATGACACATTAGGATGAGTTCCTTTATGATGACACATTAGGATGAGTTCCTTTATGATGACACATTAGGATGAGTTCCTTTATGATGACACATTATGATGAGTTCCTTTATGATGACACATTATGATGAGTTCCTTTATGATGAGTTCCTTTATGATGACACATTAGGATGAGTTCCTTTATGATGACACATTAGGATGAGTTCCTTTATGATGACACATTAGGATGAGTTCCTTTATGATGACACATTAGGATGAGTTCCTTTATGATGACACATTAGGATGAGTTCCTTTATGATGACACATTATGATGAGTTCCTTTATGATGACACATTAGGATGAGTTCCTTTATGATGAGTTCCTTTATGATGACACATTAGGATGAGTTCCTTTATGATGACACATTATGATGAGTTCCTGTATGATGACACATTAGGATGAGTTCCTTTATGATGAGTTCCTTTATGATGACACATTAGGATGAGTTCCTTTATGATGACACATTAGGATGAGTTCCTTTATGATGAGTTCCTTTATGATGACACATTAGGATGAGTTCCTTTATGATGAGTTCCTTTATGATGACGCATTAGGATGAGTTCCTTTATGATGACACATTATGATGAGTTCCTTTATGATGACACATTATGATGAGTTCCTTTATGATGACACATTAGGATGAGTTCCTTTATGATGACGCATTAGGATGAGTTCCTTTATGATGACGCATTAGGATGAGTTCCTTTATGATGAGTTCCTTTATGATGACACATTATGATGAGTTCCTTTATGATGAGTTCCTTTATGATGACACATTAGGATGAGTTCCTTTATGATGAGTTCCTTTATGATGATACATTAGGATGAGTTCCTTTATGATGAGTTCCTTTATGATGACACATTAGGATGAGTTCCTTTATGATGAGTTCCTTTATGATGACGCATTATGATGAGTTCCTTTATGATGACACATTAGGATGAGTTCCTTTATGATGACGCATTAGGATGAGTTCCTTTATGATGACGCATTAGGATGAGTTCCTTTATGATGAGTTCCTTTATGATGACACATTATGATGAGTTCCTTTATGATGAGTTCCTTTATGATGACGCATTAGGATGAGTTCCTTTTTTGATTTCTACAGCATGTTTCATATAAATGCAGTTCTATTGTATAGTGTATTGTGTCGTATTAACTACATTGTTGCGTTAACTCTGTTGTCTGTTTCCCGGTACACTGCAGGAGCACATTGTGAGAGAGGAGGCCAAGGCTCTCTCCCCTAAACAGTGTGCCATCATAGAGCTGGCATTGGACACCATTAAGGTACCGTATACTACATGTACAGTATGTATAATGTGTACTATGCAGTAAATAGTATGTCTGCTACTGTATGATGCTTCATAACTTGTTATAAGCATGTCCGAGCCTTTGGGATGTCTTATAACAAGGGTTATACTATGTTACATCTCTCTGAGGATAAATAACAATGCCCCTGCAGCAATACTTCCATGCGGGCGGTGTGGGTCTGAAGAAGACGTTCCTGGAGAAGAGTCCTGACCTGAAGTCTCTGCACTACGCCCTGTCCCTCTACACACAACACACTGACAAGCTCATCAGGAAGTTTGTCCTTTCACAAAACGCTCAGGGTACGTCACACCCTCTGTCTCTCTGGCTAGTGGTGGTCTGTCTGTCTGGCTAGTGGTGGTCTGTCTGTCTGTCTGTCTGGCTAGTGGTGGTCTGTCTGTCTGTCTGTCTGTCTGGCTAGTAGTGGTCTGTCTGTCTGTCTGTCTGTCTGTCTGGCTAGTAGTGGTCTGTCTGGCTAGTAGTGGTCTGGTTGGCTGTCTGGCTAGCTATCTGGCTAGTAGTGGTCTGGTTGGCTGTCTGGCTGTCCGTCTGGCTGGCTAGTAGCTGGCTGGCCCGTCTGTCTGGCTAGTGGACTGGCTGGCTCGCTGGCTGTGTGTGTGTCTATCTGCCTGATCTATTTTTTAATGCTAACTGTCATTGTGAAACATCTTACTGAGGTGTCTTCTCTCCCACTCTCTCTGCTAGTCCATGGAGGGAAGGGGGTCAGGTATACCCTCAATGAAGACACATTACCAGAAAAGGGTAAGTGCCTGTGATCGTGCATACCCCCACCCACCCCTCAATTTATTCCTCCCTCTCCTTCTCTCTACACCTATCCATTTTAAACAGTTGTTTTCAGGAGAATTACCCTCAATTAGTGAATTACAGTCTTGTCTGCAATCCTGTAGCTTGATCTTAACCCTGGTATTAAACCTTGCTCAGCTAAGCCCTGCTCATCTCGTTACCAAGAGGTGTGTGTATATGTGTTTGTTTTAGTACCAATCGTTCCCAGCAGAATCACTATTTTTTTCTGAACCGGTTCGATCCCCCAAAAAGTACCAGTTCATAGAGCTGATTTTCCTTCATTTTTTAACCTTGTGAAATCAACAACATTTTTACATTTAGCTCAGAACGATCCAAATGTCTCACACACACACTGATACGAATCCCTTTGGCCCTGCAGTCTAAGGGGGGGATGGCAACGAGACCCGTAACATAACTCATGCAAATTAAAATAGTGATAAAGAGACAGTGAGAACAAAAACCACAGACAATATAAATCTACCGTCAAACACTACAGGTTTATTTTTAAACACACAGTAATGGGGTGTGGGAAGAGGGGCTGAGCTGGACCCAAGGAAAGAAACGATAATCCAAAAACACCCCTAAAATAGACTAGCCTACTTCAATAACAGCTAGCTAACTAAAAAATACAGTGGGTGGTCCGCCCAGTTCTAACTAGGGTACTTAGACAAAGTATTCATAAGGGTAATATATGCCCATGGGCGACTTGTCTTGGTAACCCCTTTTCCCACCAACAAACAAACAGTCAACACTTTAACCAAAAACTATACTCACAGGCTGACGGACAGAGACAGGGACAGGGACAGGGACAGGGACAGAGACAGGGACAGAGACAGAGAGAGAGAGAGAGAGAGAGAGAGAGAGAGAGAGAGAGAGATTTAAATAATCTTTATTGGGTCAATTAAAAACATCAATTAAAAACACGACTCCAATTCCTTCTCCACAGTAACTAAACACAACAGCCTCTGAATACCCCATATACTCATAAACTGATCAATATTGTTGACCAGTTTATAATAGGCAAACTCAACCCTTAGTCTCGCTGCCAACATTCCCTCCAGCATTCCCACCACATCCACAGACCCCTGTCCCTGAATACTGTTCTTTCGGGTCTTCCATATCGCTAATTTTGCTGCCCCTAACACAAAATGAAGCAACACAACTACACCCTTTTGACTGAACCTGTACTTTGGCCCAAATATATACAGTTGGGAAGAAAAAACCTCTCCCTACGTTGAGAACCAATTAGTGATCAGGTCAATCATCCCGACCAACCTGGGACACTGTAAAAACAGATGTGCCAGAGTTTCAGACTCAGCATAAAATGGACACCCTTCCCCAACAGTAGGATCCAGGTGTACCAGATGCATGTTAGTGGCTATGGCTCCATGTCAGCTGTCCTCTTATCAATAGGCAGTTTGTATAATGATCGCCAACAGCCTTTTGGAGAGACACCTGGAACAAGCACACCCGCCCACCTCGTCGATTTTACCCCTTCCAGGGAAGAGGCATGGGACACCTTTACACATACTCTGTACATGGCCTTCTTTCCCACCTCCTTGAACTCCCCCAGCTCCGGGGTATCGAAGGAAAGCAGCATCCCCACGTCCTCCTTGAATGCCCCCGCCGCAGCACTAACAATCAGTGCAGGGAACACATCATCCAGACCCTCCTTCCACCGATCAGAATTGGAAATGTCAGTCACATACTGCAGATGAAGCACTGGCAGGGAGTCACAGACCTCAGCGACGACCTTCCTCAGTAGGCGAGATGATCGGATCCCCGCTCTTTCTCCCATCTCCTCCAACGATCTAATCCTGTTCCGCATCAGATGACCCAGTTTAGTACACCCCACGCCTAACAGGCATGAACGTAGGCTAGCTGAACCCAGAACACGGGACTGGATGGCAGTGTTGTGAAAAAGAGGCTCTTCAAAAAGCCACATCCCTGGTGGCGTGCAGGCCTTACGGGACTTGACAAAAACTCTCCAATCCTGCATAACAGACTCATAAAATTGAGTCAGGCCAGGCAAATCACCCCCCTCCAGGTTTAAGAGGAAAAGGTGCTTGTCTAAGCCCAAACAGCCCACTCTCCTCATCAATGTGTAGGCTGTGTCGACCCAGCTAGAACCGTCACTGTACAACAGTCTCTGGGCTGCTTGAAGCCGGAAAGCCATGATCCTAGAGGAAATATCCACCAGGCCTTGCCCATCCTCGTGTAGTGGCAGGTACAGGGCTGCAGCTTTAATCCAGTGTTGTCCAGACCAGAAGGAATGTCCACCAGGCCTTGCCCATCCTCGTGTAGTGGCAGGTACAGGGCTGCAGCTTTAATCCAGTGTTGTCCAGACCAGAGGAAATATCCACCAGGCCTTGCCCACCCTCGTGCAGTGGCAGCAATATTATTAGCTACCAATACCCTTCCCCTATAAGTCAGCTGGGGCAGCACCCATTTCCATCTTGACAGTCTGGCACACACTTTCTCCACTACACCCTCCCAGTTCTTTTTCTGAAAGACATCAGAGCCTAGAAAAACCCCCAAAGTCTTCATCCCATCTCTGCCCCACTGAAGCCCCCCTGGTAACCGTGGAGCAGACCCCATCTGAAGCTGACCTGCCCACAGCGCTTCACTCTTTCCCCAATTGACTCTAGCTGAGGAGGCCCCCTCATACACCTTTAAAGCGTTTGAGAGAACCTTAACATCCTCACCCCCTGTAATAAAAACAGTCCCATCATCTGCATTCTCAGACAGTGCTATCGTGGGACCCTTCATTACCCCTGGCACAGAGAAACCAGTAAGCTTCGCTCTTAAAAAACAAAGCATTGGTTCAATTGCCAGACTATATAACTGCCCTGAAATTGGGCATCCTTGCCTGATGTTCCTTTGGACAGGGATGGGGCAGCTCAAACCACCCCCCACCTTCACCATACCCGAGGCCCCAGCATACAGTAAACTCATCCAAGACAAAAAAAACATCCCCAAACCCAAAGGCTTTCATTGTTTAAAACAAGTACTGGTGGTCCACACGATCAAAAGCCTTCCCCTGATCCAAAGAAAGTAAACCCACATTTACATTAGACAGTTTACAAATGTCTAAAACATCTCTTATTAGAAACAAGTTGTCAACAATAGAGCGATCAGGTACACAGTAAGACTGGTCCTTGTGGACCAACAATCCCAGATACTCTTTCAACCTGTTTGAGACACATTTAGAAACAATTTTATATTCTGCGCACAGCAAAGCAACAGGTCTCCAATTTTTTATGAGAGCCAAATCCCCCTTTTTTGGCAATAATGAAAGCACCGCACGTTGACAGGATACAGGAAGAGAACCCTCATGAAAAGATTCACACACCACTTCATAAAAATCCTCTCCAATAGACCACCAAAAGTGCTTATAAAACTCAGATGGTAAACCATCAATGCCAGGGGCTCGGCCTGTTGAGAGCTGCATGATTGCTGTGGACAGCTCTTGCAGTGTAATGTCAGAGTCCAATGCGACTCTCTGCTCAGGTCCCAATTGAGGAAGACTGTGTAGCAACTGTTCAGTACACAGAGAGTCACAATCCTCCGCCTTATAGAGGGCAGAGTAGAAATCTACGGCATGTTGACGCATTTCACTGTCATCTGTGGTCACCTTCCCATCAGGGAGACGAAGGCAGACCATCTGTTTACGTTGTAATGTTGACTGTCCTAGGTTAAAAAAGAAAGCGCTAGGAGCATCCATATCCTTGAGGGAAGCGAAACGAGACCTAATCAAGGCACCCTTCACTCTTTCATGCAGAAACAATCCCTAGAATAGTCCTGTAAGTTCATGACTATTCCAGGGTCGTTCTGAGTGAGCAGCTTCAATTCAATAGATTTGATGTCCTGTTCAAGTGCCTTGATAGTCTCTTTGACTTCAATTCGAGACAGAGCAGTATACTGTTGACAAAATAATCGTATTTGGGCCTTCCCAACCTCCCACCATTGTCTCAAGGACTCAAAATTCCCTTTTGTAACCATCCATTTTTCCCAAAACAACAAAAACCTTTCACAAAACATGACATCATGTAACAATTTTACATTAAAATACCAGTAAGGTGATGACCTTCGTGGACAGGACAAATGAATATCAACAGTAACAATATGGTGATCAGAGAAACCCACAGGAGTAATGTCACACCTTCCAACCCTACTACAGTAGTGATCAGATACATACAACCTGTCTAACCTTCCAACCCTACTACAGTAGTGATCAGATACATACAACCTGTCTAACCTTCCAACCCTGTCTAACCTTCCAACCCTACTACAGTATTGCTCAGATACATACAACCTGTCTAACCTTCCATCCCTACTACAGTAGTGATCAGATACATACAACCTGTCTAACCTTCCAACCCTACTACAGTAGAGATCAGATACATACAACCTGTCTAACCTTCCAACCCTACTACAGTAGAGATCAGATACATACAACCTGTCTAACCTTCCAACCCTGTCTAACCTTCCAACCCCACTACAGTATTGCTCAGATACATACAACCTGTCTAACCTTCCAACCCTACTACAGTAGTGATCAGATACATACAACCTGTCTAACCTTCCAACCCTACTACAGTAGTGATCAGATACATACAACCTGTCTAACCTTCCAACCCTACTACAGTAGTGATCAGATACATACAACCTGTCTAACCTTCCAACCCTACTACAGTATTGCTCAGATACATACAACCTGTCTAACCTTCCAACCCTACTACAGTAGAGATCAGATACATACAACCCTGTCTAACCTTCCAACCCTACTACAGTAGAGATCAGATACATACAACCTGTCTAACCTTCCAACCCTACTACAGTAGTGCTCAGATACATACAACCTGTCTGACCTTCCAACCCTACTACAGTAGAGATCAGATACATACAACCTGTCTAACCTTCCAACCCTACTACAGTAGAGATCAGATACATACAACCTGTCTAACCTTCCAACCCTACTACAGTAGTGCTCAGATACATACAACCTGTCTAACCTTGCTGCACTGACACGACCTTCATTAACTTTTAGCCATGTGTACTGCCTAACTTTTGCATTCCTGACTCTCCACACATCAGAAAGCTCAAACTCAGTTAGTAGACCAGACAGGCAAGTGGCTGACCGCAGGTGAGGTTCTTCAGCGGTGCGATCAACAGTAAAATCTACTGTACAATTCCAGTCCCCCCCTAAAACCATACACCCCTCTTGGTCACACTGTCTTAAGGTTTCCTTTATTTTTTATCAAAACCAACAATATGCCCTCATTAGGAGCATAAACATTCAAAAAAATATATTTTTTTTAAAAACATAACATCCGCCTTGACCAATAAAACCCGACCCTTGACAATCTCTGTTGTAGATGCCACAGTCACCCCTAAGCCTGAAGAAAACAAGATTGCCACCCCAGCACTGAAATTAGTACCATGACTGAGTATATGCTGCCCCTCCCACCACATACCCCAGTCAACCTTATTTTCCTCATCACTATGTGTCTCCTGTAGAAAAACTACATTAAGCCTTTTCTGTTTTATTACTTCTAATACCCAAGCCCTCTTATTCCTGTCCCTTCCTCCGTTAATATTGAGAGAACCAACCCTTAGTACCTCCATATAGAAAAGAGAACCTCCCCTTAGTACCTCCATATAGAAAAGAGAACCTACCCTTAGTACCTCCATATAGAAAAGAGAACCTACCCTTAGTACCTCCATATAGAAAAGAGAACCTACCCTTAGTACCTCCATATAGAAAAGAGAACCTCCCCTTAGTACCTCCATATAGAAAAGAGAACCTACCCTTAGTACCTCCATATAGAAAAGAGAACCTACCCTTAGTACCTCCATATAGAAAAGAGAACCTACCCTTAGTACCTCCATATAGAAAAGAGAACCTCCCCTTAGTACCTCCATATAGAAAAGAGAACCTACCCTTAGTACCTCCATATAGAAAGAGAACCTACCCTTAGTACCTCCATATAGAAAAGAGAACCTACCCTTAGTACCTCCATATAGAAAAGAGAACCTACCCTTAGTACCTCCATATAGAAAAGAGAACCTACCCTTAGTACCTCCATATAGAAAAGAGAACCTACCCTTAGTACCTCCATATAGAAAAGAGAACCTACCCTTAGTACCTCCATATAGAAAAGAGAACCTACCCTTAGTACCTCCATATAGAAAAGAGAACCTACCCTTAGTACCTCCATATAGAAAAGAGAACCTACCCTTAGTACCTCCATATAGAAAAGAGAACCTACCCTTAGTACCTCCATATAGAAAAGAGAACCTACCCTTAGTACCTCCATATAGAAAAGAGAAAGGAGAAGCAGAAGAAACCACAGAGAAACCAAAGAGAAAAAAGAAGACACCCTATGAAGCATGATCAACATCATTGTTTAAATTTTCTCTTAACCTGACCACGTTTCCCACCACCTTTTGATGCTGTGACAGCAGTAACAAATTTCCTCAAGCGAAACCGCTTCTTCTCACTTAACTGGTCTAACCCCCACCGTCTTCTGTAACATCACAGCTGACCTCACAAACTTAGCAACATCAAAATATTCTGCCAATTTGACAGATTTCCCAAAAGTCTGATCCAGAAACCTATTTACCTCCTCTAGATCATAAATTGAGTCGTCACCAGCTGCTATCATATCAATAGAGATATCCATATCCTGCTCCTCCTCAACTGAGGCCACAGACCCCTGACTCGCTTCTAACACATCCCTTTCATCACTCCCCAGTTGCACCCCATCACTCGTACATGGCATCTCCTCCACTACCTGGGAGACTAGCTCCACCTAAACCCCATTACTCGTACCAGGCATCTCCTCCACTACCTGGGAGACTAGCCCCACCTGAACCCTATTACTCGTAGTGGGCATCTCCTCCACTACCTGGGAGACTAGCCCCACCTGAACCCTATTACTAGTAGTGGACATCTCCTCCACTACCTGGGAGACTAGCCCCACCTGAACCCTATTACTGGTAGTGGGCATCTCCTCCACTACCTGGGAGACTAGCCCCACCTGAACCCTATTACTAGTAGTGGGCATCTCCTCCACTACCTAGGAGACTAGCCCCACCTGAACCCTATTACTAGTAGTGGGCATCTCCTCCACTACCTGGGAGACTAGCCCCACCTGAACCCTATTACTCGTAGTGGGCATCTCCTCCACTACCTGGGAGACTAGCCCCACCTGAACCCTATTACTGGTAGTGGGCATCTCCTCCACTACCTAGGAGACTAGCCCCACCTGAACCCTATTACTAGTAGTGGACATCTCCTCCACTACCTGGGAGACTAGCTCCACCTGAACCCTATTACTCGTAGTGGACATCTCCTCCACTACCTGGGAGACTAGCCCCACCTGAACCCTATTACTAGTAGTGGACATCTCCTCCACTACCTGGGAGACTAGCCCCACCTGAACCCTATTACTCGTAGTGGGCATCTCCTCCACTACCTGGGAGACTAGCCCCACCTGAACCCCATTACTCGTAGTGGACATCTCCTCCACTACCTGGGAGACTAGCCCCACCTGAACCCCATTAGTCGTAGTGGGCATCTCCTCCACTACCTGGGAGACTAGCCCCACCTGAACCCTATTACTCGTAGTGGGCATCTCCTCCACTACCTGGGAGACTAGCCCCACCTGAACCCTATTACTCGTAGTGGGCATCTCCTCCACTACCTGGGAGACTAGCCCCACCTGAACCCTATTACTAGTAGTGGGCATCTCCTCCACTACCTGGGAGACTAGCCCCACCTGAACCCTATTACTCGTAGTGGGCATCTCCTCCACTACCTGGGAGACTAGCCCCACCTGAACCCCATTACTCGTAGTGGGCATCTCCTCCACTACCTGGGAGACTAGCCCCACCTGAACCCTATTACTCGTAGTGGGCATCTCCTCCACTACCTGGGAGACTAGCCCCACCTGAACCCTATTACTCGTAGTGGGCATCTCCTCCACTACCTGGGAGACTAGCTCCACCTGAACCCTATTACTCGTAGTGGGCATCTCCTCCACTACCTGGGAGACTAGCCCCACCTGAACCCTATTACTCGTAGTGGGCATCTCCTCCACTACCTGGGAGATTAGCTCCATATGAACCCCCTCCTGTACCCCAGCACTCGTAGTGGGCACCTCCTCACCAGTCTGAGGAACTGGCTCTTCAGATCCATCCTTACCTTCTACAACAAATATTTTCTGCTGCATAACATTTCCCTCTAACACAAGTTGCAACTCCGTGCCCTCAACACGGATAACTTGTTCCTCAGCAGCAGGTGCTTGTGGCTGCTCAACCACTGTCGGCCCACCTCTCCCTACATCAGTGGGCCCAGGCGTAACGAGGACCACCTGCGCCCCTCCCTCTGCCTTCTCCCTTTTCGGGCAAGCATGTCGCTTATGACCAACATCCCCACACTCAAAACACCGTTGACTACCTGTACTAGCATAAGCCATATACAATCTATTGTCATACTTGACTTTAAACGCTAACTCCAAAGTCTGCTCCGGTGAGTCCAAAAACATAAACATCCCAGAACCCTTTTTGTGGCAGATCTCCAAATTATAATTCTGCACAATAAGCGCCCAACGCATAAGGCGCTGGTTCTGGTTACATACGGTGGAGAAACACTAAGGGGTTATGGTCAGTATATACAATCACAGGTAGGGCACTAGAACCTATATACACTTCAAAGTATTGCAGAGCTAACAACAAAGCTAGAGCTTCTTGTTCGATGGTGGCATAGTTTGGTCTGACATTTGTTAAATTTCCGTGGCAAATAACACACAGGATGATCCAGTCCACTCTTGTCCTGCTGCAGTAGAACAGCACCAGCACCTCTGGCACTAGCATCTACTTCCAGTTTAAACGGATGTTCAAAATCCGGAGCAGCAAGTACAGGGGTACTACATAAGAGGGCTTTAGCAGTATCAAAAGCTATCTTACACTCTGGGGACCACTCAAACGATTTTGCCGGACTGAGCAAATCAGTCAAGGGAGCAACTACTGCAGAGAAGTTTTTACAGAAGCTACGGTAGTAGCCAACCATCCCTTAAAAGCGGCGTAGCTCTCGTCTGGTGGTAAGTGCAGGGAATGCAGTGATAGCCAAGACCTTGGCATCAACAGGGCGCACCTGTCCATGGCCGACCTCTTTGCCGAGATAGGTAACAGTAGCCTTCCCAAACTCACACTTTACCAAGTTCAGGGTTAAAGAAGCAGCTGCCAAACGCTCACATACTACCCTTAGAGAGTTAACATGATCTGTCCACTCAGATGAATAAATCACTAGATCATCAAAGGTAGGCACTACAATTGGGAACGCCAGCTAATACGGCGTTAACCAGTCGTTGGAAAGTGGCTGGTGCATTCCACATCCCAAAAGCCATGGCTGAGTATTGAAGGAATTTGTCTGGGGTCACAAAGGCAGAAATCTCAGAAGCACGTGAGGTTAACGGAACCTGCCAGTAACCTTTTAAGACGTCCAACTTTGTTACATAAGTAGCAGCACCAACAGTGTCGATACAGTCGTCCAGTCTGGGTAACGGGAACGAATCTGGCAGTGTGACAGAATTTACCTTTCGATAATCCGTACATAACCTGGACATACCATCAGGTTTAGGAACCAGAAGGCAAGGAGAACTCCAAGGGCTTGAACTTGGCGTCGCCAGGTCATTCTCCAACAAATATCTCACTTCATCCCTCATTATCTTCCTCTTAGAAGCATTGACACGATATGGGTGCTGCTTGATAGGGGCAGTATTTCCAACATTAATGTCATGTTCCAACACGTTTGTACGAGTATGAACATCATTAAAAAGACATGGAAAACTGTGGAGTAGCCTCACAATATCGTCAGCCTGTCCGTCCGTTAAATTAACCAGACCTGACTGGAGAGACAGCAGCATTTCTGAGTTGGGTAATCTAACACACTGCTGCTGAGCATTGCGCAACTCTAATCCATCTCCATCAACATCATCAATATGACAGTCCACTATCATAGCAGTAGAAGCAGAGGAAACAGCAGTACCTTCCGCTGTTTTTAAACCATCTACCTGGGTGATGGGTCGGGTGTGGTATGCCTTCCACATGTTAATGTGGCACACACGAGATTGGCGTTTCCTATCAGGAGTTTGAAGCACATAATCAGTTTCACTTCATTTCTTTTCAATCAAATAAGGACCAGAGAAACGAGCTGACAGTGAAGATCCTGGAACAGGCAATAACACCAGTACTTGGTCACCTGGCTGTAGTGGACGAGAAACAGCCTGTTTATCATAGTGTCTTTTCATACTCGTCTGTGAGGAAGACAGAGCTTCCTTAGCGAGAGCACAGGCTTGGTATAGGCGCTCACGAAAGCGACTAACGTAGTCCAACACATTCTCATCTCCCACACACAACTCTTGGGACAAAAACTGTTCTTTAAGGACTTTCATTGGTCCTCTCACTGTGACCAAACACTAGTTCAGCTGGGCTGAACCCTAGAGACTCCTGTACAGTTTCACGAGCAGCAAACAAAACTAGAGGAACTCCCTCATCCCAATCTTTCTCAGATTCCAAACAATATTTACGTAGCATAGACTTCAGTGTCTGATGCCAACGTTCAAGCGCACCCTGAGACTCTGGGTGATATGCGCTTACCACACGGTGCGTAACTGACAATGATTTTAGAGAGCGAGATTGAACTGGGGAGAAAACAACTGACTGGGTTTTTAAACCAAGGGAAAGGGGCTGTGATAGGGTAAATGAAAAGGTGCAGGTGTCTTCTTATTAGCGACTGATTGGTGACTGATTGGTGACTGATTGGGGAATGATGATTGTCACCTGTGAGGAGAGAAGGAGAGAAAAGAAATACACATACAGGATACACACACAGGATACCTGTATCCGTAACACACACACACGCACACACGCACACACGCACACACACACACACATACAGCATGCAGACAGATTTATCAGCCTGTCTTTGCTTCATTGTACATTAAACTAGCCTGTCACTGTCTGAAACACTGGGGGGTCAGAGGGCTATGGTCAACAGCAGGGATCTCAACTCTGTGTTTCTGATGTGGTGGTTAACTCTTAACCTCTGGCAGGGTCGGGAGTGGAGGAGCCAATCGGAGAGGTGGTAATGCACGTGGAGATCTTCACCCATCCCAACACTGGAGAACACAAGATCACTGTGAGAGGTGAGAGAGGGGGGGAGGTGGAGGGAGGGAGGGGCTGGAGGGAGGGGGGAGAGGGGAGGGATGGAGGGAGGGGCTGGAGGGAGTGGGGAGAGGGGAGGGATAGAGGGAGGGGCTGGGGGGAGGTGGATGGAGGGAGGGAGGGATGGAGGGAGGGGCTGGGGGGAGAGGGGAGGGATGGAGGGAGGGGCTGGAGGGATTGGGAGGTGGATGGAGGGAGGGGCTGGGGGGAGAGGGGAGGGATGGAGGGAGAGGCAGGGGGAGAGGGGAGGGATGGAGGGAGGGGCTGGGGGGAGGGGGAGGTGGATGGAGGGAGGGAGGGGCTGAGGAGGGGGGCGGGAGGAGAGAGGGGGAGGGAGGGGCTGAGGGGTGAGGGGGAGGGAGGAATGGAGGGAGGGGCTGAGGGGGAGGGAGGGGCTGAGGGGGCGAGGGGGAGGGAGGGAGGGATGGAGGGAGGGGCTGAGGGGCGAGGGGGAGGGAGGGATGGAGGGAGGGGCTGAGGGGGAGGGAGGGGCTGAGGGGCGAGGGGGAGGGAGGGATGGAGGGAGGGGCTGAGGGGGGAGGGAGGGGCTGAGGGGGAGGGAGGGGCTGAGGGGCGAGGGGGAGGGGTAATGGGGAACAGGAGTGTGTAAGGTAGGGGTGATGATGGGCTTTACATGTGTTCTAATTGCACTAGACTTGAGCTTCTTTGAAATGCACTACAAACTAGCTACATGTCATCTCTGCTCGTCTTCTTCAAACAACTCTCCCCCTCATGCACCTCTTTCTGCACCTCTTTCCCAACCCTCTTCCCCTCTTCTCTCATCACCCTTCTCTCTCTCTCGCTCAGTGATTGCTGCTAATGACATTAAGTGGCAGACCCAGGGGATATTTCGTCCCTTCGTGGAGGTCTACATCATTGGTCCCCACCTCACTGACAAGAAGAGGAAGCACGCCACCAAGTCCAAGAACAACAGCTGGTCGCCCAAGTTCAACGAGACCTTCCAGTAGTGAGTATATCAGGTTTCTGTCTGGTGGGGTCTGTGTGTGTGCTGTCTAACAAACCTCTCCTCTGTCTCTCCAGTTCCCTGGGCAGTGAGTTGGGTCCGGAGGGCTATGAGCTGCAGGTGTGTGTGAAGGACTACTGCTTCGCCAGGGAGGACCGTACGGTGGGCATGGCCCTGATGCAGTTGAAGGACATGTCCTCCCGGGGCAGCATGACGTGCTGGCTCCCCCTGGGGAAGAGGGTCCACATGGACGAGACGGGCCTGACGGTACTGAGGATCCTATCCCAACGCAACAACGACGACGTGGCCAAAGAGTTTGTCAAGCTGAAGTCAGACCAGCGCTCTGCCGAGGAGGGCCGGGCGAGCTGAGAGGGAGAGTAGAGATGGGCCTAGTGATCAAGATACTGACTTAGATACACACACACACACACAGTTACTAATACAATACTGGCATGTTTATGTCATATAAACACACTAATAATCTGTAATCACATAATGATTATCACATGTACACAAACACAGAGGTGGCCAACAGTTCCTTCTGCCATAGATGTATTTTGAACACCTATCAATGAACCAATCAATTTATCAATCCATTTCTACTGCTCTCTCTCTCATTATCTCTCTTCCACTCTTGCATATTACACATTTTATATATGTTTAATGCAGAAATGTGAAACAAATATCACCTGATGAGTTATGGTGGAGTTATAGAGACAGATGACTTTGCACTTTGACCTCTCGGCATGTTCAGGAGAGCAGCCCTAAAGCCCAACTCTTACTTGTCCATCTGTTCCTGTTAGTCTGTCTGTGGGTTTCTCAGTGTGTCGCTCTCTTTCCTTTTGTCTATGTTGTGCTCAGTCTTCCTGTCGTGTGATGTGCTCTGGGTAGAAGTAGACCTCAGTGACAGATCTAGGATCAGCTTACACAGTTGTCCTGGCTTTGCCTGTTGGGGAGGGGGAAATGTAACATTGATCTTAGATCAGCGTCTGGGTGCAGCTTCATCCTACCTCGTGTGATGTACTTCCTGCATGTTGAACCCAATTCTCAGAACACTGTGATTAATTAGCTGATACCACGGCAACAGCTGTACAGACCCCGCCCCCCACGGACACGACACGTGACATCTTATACCTGTGTGCACGGTGCATATAACCTGGTATAATAAGGGTTAACATAATAATAACCTTTGTAACCATAACCATGAAGAAAAGTACTATCCAGTAAAAAAAGAAGTGAGAAAAGAAGAAAGTGCCGACGTTTGATATGAATGTGTATTTTGGATGATTGTAAGACACGCCAGTCTTTCACATGGGTTGAGGTTAGCCTAGGTTTGGATCAGACTTGTTGGATGTTAGCGTGTTTGGAACACACCATATGGCCATGTTGTATATAGACACTGAGATGGTGCCGCAGACCCAAACATGTACCTTTTGAAGATGGTCTGCTCTTTTTACATACTCACTTCCCCTAGCAAAGACCCTGGCCTGACATTACTATAAAGGAGTAATACTAGCCAATAGATGGTTGATTCAACCCCTCATAAACCCCCTTCTATGTTCCCTTGAAAGTGCACAAATACTGCAAAGGGCTACAGGACCAGCAGACGTAGACATTACTGAAGGGACACACTGCCTGGTCACTCCACCCACCTGTGTTTGTGAGAATGTAATAAATGTGTTTTCTGTGCTATGGGCCATAAGATTTAACTAACCCATAGGCCACTATATACAGTGAGCTCCAAAAGTATTGGGACAGTGACACAAGTTGTGTTGTTTTGTCTCTGTACTCCAGCACTTTGGATTTGAAATGATACAATGACTATGAGGTTAAACTACTGTCAGCTTTAATTTGAGTGTATTTTTCATTTCAAACTTTTTGTACATAGTCCCCCCATTTTAAGGGACCAAAAGTATTGGAACAAATTCACTTATATGGGTATTAAAGTAGTTAAAAGTTAAGTATTTGGTCCCATATTCCTAGCACGCAATGATTACATCAAGCTTGTGACTCTACAAACTTGTTGGATTCATTTGCATGTTTGTTTTGGTTGTGTTTCAGATTGCTAAATGCTAACATCCCGTGCTATTGTAAAGGTGAGAGGTTAGCATGTCTTGGGGGTATGATATTTGTGTGTCTAACTTTCTCACTCATCATTATTCACAATTAATTCAGGATTAGCCATAGCATCTATATTCATGTAGAAGTGTTTAGAAACATATTATATTCTTATTTACAATAAAAGTGACTCTAAAATGAAACAATACATTATTTACCAATAATTTCTATTGGGCACAAAATGATCTGAAACAACCAAAACAAACAGCGAATGGATCCAACAAGCTTGTAGAGTCACAAGCTTGATGTAGACTTTGGGACCTAGGAATATGGGACCAAATACTACACTTTTGACTACTTTAATACATGTGAAAGTGAATTTGTCCCAATACTTTTTGTAATTTCTAAATGGTTCACCTGATATGGATGACAATACCTTAAAAGTAAAGCTGACAGTCTGCACTTTAACCTCATAGTCAATGTATAATTTAAAATCCAAAGTGCTGGAGTACAGAGCCGAAACAACAAAATGTGTCACTGTCCCAATACTTTTGGAGCTCACTGTATACCATAAGGTCACTAGAGAGCAACTGCATGGTTTCTCTGACTGCCTTTTCAATCATCTGATTCTGTGTTTTTAAGGCAATACCTATTTGTTCTGTTTTGACAATTTGGCCCTGCATTTTTCCGAGGATAAGCTTTAGCCCGTTTTGGAGTATGGCTGTGTGTGTGTCTGTCTGTGTCCGTCTTTTCTGTCCTACCTGATTTCTGGGCTCAGTGTTTATTTGTGGTATGTAGAGGCAAGCAATATAACCCCAACGTAATCACTGGAAACCGGTGGCATGCCCAGGAATTCCAACTGCAATACCATGATCCAAGGAGTGGAATACCAATCCCACATTTTCATTGGACCACTGAGTGGGAAATTCCCTGTTATAATGGACTCATCTCAATTTCCTTCTCATAGAACATGTGTGTTTTTCTTGGCATACTGGGAAATGCTTTGGGAATACTGTACATTGGAGAGAATTTCGGCTTACATTAAGACCTCTCCTATCTGCTGTTCAGTCAGCTACTGGTCCGACTTTTCCAGAGGATGACTTTGCAGAGATTGTGATGAATGGACCAACTCTAATGGACCAGCTAGTGTTTTTCAAAGACTTGTGTTGGCTAGTAGAAGTGTCAACGCCAAAGCCATCGTAGTAGTTTAATAATACCACATCAAGCCATCGTTGTAGTTTAATAATACCACATCAAGCCATCGTAGTAGTTTAATAATACCACATCAAGCCATCGTTGTAGTTTAATAATACCACATCAAGCCATCGTTGTAGTTTAATAATACCACATCAAGCCATCGTAGTAGTTTAATAATACCACATCAAGCCATCGTTGTAGTTTAATAATACCACATCAAGCCATCGTAGTAGTTTAATAATACCACATCAAGCCATCGTTGTAGTTTAATAATACCACATCAAGCCATCGTTGTAGTTTAATAATACCACATCAAGCCATCGTAGTAGTTTAATAATACCACATCAAGCCATCGTAGTAGTTTAATAATACCACATCAAGCCATCGTTGTAGTTTAATAATACCACATCAAGCCATCGTTGTAGTTTAATAATACCACATCAAGCCATCGTTGTAGTTTAATAATACCACATCAAGCCATCGTTGTAGTTTAATAATACCACATCAAGCCATCGTTGTAGTTTAATAATACCACATCAAGCCATCGTTGTAGTTTAATAATACCACATCAAGCCATCGTTGTAGTTTAATAATACCACATCAAGCCATCGTTGTAGTTTAATAATACCACATCAAGCCATCGTTGTAGTTTAATAATACCACATCAAGCCATCGTTGTAGTTTAATAATACCACATCAAGCCATCGTAGTAGTTTAATAATACCACATCAAGCCATCGTTGTAGTTTAATAATACCACATCTATATATCAACCACCCACTCAAAGATTTATCTTACTGTAAAAAGAAATCTGTCGACGTGCCCGTGAGCAAGGCACTTAACCCTAATTTGCTCCAGGGGCGCCCTACCCAACCCTTCCCGTTTTCAACTATGGCTGACTGTAAAACAACACATTTCACTGGATCTCTCCAGTGTGTCACAATATCGTTTTTATTACTTTTCTTTTTTACAATGGAAATGCCATGTGGGTGTTGGCACAAAATGCTTGTATTGTGATGTTTGTGCTTGTTGTACATGAGTTTGAATCAACTCTAGAGCTTCTGCTGCTATTTTCACAGCTAGAGAGCAACATGGACCGTGTCATGTTGCATTGTGGAGGGAGAGCTAAGACATTGCTGTTCTGTTTTTATCTTCTGAGCTTCTGTTTAACCAAAGGCATCTGAATGTCATTTCACATCACATGATCATGACAGCTGACAGTACATGTATATCTTAATTTAACTCCAAGAACCTGCTGTTTCTTACCACTCATAGAAAGACTGCACACACACGCACATATACACACACTAACATATGCGCAAGCACAAAAGGGCACACGTGAGATGATGACATGCATGCACGCCACCACATCTCCATGGAGACCAAGTGATGCCCACCCTGTGAATAAAAACAAACACCAGTGCATGAAGGGAAAATGAACTTTATCGTGCCAGCACGCGTCTCTTTGATGTTACCAATAATGGGATTTTTTTTCTCTTTTCATTTAAATACCTATGTAATGATAATGAATTCTAACATTTTATTTTTTAAGAGGCTTGTGAATACATACAAATATTTAACCAATATGAATGTAGCGTGTACACGGAATTTGCATGAGAGAATTATTTTCTACTGAGGATGTTTCTAATTTGTTTATTATCATTATGATTGATTGTTCTTTATCTAGAATGAAGGTGGGTTAGAATGCAGCCTGGTTGTGAACTGCTTCCTATTAAAAGGCCATTTGTGTCTGACATTTTCTGTACTTTATTCTCTCCTCTATTAGAGCATCTCTGACACTTAGTGATCACATATAAAAAGACACTGTCCTTCCTATGTACTGTCCTACTAAATCTATCTGCTGTTTCCAGAAGCTGTCTGCTGGAAACGGCATCCCGTCTGAATGGGAGATGTTTAGCAGAATGCACACCCCCCCACCCCCATCATTCATAGCCCATGGTTGATATCTACTGCCATCATGTGGTGGAATGAGAGATGACAATGTGTCCAACTTGGGATAAAAGGGATAGTTCACCCATATTTAAAAGCTTCTCGTTTCATTACCTTGAAAGCAGTCTATGGACATTCATGCTTCAGTTTTGATAAACCTAACCCCTTGATAAACCTAAATTTCCAAACACCCCCAAATAAGCATTCTTAAAATGTCATGCCCTATCCCAGGGTTATTCAAAACTTACCCTACGCAGTGCTGACTACTGGGGTGTGTTCAGTTCGCTTCAACGTTTGCAATGAGAAACGCGTTTTAGTACGTTCTTGAACAGAGATACCTTTGCTCTGTTTGGTGGGTGTGCCTTGAAGCAATGAGTGATGTATTTAAAGGGCAACCCTTCCCGTTTTCAACTGGTCATTCAGTACAGCACCGTTCAATTGACCGTTCTACATTTACATTTAAGTCATTTAGCAGACGCTCTTATCCAGAGCGACTTACAAATTGGAAAATACGATAGCTTCAACATCTTTGTTACATGAACTGTCTTCTTCTTTCCCAAACTGCCTTCATCCACCCCAGATGGGACTCAAACCCACAATCCCTGGCTTAGAAGGCCAGTGCCTTATCCATTAGGCCACTGGGGTACCTTCTATTACGCTATGTACTGAACGCAGCCCTGTTTCGGCTCTTTCTGATAATTGCACCCACCTCGTGTTCCAGGTCTAAATCTGATTAGAGGGGAAGAACAACTGTCTAAGTTTAGACTGGTGGCCCAATTCTGATCGGTCAACAGACCAATTAGTGAAATAAAAGCCCAGAATTGGCTGCCTGTGTTAACACAGCCTGACTTGGTTGAAAGTGTGGAATGCAAGGTAACCTCCTACTAGTTACTACTCTACAGTCAAATTAAATTTTATTTGTCACATGCGCCAAATACAACGGGTGAAAATGTGAAAATGCTTACTAACAACCAACTATGCAGTTGAGAACATAAGAGTTAAGATTTACTTTAGTTAATTTGGTAAAGCATAAGGTGGTATTCAATTATGTGGTCTGACCATAAAGTAAGCTAGAGAGGTGAAAGAAAATGCAAACACAATAGGGTTATTGTTTTACAGTAAAAAAAGAAACCAAAAACAAGATTTTATTAAAGAAGCATAAAAAATAAAACTCTTGATACATTTCTCATAACCGTCAAGTCAGCTCAAATGATATGCGTATACAATTGTTCCGGCTCACGGTTAAAAGGTCCATAAACTTTCAAATAAAATATATTTCAATTAAAAAATGTATTCAATAATTTTCTCATTTTGTTATAAAATTGGCTATATGTAGTACACAGGAAATAAAGGAAAAAATATGGTAAATAAAAAATCATTTTGAAGTAATAAAAAAGGGTCACATTATTGTCTGGGATATTTAGGTAAGCAAATAAATTGTAAAAATAAAAATGTGTAAAAAGTTTTTCCCCTCTAATGCCTGATGGCTTGAAGACATGCATATGGTTAACTTACAAATAATTATACATGTTTTTAAAAACTACACTTAACTTCATTACTTAAGTCTGGTAACTTTTTTTAAAACGAGATCCCATTGATTGTATTCAGGGTATATACATACAAGTCAGGCCTGAAACCTTGTTTGCTGACGTAACATTTTGGTTCTGCATACAAAAAGAATTAAAGCAAAATAGAAAGGCAGAGTTTCAGGGGGAGTGGCTTGCCCAGATGGGCGTGGCGCTCTCTGGGCCCACCTCTGTCACAAAAAGGTCAGAGGTCATTCCTCAACGAGCCTCTATAAACCCTGTTTTCAAACCTAAAGGAGAGGGGCGAGGTTAAGTTCAGAAAAAAATACATCTGCAGAATATGAGAATATTCTGTACCTTTTAGCTGTTTGTTACTGTACATGACCATAACACTCTGGACTATGGGTAAAGAGTTTGCTAGTGAAACAACCAGACCAGATCCTACACCAGAACCACCTGGCAAATTCAACTATGGACATTAAGTGACAGAAGTCATGGGCAGTTCTGGAAAAAAGGGGCCCTTTTAAAATTGGCCTCCATTTAACACTAAAGGAGATTCACACAAACACTCACAGTCTAGCTGTTCCTTTAAAGACATGGTCACGTCCTCCCCTGCACCTAACTTGTCTGCAGGAGCAGAGAAAACTAAACGTTTGACATCAAGCCCAGCAGGGACGGGTTGCCAGTTTACACAGATCCATCACTCTCACGTTGAGGGGAGAGAGAAAGACCACGGGGTGGTCAGGGTTGTACAGTTCATTCCTAAAAGAGGAGCTGGAGAGGGGAGGCTGTGCCCCTGTGCTGCCCTACATGGCCGTTCCTTTTTTCGACAAACAGTATCTGTGTCAGTAGCAAGTTTGCACCAACGCATCATTAGAGTAGTCATCAGTGAAATGTGAGTCCTCAGTGACTACTAGCTCCACATCTGTGGACATGGAGGGTCCTTCAGTTTGGGGGAGATAGTGTATCTAAATGAGGAGGGTTGACTATTAGATTACAGATTAAGACGTCAAGCCGCTGTCCTCTTCACTTGGCTAGCTCATTTAGAGTCAGGCATCTTAAACACACAGAAGTGGTTTGGTTAAAAGTAGCTTGGCTTCAGCTCTGCCTATACCATGTGAAGTGTTCATTCTCTTGAAATGCATATTTTCCTTCTCCCTCCCTGAAGGCAGTCACTGATCTGAAGTGACCTTATTGCTGGGAACACCTGTCCACACATGGTAGATCACTGAATAGTACCTCAAGGTGTGAGGGGAGAAAGGAAGGCTGCAGTTGAAAAGTATTGGAACAGGGCCTTCTGTTCATTTGTTCACAGACGATGGACGTGAATTAGAAGAACTGGTACTAACAGGGTTGACCCCTGAGACAGCCCGGTGCTAACAGGGTTGACCCCTGAGACAGACTGGTACTAACAGGGTTGACCACTGAGACAGACCGGTACTAACAGGGTTGACCACTGAGACAGACCGGTACTAACAGGGTTGACCCCTGAGACAGACTGGTACTAACAGGGTTGACCACTGAGACAGACTGGTACTAACAGGGTTGACCACTGAGACAGCCCAGTGCTAACAGGGTTGACCACTGAGACAGACTGGTACTAACAGGGTTGACCACTGAGACAGCCCAGTGCTAACAGGGTTGACCACTGAGACAGACTGGTACTAACAGGGTTGACCACTGAGACAGCCCGGTGCTAACAGGGTTGACCACTGAGACAGCCCGGTGCTAACAGGGTTGACCACTGAGACAGCCCGGTGCTAACAGGGTTGACCACTGAGACAGCCCAGTGCTAACAGGGTTGACCACTGAGACAGCCCGGTGCTAACAGGGTTGACCACTGAGACAGCCCGGTGCTAACAGGGTTGACCACTGAGACAGCCCGGTGCTAACAGGGTTGACCACTGAGACAGCCCGGTGCTAACAGGGTTGACCACTGAGACAGCCCGGTGCTAACAGGGTTGACCACTGAGACAGCCCGGTGCTAACAGGGTTGACCAGTGTTCTATAGACGTAGACCGGAGAGAAAAGAACCAGCAACACATTCTGCAGCTGTTTGAACACATAGTGTCTGGAAGCCCTGGATGAAATAGCTACTAGCTGCCATATTGGATATGTTGATTACTCTCCCTGTTGTCACCAATGAGAATGTTAAACACCTGAACATGTAGTGTGTGTGCTCATAGGAAGCCCTGTTTTTAATCTTGTTTATCATGGCTTGTCTCATTCTATGAATACATCCGTACGTACGTTCAAAAGGCTACATACTACAACTGTGAACCGTACCGTCACAACAAAACCAACCTGTCCACATCATAGTTAAAAACACCATAGGAGAGAGAGAGGCAGTTGATGTGAACTTACTAGAAAGAAAATACACAGAAAATATATCTCCCAGGATGCCACTGCCGCTTGGGCAGGGTGATCCGGGGTTAGACTAGGAGAAAAAGAGCTTAGCTGGGGGATTTGAGGTGGGGGCTAAAAACATTACAATGTGTCGCTCAAGGTTTGCAGTGCACAGAGAGACGGCTCATTCGGACTGCCCTTAATACTGGGGACAGGGGCCGCCTCCTCTTAACCAAGATCCCTATTGGCAGAGACATTCCTGTGTGTGTGACATCACCAAGACCAATATTCTCCTGTTGGACTTCAACACACAAAGACAGAGAGACACAGACAGAGAGAGACAGACAGAAAGAGAGACACAGAGACAGACAGAGAGAGACAGAGACAGAAAGAGAGAGAAAGAAGTCAGGGGCAAACCGGGCCACAGTTTACAGTGAAAAAGCCAAAACCTATCTAAAAAATATTTAGCTGTCCAAAGCAAACTGTATCAGATAGAAGATCTGGGTGGACTGGGTTTAGTTTGTCATGTGGATGGCTAGGTGTCTACACTGAGCTCCACAAGGGGAAGAAAGAGGAATGGAGCCAAAAACAAGACATGTTTGTTTCAATTACACATTCTGTTGTCAGCTGAGCCTTCGACATGGAATACAACAGTAGGGTTTAATACAAGGCTCTGCTTCATTCAATCGAACCAGAAACAAAGCCCAACTCTGGAACTATTGAAGGAGAGAGGGGAGGGTAGAGGGTAGGGTAGAGGGGAGGGTAGAGGGTAGGGTAGAGGGGAGGGTAGAGGGGAGATAGGAAGAGAGGGTTTGAGAGAAACACAGACCAACAGGGACTGAGTAACTGACCTACGGCATTACTTCTGATATTTCTTAAATAACTTTCAACTATTATATTATTCCTATACTGGTCGTTAAAACCAAGACATTGAATAGCAGTTTCTGAACAGTATAAATATCTTAAGGTGTTTCAGTCTTCATTCATGACATCTATGAGGTCCCTCAGCCTGGTCTCATAGGTGTCTGTTTCTGTGACTGTTCCAGGCTCATACCACAATCCCAAAGCCTTTCCTTTACGTCACTATACTACAGCATGAGAGAGAGAGAGAGTTAGAGAGAACAGAGAAGACCAGAAAAACAGTGTTTCGTATCCTGTCAAAGAACATCGGAAAGAAACCAGAAAGGTGCAGGTCTAGGCAGCTCTGTCGAAAAATATCTGGTATTAATTACAAAAGTGGCAAAGGAAAAGGATTGTGAAAGAAGCAGGCAGAGATATCTGAAAACGCGACGGAATGAAAACGATACAGACAGGCAACCTAGAGGCTGAGCTAGGTCAGTCCTGAAGGCTTGTCCAGGTCAGAATGAAGGCCTGAAGAAAGATAAGACACAAGTCCACTGTGAAATCTCTTGATCCCAGCCCAACTGCTTCTGCAGAATCAACCAAAATCAGCCCGTCTGGAAATAATATTCATTATTACTAACATTATTCTTGTCATAGTTATTATAATTAAATCAACATCCGTATAGTGTCATTTCTAATATTGTAATCATTATAGCCCATCCTATTAGCAAAAGTTGTTGGTGTCTGTTCCTCCACAGTTGATGCCCCACTGCAGTTCTCTTGGATAGTCAGAGAGGAAAGAAAGGGATGTTTTTTAAGATGACACCTCCCCTCCCTGGTCTTTGGGTGGGGGGTTCATTAGGAGAAGATGCGGATGCACTGTGTGGCAGGGATGTGGCAGACAGGGCATTCGGGCTCAGCGGACTGGCAGATCTGTCCGGCGCAGTCCATACAGAAGAGGTTGTGGCCGCAGGGCACCAGGGCCGCTGTCACCTCGCTCTCAAAGCACACAAAACAGTCCCTGCTCCCACCCCCTGGCCCTACACCAATCAGACCTCCAGCCCCAGAGCCTGCCGCAGCCTTCAGCCGGCCCAGCATGCCAGAGGCCAGGCCCACTCCACTGCCCCCGCCCTCTGAGTCTGTGGGAGAGCCTCCGGGCAGGGAGGAGGCTGAGCAGGAGGAGTAACCGGTGGATGAGCCTCCGGAGCTAGATGCTCCAGAGATGGTCCCTGCACCAGTACCGCCCGACTGCAGCCATGAGAGGGCGCTGAGAGGGTCGCTCTGGGCCCGGCGGGCCATCGGATGATCTAGGGGTCCCACCACGGTGTCGGGGGGCAGGGTGGGGGACAGGCGGGGTGTGATGGCGCCTCCACTCAGGCCGCTGCTGTTTCGGCGGAGAGGTTGCTGCTGGGAGGAGCCTGGGACCTTCCCTCCTCCTCCATTGACGAAGGGTGCCCAGATGTTGGCGGCGCTGAACTCAAAGCCCAGCTCCTCAGAGGGGAGGCCAGGGGTGAACCCGCCTCCTCCTCCAGCGCTGCTGGAGCCTGTGCTGAAGGGGCTGGTGGGGCTGCCTCCCTCTGTGGCCCTCCTGGGGGCGCTGTAGCTCTCAGAGCCCATCCCTCCCTTGTGTTGGTGGTAGGAGGCCAAGGAGGACAGCTTCCTCCCAGATGAGTGGTGCATGGCCAGGGGGAGTGGCGGTGGTGGAGGGGGAGGCGGGGGTGGAGGGGCAGCATGGTGGTTGTTTGCCCGAGACCAGAGAGCAGCACCCAGCGAGCCCAGGCCCTCTAAGCTAACGTCGGTTCCGTTGGTGTGAAAGTCGTTGTCTCCCTGGAGGTCCACGAAGGCCCCGGTCCGCAAGGTGATGTGCGTCTCGATCTCCTCCCGGGCTCGGTCCACATTCTCTGGCATGCCCGTCACCTCGAACACAGGGTCCTTCTCCCGGCTGGGCGTCACGATGTAGGTGTGGGTCTGCTGCTGGATGCGCTTGATGGTCGCCCCCTTGGGACCAACCACTAACCCCACCACGCGGTACGGCACCCGAACCTGCACCACGGGAGGAAATAAGAGTAAGTTTTCCAGACCACGTGACCTGACCAGGTAAAACTATGGAAGAGGAAGTTACATAGTCATAAAAACAGATGATGAATCACAGTGTACTGGCAGAGCCGTAAAACAATATCAAGAACTGCCATTTAAATGGAACTGAACGGTTGCGAATTAAGTGTATGAAAGTAGAAGTTCGATATTATCATGACCTCTATTCAACCCATATTTGTATATCTCCACAGGTACTTGTGATGCTGGCTACTGGCAAAGGCTCCCTTGTCATGAAATAAAGATAACCATCTCAATGGAACTCACCTGGTTAAATAAACAACAAGCAAACAAAACATTAGGCTACTGTATCTCCCACTGTGGTTGTCATACCTGTATGGTGGTCTGTCCAGGCAGGTGTGGGGGTCCTGGGATTGCTCCCCCCGTCCCGGGTGCTCCTGTGCCTGTGGCCCCAGCCTTGCAGCGGGACGCCCGGATCATGGAGAAGTGCTCGGCCGCCGAGACGATCTCCCGCTTGGCCATCTCCACATCTTCCCTGCGCCCTGTCACGATGAACACGGGCTCCTCGCCCCTCACTGGGGTCTTTATGTAGGTGTTGGTCTTTGCACGCAGTGCCTTGATCTTACAGCCTGGGGCCGAGAGTGATGGAAAGGCGAGAAAGAGGGGAAATAACAATGTTGGCCAATTGTGTTTGGCGGAGTTGAGAATTAATCATTTTCAATAGGGTAATTTTGGTGTAAAGTAATGGTTGTTTCATAAACTGAAAATGAATAATACATAATATCAATAATATATAGCTACTGTGACTTTAACTTGATTGATTCAGAGAATAGGACTTTGTTGTGGACAAATGTTTACTAAACTGGTTAAAATAATAATCTGTCTGCACTGCATTCACTGGTTGACAAACAGCCTGGCAAAAAATATATATTCCATTATGTAGGCCTATAGCTTATTAGCCTCGTAGCATTTCTAATGCTAACCCAAGAACCGCTGCACTGTCTCTTTAAATATGGACAGGTCGCTCTCACCCACCAATAGGATGGGACGTGTGTGATGTCATTCGGGGAGGCAGAAAGCATGGCATTTTCAAACAAAGAGAACAATGCCATAACGTAGCCACAACGGCGCGCCAAGCATAGCCACTGAGTGTATGTTAACTAGTCAATATTGTGCGAAATGTGTGAGGAGAGAACATATGTGTGTATTTTGAAAAACGGCGGAGAGCGGTCGACTGGGCTGGATGCGGGGCGAAAACACCGCCCAGTCCCGTGTTCTGCGCGGCGGCCATCCCAACTGCCTCGCTTTAGGGCCGAGCATGAATTACACACAATTACTACAAATCTAATTTGAACGTGGACGTCAATATAAACACCCAGACATATTGTTTAAAATTGGTTACTTCTGTCGTACATATCGCTAAATTACTCGATAGGCTTCTTTTGTTTTGTGCAGCCTGCTAGACATGTCCAGACTCCCGACAATCTGCCGCTTTGTCTGACCCTCTCCCACCCCTCCCCCCTCCCCATGCACCACACACAACCAATAACATCTGTAGTTGGTTTAACACTGCTGTAAGGACATGCAAATAAGGCCAGTAAAATCATTCTATGTCTACATGTATTATGCGAATAAACAACATCCACTGTACACATCAATAACAACTCATAACACCACCAGACGCTGAGACATTTCACCACCCAAACAAAGGAAGGCGGTCTGGTGCATGGTCCTATGCATTCGTGGTTATAAGGGGTAGTTTGTAATAACTAGACCCTAACATCTAATAACGTTAGCTTTAATATCTTATGAACTAACTAGCGACGGCCAAACTATATAGGTAAACAAAAGTGGGGGAAAATACTGAATTCTTACCTTGTCTTCCCACTATTTCAGCAACGTGCTCGGAGCTGGGCACTGGTACGCATTCGGTCATGTTGACACTCCTCTTGCGATTGCAGATAATTGAGTTTTGTTCCCCGAGCATGGAGTGAGAGTGCGGGCCAGCCATGTGGTACCCGCCCGATCCATAGTACTCTGGAGACGGGGAGCAGGACGTCGGGGATTCCCGGGAGCCTCCTGGGTGCTCCAGCAACTGCAGGTTGACATAACCGCCGTTGCAATTCTCGGAGACCGGTCCCTGGTTCTCGTCGAGTGGGTCAACGTGCCCTCCACCACCACAGTCCACCTTCTCCAGGGCCATAAGTGACAGCTGGTCCAGGGCGAAGCGGAGAGCCTCCTGATGGCCCTCGCCCCGGGACTCCTGATCCGTCTCTCGGGGCAGGCTGACCCCGTTGTGCTGGCTGCTCACTACCATGTCGTGGTCCATAATCTCGGGGTGGAATAAGGGGCTAGGCATAGTCCCCGAGGATGAACATCCGATCTTGGGTCGCCTGTGGGTGTAAAAGCGCTCTTTTCTGGGAGAGGCAAACAAAGGGAGTTTCAGCACAAAACGTTTTGAGTCATGATAAGTTTTTAAAAACACACGAATGAAATGTACTAAAAGTTGTAAAAGCATTTGCTGTCATATAGCTAGTTAGTTCCATAACTAAATAGGTTAGTGTGTTGTTCTTCTTGGACGCCGTCCCCTTCAAGCCTCCTTTACTGCTTTGTCTGTGTTGTTGCATTCTGTCTCACTGTCTGGCAAAAATAGCCTGTGACTGATTGGTTATCTTGTTGAAATGTGCATCATACATATTTTAATAAGCCAATATTAAATATTCCATAACACTGAACAAGACTTGGTCATTCTATTTTGTCTATTCAATCGGTAACATCCCGAAAAGGGAGCATCACATTTGGGAAAGCGCTAATCTGTTGTTAGCTAGCTACAGTACGCTAGTTAGCAAACTAGCTAGTTCCACAGTTGAGTCAGTCACGTTGTCGTCCCCTTTGTTTGGGAGTACCACAGCTAGCTAACGTTAGTTGGAAAGCAAAGCACAAATACTTCAGCTAAATCATTTGTCTAAGCCAAATATTTTTTGTATTTTTTTTTTTTTTGGGGGGGGGGGGGTAAAAATATCTTGAAATTTACTTTACCCTTTGGCCAAATCCCGATTTTATTGAGTTCCTCTCTTATGATTCTTGAAGGAATGGTGAGTGGCGACCAGTGCGCTAATGCTAGCTAGCTCGCTAAATTGGGGGGCGTTGGAGAAAATGTTTAAAAACGAATGAGAAGGGACAGGCTGTTGATGAGAACCTATTCCAGCCGGATGTCGTTTAGCGGCCCATCATTTTTCGTATCGGTTCGTAGTCTATTACATTTCAATGCACATACCTCCCGAAAACTGTATCTGGATCTAGCTAACCTCTTTCTCTTAGCTGTTCCCTGGTCCGCCGCCTTTGTCTCGCCAGGCGCACGCCGCTCTGCCTGTCTCGCACAGAACTGACGTCATCCGCGACACAACAATGGGTTCAAAGGCCAAGGCACGCACGCACGTCGCGATCGATATTGTTATTTTATACCTCAGTGACTGTGCTGGTGGATCATTTTCCACATTGGAAATTGATAAAGCAAATTATAATTCGTCTGATGGTTCCGTGTCAGTTTTTGAAAACGTCGTGGGAAATTGACAGTTATTGATGCAAAGGTGGTGTCACAATTTACAGGTTAGGTAGAGTGGGTTATTGGGAAGATGGGGACAAAATAACCTATCAACCTCAACATTTTTGTCAAGGGTAGCAGTTCAAGATCACCAACTGTGTGTGAAGGTCTAGAGCGAAAGCAATGTCCCTGTTATTGTGTGGGTGCCTGTCAAGCCCTTGAGGTTGACCAAATGGGACAATAACTGAATAATAGATGCCAGATTCCATGTAGTCTCTAGAATAATACATTAATTATCCATTATTGATTGCCATGCAAACTCAAGCTTCAACTTCCGATGCACACATTGACCTACCTACAGAATCACTACGTAGCCTACAAAACCAGACAAGTCTGGTGAGTCTTCTCCGACTGCTGATCTCACATAGCAAGCATCTAAAAGAACACAGATGACAAAAGACTGCATTTATTTTTCTTACAGAAAAAAATTAATTGCTTGATGTTTTACCTACAACTTCTAAAACAGGCAATGGTAACAAATCCCTCTGAGGAAAAACAAAATGTTTTTTTTTACTACAAAGCATAATTTGAAAAATTGCATTTCATGGGGTCCTACTTTTTCAGACATCTTCATATGACAGTGAATGATCTTCCCATTCATACCTCAAATCAAGAACAGGTTAAGGTAAACATTTAATAGCATTTAAAACCGAAAAAATAAAATCCCAAATAGGCAACCATCTCAGAGTAATGGTGCAGTCAGCTGTCACATCTATTGACAGTTCAATGTAACATGAAACAACAATACATCTACAAAGATGAGAACAGATGAAATTAGCACCATTTTGAACTTATAGGAACATATGAGCCATGCAAACTCTGTGCAGAGCACCGCTCTTCACGACTATCCAGACTACATTGTTTGAAGAACACCAAACCAAATAAGATGGGGATAACAAGACCTATAGGATAAATCAGGTCATATGCTGCACGTTTATCTATGACTGATTCCTGATGCAACAGGTAGTGTTTTGCTAAGTCCATTTTGAGCCTCCAACTTATCTTACAGTATGTGGTCCCTTGCCCAATCTGTGCCCCTAATTCTCCACAAATGATAGTGGAACCAGGGCAACACAAGACAGAGCTAGATGGAACCTTTTAAATGGAATGGACTGAGTGGTGCCCCACAAACACACTGTTCTTCCCTCTCAACCCCCCCCCCCCCCCTCTCGCATGCACACAGACAAACGTTAACTCTGTTTCGACCTTTAACTTGCTAAGAGTATTCACAAAAGGTAAGACTACGTTGTCTAAAGCGCCATACATACTTGTCCACATTCCAGACAATTATTGAGGGTAAAAATAAGTGAATTGAAACTCTGAACTTCAAAGCCTTGTCTATGGTCTTAATTTTTTTCCCTTCTAAAATCAATTTAAATTGGTCGAAAATACATATGGATTCAATTGTAGTTGGCCGACTTCCAGGCAGAAAGACGTATGTGGAGGTCCCAGTGAGAGAGGATCCTTCATGTTGACTGATGCTAGTCAGATCCTGGTGAATATCCTGTACATGTATGGGTAGAAAACGGTGTTCCAAGCAGCCCTCTGTAGTATTTACCAACCCCGTAGGAGAGAAATGATCACAAGTAAATCAATACGTTTGTCTATAGCATGTTACTACTGGTATTGTCAAAGAATTATGTTAATGTTTTAATTCTGGACTTTACCCGTTCTCTCCCCATGTAAAGTATTATGAACAAACCCACAGAACACAACATTATAAAAGACAAAGTAACCTCGATCTATCCACTTCATTTCTATATTATACTGCTCTGCTGTACCTTGGCTATACGCCCTCCTGCTCGGTTTGCTCCTTCTTCAGAGCGTCTGCCTCATTGGTGGAGTCCTCTATGTGAACCAACATGTCCGCCATCAGAGCTTCCTCCAGCCTCCTTCTCACACTGTGGACCAGGTCCTCCTGCTTCCTACATACACCACATAGTGGGAGAGGGGTTAGGGAGCAATGATTGACGACAGTCCTCTTGGCAGGGTTAACTACAAGGCCCCACATTAGCTGGGTGTTGTTGTGCCCTACCACAGGGTTTATATGTGTACTCTACCGGACGTCGTCATCGGTAACCATGAAGGCCTTGCAGAGCGGCTGGGCGGTTTTTGAGCCAAACCCCAGGGTTCCTCTCCACGGCTGCGGTCAGCTGACCAGTGACAGGGGTGGGGCTGGTGTGCAGGGCGCTGGCGATTGCAGAGAGCAAGGTCTTGTCTGAACACACAGGCCCAACACCTGGGGACGGGGACATACACAGGGTCAGATAAAACCCAACAATTTTGTGTGTTTACATGTATATATTGAAACTCAAGTATTCGCTGCTGTGTGTACTCAACATGTAGGCCCCTGGGAAGGTCAGTGTACCTACCCTGTAGGCCCCTGGGAAGGTCCATGGTCTTCACCAGCTCTTCTGCAATGTCAATTGCACTCAGACCACTCAGCTTCCTCTCCCAAAACAGCTGAGGACCAACAGTGTGTAAACAACAACTAGACATTGGACTCTGCATGCAACACTTAATGTGATTCATAATTCATGGAAATTCATATATTTAAATTGCTGCCACTCAGAACATGTCAAAATGTTTAGCCACATTACAGGAATGATTTAACAAGCTTTGATTAAGCTTGTTAAATTGAGTGACTCATCCCAATAATAAGCTTTTGAGGGCTAGGCCAGAGTAGATGACTTCATCTCCCTACCATATTGCAGCAATAACAGTATCATTATATCACAACTAATAAGAGCCGAGTATCGCTGGACTCACCTGTCTTGGTTGGTCGACAGCCTTGTGGGGGTCTGTCTTCACTTTGTTGCTAGGGTGATTGGTCACCTTGGTGATGGGCTGTTTAAAGATAGATGCTGTCTGTCTGACTGGTAAGGTCGTGTTCAGGTCCGGCTTAACCTTCAACACAGAAACAGGGATCATTGTTTAAAGGTCAAACAGATTACACATGATCCTGGTCTACAAAGCCCTCTCTCACCTTGATCTGATGGTTGTTGTTGTCATAGCGATGCTTGTGCCGGTTCCTTTGAAGCTTATTCATGAGCATCCTTCCTGCACGGGGTTCAATGGCGTGCACCTCCATGGTGTTGCCCAGGTAACAAGCTAGCTGGGACTTGCTCAGGAATCTCTTTCCAGGGTCACTAAATGAGGCAGTAAGACAGGACAGCAAAAAAAACATTAGCATTGAAATGAGGCGATAACCCGAGGGCAGCTTATCAGCAACCTGCAGTTACAACTTTAATGAGGGCACTGAGGACAAAACAATAACGGGTTAATTTTGATTAAACGTCATGAACAGTCAAAATCATGTTTTTTCATGAAATTTGATATTTTAAGGAAGCCAGCTCAAAGTATGATGACCAAAGTATGAAAAATTATTGTTGCTTTATTTATATAAAAAAAATACTTTCTCCCCCAATTGGTAGATGCACCGATGGGACAAGTCTAACTCCCGTACGACCTCGGGAGAGGCGAAGGTCGAGAGTAATGCGTCCTCTTGACACACAGCCGCACCAATGTCGGAGGATACAACTGGCGACCGTGTCAGCGTGCATGCGCCCGGCCCACCACAGGAGTCGCAAGAGCGCCATGGGACAAGGACATCCCGGCCAGCCAATTGAGGCGATAACCTCCCCTAACCTGGACAATGCTGGGCCAATTGTGAGCCTCCTCATAGGTCTCCCGGTCCCATGTGCTGTGAACCGCATCACAAGAGACATTCCAAACTGGAGCTGTATTCAAAAAAATCTTGATATCTTGAAGCGGCAGGTAACCTAGTGGTTACAGCGTCGAATCCCCGAGAGACAAGGTAAAAATCTGTCGTTCTGCCCCTGAACAAGGCAATTAAACCACTGTTCCTAGGCCGTCATTGTAAATAAGAATTTGTTCTTAACTGACTTGCCTTGTTAAATAAAGGTAAAAAACAGATGAAACTTCATTGTTGTTTGAGTTGATTTCTGTATCACCAAATTAGCTTGAGATGGTTTTACTGCAACACTGCATACAAGTTGCTTGACATAGGTGTTTCAAAGAGCTGTCAGTCAAAGCGAACTCATGAATGTAAAAAGCACCCTCACCAAACTTAAAACTTATTTTAAAACTTACTTGTAGTTAACCATGAGGAAAAAAAGTACTTTTCAGAAAGACTGTTCAGAAACTTGAATAATTGTTATTGCAGTTCAGGAAACTATCATTAATGCATAAAACATATGAGTTGCATAGTTTGATTTTTTTAAAAGAGCCTTGTATTGGAGAAAAAAGGGGCTTTCGTGAAAACACACTTGACTTTTCCCCTCCCTTACTAGCTCTTACTTCGCTGAAAGCTACTTTATTGAGGAGAAATGTACTTACTATGACTGATGTGGTTGTCCCACCTAGCTATCTTATAATGAATGCACGAAGTCACTAAATGACTACAATCAAGTAAATGTTAGTTAGAGCCTCAGCCTGCAAAAAAACATCAGTAAACGACTTAGTTAGCTAGCTTTCCTAGCTAACCAACAACAGGTTATACCCTCACAATACTGTATTAGCTAGAAACTCCACATCATGTGAATCAATGAACACAGATGTAAACATTGACCGTTTTCACAAGCGTCAACAGCGCGATGTATCATGGGTAAATGTGACTATCTACTAATAATAGAGTAGTTACGACACACGGTGATTTGTTTGTCAGTCTCGAATGTTAAACGCACCCAAAAGACTCGTGACCGACAGCTACTTGCTAATTAACGTTAGCAGAAACAATTACATGTGTGATCACCTGCTACGGGAGGGCTGATAGTTTGTTAATAACAAACGATGGCTAGTAAGCGAACGTTAGCAAATCGATGCAATCTGGAGACGGTCTTTCAACTTTGTTAGTTTTAGCTAGTAAAAGGACGATTTCTTACTTTAGTGGCCAGCCAGCCAGCCAGACAGCTAGCCAGCCAGACAGCTACCAGGCTACTGCATCAAGTAACAATAATGCCAGCTAGCTACCAGGCTACTGCATCAAGTAACAATAATGCCAGCCAGCTACCAGGCTACTGCATCAAGTAACAATAATGCCAGCCAGCTACCAGGCTACTGCATCAAGTAACAATAATGCCAGCCAGCTACCAGGCTACTGCATCAAGTAACAATAATGCCAGCCAGCCAGCCATACATACATACATCCATCCATCCATACTTTCCCTAATGATAACTATAAAGCTTTTCCTGCAGACTTCGATAATGTCTACCGTCTTTTTGCTTACTACTTGTCCTTCTCAATACTACTTTGAGCAATTCGTTTAAAACCAACCTTTTTCTCTCCATGCTTGTTGCAGGTTATGATTGCTGGATATTTGTCGATTAGGGAATCTGCATAGGATAGAAAAATGAGTCTCGAAATATTTGTTGTGGATCTTTCTGTTCAGCTGCCCTCTCCAACATGGTGTAATTGCAGACTGCAATTCGGGGCGTTTTTTTTAATCCGGACACGCCCATTAGTGCATGTATTTATCAGTCTTTGATTATCAAGAAACTCATTGATATCAGGAAACGCCTATTGTTGCCTGCCATTGGTCGGTCCGTTGATACCTGCCATTGGTCGGTCCATTGATACCTGCCATTGGTCGGTCCGTTGATACCTGCCATTGGTCGGTCCATTGATACCTGCCATTGGTCGGTCCATTGATACCTGCCATTGGTCAGTCCATTGATACCTGCCATTGGTCAGTTCCTGCACGGTCCCACGCATAGCTAAATCATCGTTTCTTTGGTTCAATGGTGCCAGGCTGTTTATATCAGGGAGATTTCCGGAATTCTGATGTCTCCTTTTAAAATAATGTATTAGATATTATAGGAATTTGACAGTCTGTGGATGGCACATGGTGTAACAATGTTTGTCAGAATGAGCATTTAGGATTTTTTACCGCGATAAAACAGCACTAGTAAACTTGACATTTACTCTTGTCCAACACCTCAATCTTATTGCACGCTAGCAGATACCGATAGACTTCCACTTCCAGCCATTGCGCTAACGCTAGTTAGCATTGGCTTGCGAAAATACCTATAATTTCCAGTGGTGTAAAGTACTTAAGTAGCACTTTGAAGTATTTTTGCTTAAGTATTTTTGGGGGGTATCTGTACTTTACTATTTTTTATTTTGACAACTTTTACTTCTCTACATTCCTAAAGAATAGTATGTACTTTTTACTCCATACATTTTCTTTGACACCCAAAAGTATTCCTTACATTTTGAATGATTAGCTGGACAGTAAGTTGGTCTAATTCAAACACTTATCAAGAGAACATCCCTGGTCATCCCTACTGCCTCTGATCTGGTGGACTCACTAAACACATGCTTCGTTTGTAAATTCATGTCTGAGTGTTGGAGTGTGCCCCTGGCTATCTGTAAAAAATAAAATGGTGCCCTATGGTTTGCTTAAAATAAGGAATTTTAAGTGATTTATTCTTCTACCTTTGCTATTTAAGTATATTTGAGCAATTACATGCATTTCTGATACTTAAGTATATTCAAAACCAAATACTTTTGGACATTTACTCATGCAGTATTGCACTGGGCAACTTTTAAGTCATTTTCTATTAAGGTATCTTTACTTTTAGTCAAGTATGACAATTGGGTACTTTTTCCACCACTGCTAATTTCATTCATACTGGACAGACATAAAAAATGGTATCCAGGAGTTCATCTCTCTGGGGAAGGAGATAAAGTGCCTCATTGACAAAATCCCAAAGTATCTCTTTAGCAGTAATACAGTTTGAATGACCGTTCAAAGTTGAAAACATTAACACAGTCTAACATGGAAAAAACTAGAATTAGACTGTGTATGTGTGTGAATTTCTGGCAAAGTGAGAGGTTATAACTCTGGTGCCTTCAGCTATCCTCAGCTAGAAACCTCACCATCTTAAAACATGATCTCTAAACGTGATGTATTGGTAAACTCTGATCGCCGTCTCTCCATTTTTCATCAAAAGGTGTGTAAACTGCATTTACCCTCCACTACACCACTGATCTCTACAGTATAAAAATACTGAACAAAAATAGAAACACAACATAAAGTGTTGGACCCATGTTTCATAAGCTGAAAAAATAAGATACCAGAAATGTTCCATACTCAAAAAAAACATTCTCTAAAATGTGTTTACATCCCTGTTAGTGAGCATTTCTCCTTTACCAAGATAATCCATCCACATGGACAGGTGTGGCATATCAAGAAGCTGATTAAACAACATGATCATTACACAGTTGCACCGTGTGCTGGGGACAATAAAAGGTCATTCTAAAATATCCAGTTCTGTCACACAACTCAATGCCACAAATGTCTCAAGTTTTGATGGAGTGTGAAATTGGAATGCTGACTGCAGGAATGTCCACCAGAGCTGTTACCAGAGAATTGTACATTCATTTCTCTACGTCGTTTTAGAGAATTTGGCAGTACGTCCAACCGGCATCACAACCGCAGACCACGTTTACGGCATTGTGTGGGCGAATGCATTTGAATGCACAGAAATACCGTGACGAGATCCTGAGGATCAATGTGAGGCCCATTTTTTGAAGGTATCTGTGACCAACAGATGCTTATCTCTATTACCAAGTCTATTACCAAGTTAGGGCCTTCAATTGACTGATTACACACACAACCTTGACTAGTTCAACAGTTTGGGGTCACTTAGAAATGTCCTTGTTTTTGAAAGAAAAGCACATTTTTGTCCATTAAAATAACATCAAATTGATCAGAAATACACTGTAGACATTGGCAATATTATGACTATTGTAGCTGGAAACGGCAGATTGTTTATGGAATATCTACAGAGGCCCATTATCAGCAACCATGGCACGTATGTTCCAATGGCACGTTGTGTTAGCTAAGAGGACAAATACATTAGTGTGTCTAGTTTGAGAAACAGACGCATCAAGTCTGTCAGTTTCATTTAATAGTGCCCGCAAAACACCAGTCTCAACATCAACAGTGAAGAGGCGACTCCGGATGCTGGCCTTCTAGGCAGAATTCCTCTGTCCAGTGGCTCTGTTCTTTTGCCCATCTTAATCTTTTAGCTTTATTGGCCAGTCTGAGATATGGCTTTTTCTTTGCAACTCTGCCTAGAAGGCAGATGTGCTATTGGAACACAGGAGTGATGGTTGCTGATAAAGGGCCTCTGTACGCCTATGTAGATATGTTTTTTTTAAATTTTTATTAAATCAGCCGTTTCCAGCAACAATAGTCCATTTCAACTTTACAATGTCTACACTTTATTTCTGATCAATTTGATGTTATTTTAAAAAGGACAAAAACAAGAACATTTCGAAGTGACCCCAAACTTTTGAACGGTAGTGTATACAGTAGCAGTCAAACGTTTGGACACACCTACTGATTCAAGGGTTTTTCTTTATTTTGACTATTTTCTACATTGTAGAATAATAGTGAAGACATCAAAACTATGAAATAACACATATGGAATCATGTAGTAACTAAAAAAAAAAAGTGTTAAACAAATGAAAATATATTTTATATTTGAGATTCTTCAAAGTAGCCACCCTTTGCCTTGGTGACAGCTTTGCACACTCTTACCATTCTCTCAGCCAGCTTCATGAGGTAGTCACCTGAAATGCATTTCAAGTTAATTTGTGGAATTTCTTTCCTTCTTAATGCATTTGAGCCAATCAGTTGTGTTGTGACAAGGTAGGGGTGGTATACAGAAGATAACCCTACTCGGTAAAATACCAAGTCCATATTATGGCAAGAACAGCTGAAATGAGCAAAGAGAAACGAGTCCATCATTACTTTAAGACATGAAGGTCAGTCCGTATTATTTTAAGAACTGAAAGTTACTTCAAGTGCAGTCGCAAAAACCATCAAGCGCTATGATGAAACTGGCTCTCATGAGGTCCACCACAGGAAAGGAAGACCCAGAGTTAGCAGTTACACTTATCCTGCAGAGTTAAACTTAGAGTTACCAGCCTCAGAAATTGCAGACAAAATAAATGCTTCACAGAGTTCAAGTAACAGACACATCTCAACATCAACTGTTGAAGGCCTGCGTGAATCAGAGAAATCACTACTAAAGGACAACAACAATAATAAGAAGAGACTTGCTTGGGCCAAGAAACACGAGCAATGGACAGTAGACTGGTGGAAATCTGTCCTTTGCGCTGATGAGTCCAAATGAGATTTTTGGTTCCAGCCGCTGTGTTTTTGTGAAATGCAGAGTAGGTGAATGGATGATCTTCACATATGTGGTACCCAACGTGAAGCATGGAGGTGTGATGGTGTTTTGCTTGTGATACAGTCAGTGATTTATTTAAAATTCAAGGCACACTAAACCAACAAGGCTACCACAGCATTCTGCAGTGATACGCCATCCCATCTGGTTTGCCCTTAGTGGGACTATCATGTTTTTCAACAGGACAATGACCCAAAACACCTCCAGGCTGTGTGAGGGCTATTTGACCAAGAAGGAGAGTGATGGAGTGCTGCATCAGATGACCTGGCCTCCACAATCACCTGCCCTCAACCCAATTGAGATTTGGGATGAGTTGGACTGCAGAGTGAAGGAAAAGCAGCCAACAAGTGCTCAGCATATGTGGGAACTCCTTCAAGGCTGTTGGAAAACCATTCATGAAGCTGGTTGAGAGAATGCAAAAGTTTGCAAAGCTGTCATCAAGGCAAAGAGTGCCTACTTTGAAGAATCTCAAATATATTTTGTTTTGTTTAACACTTTTTTGGTTATTACATGATTCCACCATTTGTGTTATTTCATAGTTTTGATGTCTTCACTATTATTCTACAATGTAGAAAGAAAAACCTTGAATGAGTCAGTGTCCCCAAACTTTTGACTGGTACTGTATTTCTAAACACTTGTCTTATGCACTAGTTATGAATAGATGATACTGAGATTCATGGTGACGCAGGAAAACGCACTCACCTACCTGGCATGGTACATTATCTCTCATGCAGACTTCTCCAGTGTCATCAGAAGCAAACAAATTCAATAATAATACATATTATTTTAAGTCTCAGCCAACTTTATTGCTTCAGTCCAATCACATCAAACTGTATTATAATCTCTCAGTCTTAGTTGACAGACACTTCAGTTTCATAGTACTTGGATCAGTATCCTCTCTTCACGGAAAGAGGGAGGGAGTCAGAGTAGAAGAGAAAGAGAGTAGGAGGAGACTATTGTCGTTCCCTTTTCTTATGACTTGCAGCCTGGTGTCTCTTAAGTTTGTCTAGTCCAAGTGCAACGAGTGCAACTGTAGGGGATCTAGCAACCTTTCGGTTACTGGGCTAGGCCACTGGGCTACCTGCCGCCCCAAGGTCTTGATGAGAGGTTGATTTGTTAAATCAGGTGTGTTAGTGCTGAACTGGAACAAAAGTCTGCCCAATGCAACTCACCTCCCATTCAGAGACAGATCCCTCAGTATGAAGAGAAAACATACCAACTGACATAAAACTACTGTATTGTGAATAAATATCAGTGACATCACAGGGTCAGAGGTAATGAACTGGTTTGGAATGCTGCTACAAACTGATTTACAGGGTGACAATCTCATCTCCTATTGTGTGTTTAGAGAACTAATGAGAAAAGGAGAAGACTTTCACCCAAGGGTTGGTGTCTCACAGGGACGGAGAGGGATGTGTAGCTGATGGACTTTAGTTTGGTCCAGGGGTGTGTGTGTGTGTGGAGCTGATAGACTTTAGTTTGACCCAGGGGTGTGTGTGTGTGTGGAGCTGATAGACTTTAGTTTGACCCAGGGGTGTGTGTGTGTGTGGAGCTGATAGACTTTAGTTTGACCCAGGGGTGTGTGTGTGTGTGTGGAGCTGATAGACTTTAGTTTGACCCAGGGGGGTGTGTGTGTGTGTGTGTGTCGAGCTGATAGACTTTAGTTTGACCCAGGGGGGTGTGTGTGTGGAGCTGATAGACTTTAGTTTGACCCAGGGGGGTGTGTGTGTGTGTGTGTGTGTGTGTCGAGCTGATAGACTTTAGTTTGACCCAGGGGTGGGTGGGTGTGTGTGTGTGTGTGTGTGTGGAGCTGATAGACTTTAGTTTGACCCAGGGGTGTGTGTGTGTGTGTGTGTGTGTGTGTGTGTGTGTGTGTGTGTGTGTGTGTGGAGCTGATAGACTTTAGTTTGACCCAGGGGTGGTCCCGTGAACCTCCATGGGCGTTTCGTTTGGCGAAGATGTGGTTGCAGAGCTCACCCAATGGCGCAAACTGGGCCACACCCTTATCACCTTCCTGATCTCTACATCTATCTCCTGTAAGGAGGGAGTAAGGAAAGTACTTGGGCCACCTGTGTACCTTGATCTCCTCCACAGAAGCCATGTTGGACACCATGCATTCCTTCAGCATAGTGATGGGGTCACTCATACTGCAAACTTCCTGGATCTCCTCACAGGTACAGTAGCTACAGGAAGTTACATCACACACAGGAAGAGGGGTTAAACCTGATTTGCAGGGTTCAGATCTAGCCCCTGGTCAATGAGAGAGAGAGACACAGAGCCCTGGAAAGGAAGCAGTGCTGGAGTATTGAGATGCATCCTAAACCAACACTGCACTGAGGAGTGTCTAGACAGGCTAAAACAGGGAGTGAGGGAGTGGCAACAAGGAGCTGGGTAAGGCTAAAACAGAACAGAGTAAGGGAGGAGAGAGAGAGAAGTGAGGGAGAGGGAGTCAGGTGTCAGAGAACACTTCTCACCTGACCCTGGGGGTCACTCATGCTCTGTCCATGGTAATGTTTGGTCTCCAGCGCCATGACAATAGGACCCTGCCAGAGAGGTTTCCAAACCAAGAGACTCAACAAGGCAGCCAACACTGCCATATCACTGCTGAAAAGCCTGATCAGGGATTTCTACTGGAGCAGCAGTTTCTCAGCATCTTCCTACATCTATGCTCTCTGGCCCTGCAGCACACCAGAAGTGGTTAAACGGGGAACAGTTGCAGCTCTGTACTGGAGTCTCTTCCATAGAGTGTGTCTATGCTGGTCACATAGCCTCCCTCTGTCAGGGAAGAGACACTGGTGTGATACTAGAAGCTGATCACTACTCTGTCAGGGAAGAGACACTGGTGTGATACTAGAAGCTGATCACTACTCTGTCAGGGTAGAGACACTGGTGTGATACTAGAAGCTGATCACTACTCTGTCAGGGAAGAGACACTGGTGTGATACTAGAAGCTGATCACTACTCTGTCAGGGAAGAGACACTGGTGTGATACTAGAAGCTGATCCTCTAAGATTAGATTGTCTGACACAAAGTGATTCTTAAAACTCTTCAAGCTCTTAAATCAGTTATAACTTTCTCATCTACACGGATATGGTTTTTAGTCGTATACGCCAATTACACACCTGGCTTAAGGGATACTGCTGCACGATGGGAATTCCATTTGTGGATAACTTTGCAGCTTTTACAGACCGACCAGGTCTATTTCTTCGGGACAATTTACATCTTAACAGGTATGGCTCCAGCATCCTCTCCACCAACATGTCTCTTACTCTTGCCTCATGTAGAGCCTTTGATACCTGACGTTGTGTATTTTCGGGGGTTGACTTTTGGGATTGTACGCTCCCCTATCAGACTACGTTCAATGCTCCTCTCCCAGTTTCATTAATTAGTCCCTCAATTGCAAATATGGAACAAACTACAGTTAACAACCTTTCTGCAATTCCTAGATTATTGTCCAATCACCGTATTGCGAATACTACTCACATGCAGAGAGGTATTGTTAGTAGTAATCTTGTCCCCATAAAATTGAGCTCTGTCAATAGCTCATGGTTTATTGCTCATCCAGTGCAGCTTCAGGTGCTACCTTGGATACTCCATCTGATATGAATTCCTGTAGCAATGGCATTGGAATAATTAATTTGAATGCTAGAAGCCTGATACAAAAGTTGGACTTTATTGAAATTTTGGTCTCACAATCAAATGTTGACGTATTGGTTGTATCTGAATCGTGGCTGTGTGATTCTGTGCCTGATTCAGATGTTCAGTTGATTGGGTACAATATTTATAGAGCTGACAGAGTTGGTAGAGGTGGTGGTATCGCGATTTATGTGAAATGCTGCCTAAATGTTTCTGTGTCCATATCAACCTCTGTCCCAAAGCAATATGAATGTCTAGTTTTAAATTTGGTACTTGGTAATAATGCTCGTTTAACTCTAGGAGGGGTATATCGCCCCCCCTCAGCTCCTCCTTGTACTCTATGCAAATTATCTGATATACTGTCTAATTATGCAAACTCTGAATTACTGATTTTGGGAGATTTTAACCTTGATTGGCTTTCACCAGTATCCGATAAATTAAAAGACATTTGTACTGAGCTAAATCTAACTCAGCTGATAACTAAACCAACCCGTCCCAACTTTAAGAACCCAGTAAAATCTACTCTACTAGACATTATTCTAACAAATACCCCCCATAAATACACAGCCAGTGGGGTTTTTGCAAATGATATCAGTGACCACTGCCCTATTGCTTGTATTAGAGATACCAGGCTGAAACACTCTGATCCCTGTATAATCTCTAAGAGAAATTAGAAATATTTCTCACAGCAAGCTTTTACCCTTGACTTATATCACTCTGAGTTTTTATCCACTTGCTGCTTTCTGGACCTGGTTTTAGCCCTTGCTTTTTTCTCTTCTATTGTTACCTCTATGTCTGATAAACATGCCCCGCTTAAGAATCACAGAGTAAGAAACCGAACCAGTTCTTGGTTCTCTCCTGAATTGTCAGGTCTTTTCCTGCAAAAGAATCGGGCCTGGGCCTTGGCGAGGAAAACAGGTACTCCAGCTGATTGGCTGTTTTTTAGGCAATTGAGAAATAAATGTACTGCAGCTGTCAAAAAGGCAAAATCAAATTACTTCCTTAATGCTATGACAGATTCTGCAGGAGATCCTGCAAAATTCTGGAAAACCGTTAATTCACTGAAACGGGGGAATTCTGCTGTTTCTCTTCCTAAGCAAATTACCTCAGATTCCTGTATCCTAAGTGAAAAAAATGATATTTGTGATGCTTTTAATAAGCATTTCATCTCTGCTGGTTTTTTATTTGAAAGGAAAAGTGGCCATTGTGGCACTGGCCAGTTAGTTGATTTTTCGTCTTGCTTTTCAACCGTTACTCTGAAAAATGGTAACCCTGTTTTTAGTTTCCAGAAAATAACCGAAGCAGAGGTTCTAGCTGCCCTGTGTGCCATTGATACTAAGAAATCCTTAGGCGCTGACAATTTAGACCCGTTCTTACTTAAGTGTGCTGCACCTATCATTGCTGGTTCAGTGACACACATTTTTAATCTAACATTAAGCACATGAATTATCCCTAAGGTGTGGAAAGCAGCTTTTGTTCTGCCATTACATAAGGGAGGTGACGGTAGTGATTTGGATAACTATCGACCCATCTCTAGGCTCCCTTGTCTGGCAAAGATCCTAGAATCTATAGTCAACAAACAGTTACAGTCTTTTCTTTCTGCTAACAATATTCTTAGCACCAATCAATCTGGTTTTAGATCTAAACACAGTACCACATCGGCCACTATGCTTGTTGTAAATGATATTGCAAATGCCTTAGATGATAGAAAGCACTGTGCTGCGTTGTTTGTAGATTTGTCAAAAGCTTTTGACACTGTAGACCATGCTATCCTTTTGAGTAAGCTGTCATCTATAGGAGTGGGCACGGATGCCTGCCGATGGTTTTATGACTATCTTAAAGATAGAACTCAGGCCGTCATGGTCGACGGGGTCAAGTCTGACTCCTTACAGTTACTTAAAGGGGTCCCTCAGGGTTCAATAATTGGCCCACTATTGTTCTCACTTTATATAAACAACATTGGTGATGATGTCAGATATTGTAAATTCCATTTATATGCAGATGACACAGTGATGTACTCTATTGCTCCAACAGCGGACCAAGCATTAATGCAGTTGGAGTCTGATTTTAGGATACTACAGGGGTCTCTTTTACAGCTTAAACTTGTTTTAAACGCTAAGAAAACAAATGTCATGTTTTTTTCTAGGTCTAAACTCTCAGTTAGAAACACTTTTGTAATCACTAGCTTGGATGGTACTCAAATCAAACAGGTCTCTGCATATAAATATTTAGGGGTATGGTTAGATGATAGGCTTTCTTTTAAAAAACATGTTACTGAATTGGGAAAAAAGCTCAAATTCAAGATAGGGTTCCTTTATAGAAACAGGGCTTGTCTGTCCTTTGTAAATATAAAACAAATTGTGCAGGCTACTTTTATGTCCGATTTAGATTATGGTGATATTATCTATATGCATGCATCGGCAAACACATTAAAACCACTGGATGCTATTTACCATTGTGCACTCAGGTTTATCACGGGTGATAGTTACAAAACTCATCACTGTATCCTTTATCAACATGTGGGTTGGGCCTATCTATCTGTGAGGCGAGAGCAACATGCTCTCTTGTTTATTTATAAAGCACTTCTTTTAAAACTACCTCCATATATATCATCATTAATTTCCACTAGATATACAAATTTTAAAACCAGATCACAGATGTGGATTACATTAGAGACTCCTGCGGTCTCCACAGAGTTGGGTAGGACTGCCTTCAGATCCTTTGCGCCTTATTTATGGAACAAACTGCAGATCCAACTTAAGTTAGAGACTCTGGTGTCCCTTGCCCATTTTAAAAATGTTATGGAGGATCAATATGATGTTGTCTGTGATTGTTTCTGTTGAATTGTGTCTTTGTTTTGTATGTTTGAAATGTTCTCGTCTGTATGCCTAAAACTGTACATGTCAACATGTTTACACAGGGCACAGCCGTAAAAGAGATCCAGGTCTCAGTCTGTTTTCCCTGTTAAAATAAAGATTAAAAAAAAAAAAAAAAAAAAAAAACTCTCATCTGTGAGCCAATCAGAACTCCTCTTCTCCAGCTCTACAACCAATCATAGTTCACCTTCCCGGCTCTGCAGTGAGCCTGATGACCTCCCTCACACACAGAACAGTCATGCCGTCCACCTGTACTCAGAGACAGGAAGGTCTATATGGTGCATTCGGAAAGTATTCAGACCACTTCACTATTTCCACATTTTGTTACAGCCTTATTCTAAAATGTATTAAATTCATTTTTCCCTCATCAAACTACACACAAAACCCCATAATGACAATGCGAAAACAGGTTTTTAGAAATGTTAGCAAATTTATTACAAATAAAAAACAGAAAAACCTTATTTACATATGTATTCAAACCCTTTGCTATGCGACTCAAAAAAGTTGTAGAAAAATCTGAGCTCAGGTGCATCCTGTTTCCATTGATCATCCTTGAGATGTTTCTACAGCTTGATTGGAGTCCACCTGTGGTAAATTCAATTGATTGGACATGATTTGGAAAGGCACACACCTGTCTACATAAGGTCCCACAGTTGACAGTGTATGTCAGAGCAAAAACCAAGCCATGACGTCGAAGGAATTGTCTGCAGAACTCAGAGACAGGATTGTGTCGAGGCACGGATCTGGGAAAAGGTACCAAAACATTTCTGCAGCATTGAAGGTCCCCAAGAACACAGTGTCCTCCATCATTCTTAAATGGAAGAAGTTTGGAACCACCAAGACTCTTCCTAGAGCTGGCCAGTCGGAGCAATGGCCAGTCGGAGCAAGGGCCTTGGTCAGGGAGGTGACCAAGAACCCGATGGTCACTCTGACAGAGTTCCTCTGTGGAGATGGGAGAACCTTCCAGAAGGATAACCACCTCTCCACCTAAAGGACTCTCAGACCATGAGAAACAAGATTCTCCGGTCTTATGAAACCAAAATGTAACCCTTTGGCCTGAATGCCAAGCGTCACGTCTTGAGGAAACCTGCACCATCACTACGGTGAAGCATGGTGGTGGCAGCATCATCATGCTGTGGGGATGTTTTTCAGCAGAAGGGACTGGGAGACTAGTCAGGATCGAGGGAAAGATGAATGGAGCAAAGTAAGAGAGATCCTTGATGAAAACCTGCTCCAGAGCGGTCAGGACCTCGGACTGGGGTGAAGGTTCACCTTCCAACAGGAAAATGACCCTAAGCACACAGCCAAGACATTGCAGGAGTGGCTTCGGGACAAGTCTCTGAATGTCCGTGAGTGGCCCAGCCAGACCCCAGACTTGAATCCGAACGAACATCGCTGGAGAGACCTGAAAATAGCTGTGCAGCAACGCTCCCCATCCCACTAGGCAGAGATTGAGAGGATCTGCAGAGATGAATGAGAGAAACTCCCCAAATACAGGTGTGCCAAGCTTGTAGTGTCATACCCAAGAAGACTAGAGCCTGGTTGGCTGCTTCGTCTCCGTACAGCGTCACACACACCTGGTTGTTGCCCTGGTACAGACAGGCTATGGCCACACCTGCTCCCAATGGAACCTGTAAACACACACAAACTGAGATTGTATCTTCCCTAAATCCTAACCCTAAAGCTGGTGTCTTTAATTGAAAAAATATCAAAGCAGTCACCTTGCATCTGTTAAAAGCTGAGGGATGGGCCTGGTGAAATATAAACACTCAAATTCAGACCGACCAAAGACTGACCATCCATCAGATCAAAATGATAGTTTTAACCATGTTATGAGGCTATACAGTGTTCGTTTACAAAGAATATAATAACAAGCGTATAGGTGGGGTCCTGATGGGGGGTAAGACAGTCGACAAGCTAATGAAGCATTTGTAAGATACATTCTTCAAAGGGGCCATCAGCAGTTGATACAGCCATTTAACTTAATGATATGTACCTATTGAGTCTTGAAGAACGTAATTTATGACTCATGAGCTTAGTACAACTGTCCTTCCCCATTAGAACCCAAAATAGAAGCTTGTTTATTCCAATGTTCGCAAACAAAGTACATGCAAACAATCACTGTGGTTAAAACCATATAAAGTTGATATCATGGATGGTCAGATTTGGCATCCATAGCTCTGTCTATGAATGTGAGTGGGTATATTTCTCCAGCCCCATCCCTCAGCTGTTTACCTAAACAGGGGTGGGGAGCTCGCCTTGTTATTGCTTCTGCTGCTGATTGCAGCTTTTGGAATCAATGTATATATATACACATCAATCATTTTACAGATTGGCCCTTTAAATAAACACAGTAACAGCTACACATCATATTATATAAAGTGATCACATACTTCACCACTGTTTTATTGTGACTAAATGAGTCAACAATAGTTGGATAGCCTGCAGACTATTTCTTAACACAAAAGTTGCAGCTTCGGGATCTGCGCCGACTTTACTGTAAAATAACATGCTGCTGAGTGAGGGATGTAACAGAATCATTATACGCATATATCAAATCACTGTCAGAATTATGCATACAACGGATGCCTTAATATTCCATTAATTTTACTTGTAGCGAATACAAAATAGTCGGCACAACACGCTGATAAGTGTACAGTACAACTTCATCCAATTAGCTACAGTTGAAAGCTGTTTAAAAGTTGTAGCATACATCAGCCGACTAACGAGTTGGCAAGCAACTACTATAGCCTCGTGGCGTCTGTTATTCTAGCTTCAAAGCTTGTGTCTTGTACTCTTCGGGAACTTTCATGTCATTATCAATTAGCTAACGTTAGATAGCTATCGTCTAAAATAACAGCTTCCTAGTTATCTGTAGCTATCTGATCATGTCGCCTTAAAATACATAACTGGATAGGTAAACAGCCTAATTGAACACGTTGAGAAGTACCAAATATATAATAGTAGAGGTTGCTATGTGGAAGAACTTACCGACATTGTCTAAATCTATAGACTGCAGCTTTCTTTGTCAATAAAAATAGTCAATAAAAATGGTGAGCGTCAATTATACTTCTTCGATGAGGTTTAACGGCGGTTGGCATCACCACCACCTATTAGACTGGAGTCCCTTATACTTTGCTTGAAAAAAACTAAACAAATACCTACCTTCTAACACTACACTACAAAAACACCACCACCAAACTCCACTATTTAGTCGTACCTCAGGCCAACAGCCTGAAAGGATGGGATACCACCACTTAACACACCCTGTAACGCTTCTGATGTCATGTCTAACACACCCAAATACCTCTGCAGCTGCCCCCACTACCTCAACTTTCTGCAACGTATGTTCCATCCCTCCAGTACAGCTGATAACCATTGCTATAAATGCTAAAAATATTCCCCTTCAGTTGGTCAACTTTTACATTTACTGCTACCACATTAATCACACTTTCAATGGCGCCCTTTTCTTGAAAGCAAAACAATTCACAATTTCCCCCCATTCGTTTAAAACGCGGAGCGCCTTCTCCCTCAGACCAACAGAAACAAACAACTATCACATGAGGGCTTCTGGTTACCCTCACCAATTCCACAGCAACCAACTCCGTTTTCACCCACCCTGAAACCACAAATGATCAGCCAAATGGCACTTTTTCCAAAAACTTCACTCCTACTGTCACAGACTCACTCATCTGTCCTCTTTCTCGGTGAGCATCAATGGGTATAACTTCATATCAAGAAACGCCCATACCAGAAAACGCCCAGAGTTAAGGTCTGCAATTACACCCTTCCCGCTTTCCAGTTAGCCAGAGGAAGAGAGAGAGAGAGAGGAAGAGAGAGAGAGAGGAAGAGAGAGGAAGAGAGAGGAAGAGAGAGAGAGAGGAAGAGAGAGAGAGAGAGAGAGGAAGAGAGAGAGAGAGGAAGAGAGAGAGAGAGGAAGAGAGAGAGGAAGAGAGAGAGGAAGAGAGAGAGGAAGAGAGAGAGGAAGAGAGGCCCAACTCGGCTTAAACATCTGCCTTCATCCAGCAGGTGGCGTATTTTCGTTTTTGTATGGAGGTCAATGAGTGTCGAATTTGGTCAACAGAAAATAATGCCTTATTTGTTACGTGAGGTTTGATCGAAAAAAAGTGTCGTAATTCTTAAGTTGTTACGAGTGTACTGATATAAGTTGGACACGTGAAACCCCGGCAACTTTGAGATGGTTATGCATATTCATGGCATGAGGCAGTAGTAGAAAAAGTACCCGAGTGTCATACAGTCAGACATAATTTACAAACAAAGCATTTGTGTTTAGTGAGTCAGCCAGATCAGAGGCAGTCAGGATGACCAGAGTTGTTGTTTTGATAAGTTTGTGAATTAGATGGCAGCATTCGCGCGAAACACCGCATTTAACCATAGCAAAGCGACTAGTAATATGGCAGAATATAAACAGTGTAGTTATTCACTCCGCAAGAGAATCAAACAAACGGCAGTATAGAGACAAAGTGGAGTCGCAATTCAATGGCTCAGACACGAGACGTATATGGCAGGGACTACAGACAATCACGGACTACAAAAGGAAAACCTGCCACGTGTTCGAGACCGAATGCATTCACATTCTTCGCATGCTTTGAGGATAACACAGTGCCACCGACGCGGCCCGCTACAAATAACTGTGGGCTCTCCTTCTCCTTGGCCGAAGTGAGTAAAACATTTAAAGTACTAACCCTCACAAGGCTGCCGGCCCACACGGCATCCCTAGCCACGCCCTCAGAGCATGCGCAGACCAGCTGGCTGGTGTGTTTACAGACATATTCAATCTCTCCCTATCCCAGTCTGCTGTCCCCACACGCTTCAAGATGGCCACCATTGTTCCTGTACCCAAGAAGGCAAAGGTAAATTAACTTAATGACTATCGCCCTGTAGCATTCACTTCAGTCATCATGAAGTGCTTCGAGAGACTAGTCAAGGATCATATCCCCTCTACCTTACCTGCCACCCTAGACCCACTTCAATTTGCTTACTGCCCTATCCCATCTGGACAAGAGGAATACCTATGCTGAGCTATAATTGACTATAGCTCAGCATTCAACACCATAGTTCCCTCCAAGCTCATCATTAAGCTCGAGGCCCTGGGTCTGAACCCCGCCCTGTGCAACTGGGTCCTGGACTTCCTGACGGGCCGCCCCCAGGTGGTGAAGGTAGGAAACATCACCTCCACTCCGCTGATCCTCAACACTGGGGCAACACAAGGGTGCGTTCTCAGCCCCCTCCTGTACTCCCTGTTCACCCATGACTGTGTGGCCAAGCACCCCTCCAACTCAATCATCAAGTTTGCAGACGACACAACAGTAGTAGGCTTGATTACCAACAACGACGAGACAGCCTACAGGGAGGAGGTGAGGGCTCTGGGAGTGTGGTGCCTGGAAAACAACCTCTCACACAATGTTAACAAAACAAAGGAGATGATCGTGGACTTCAGGAAAAGGCAGAGGGTGCACCTCCCGATCTACATCGATGGGACCGCAGTGGAGAAGGTGGAAATCCTCAAGTTCCTTGGCGTACACATCACTGACAAACTGAAATGGACCACCCACACAGTGTGGTGAAGAAGGCGCAACAGAGCCTCTTCAACCTCAGGAAGCTAAAGAAATTTGGCTTATCACCTAAAACCCTCACAAATTTTTAGATGCACAATTGAAAACATCCTGTCGGGTTGTATCAACGCCTGGTATGGCAACTGCACCGCCCGCATAACCGCAAGGCTCTCCAGGGGATGGTGCGGTCTGCCCAACGCATTACCGGGGGCAAACTACCCGCCTTCCAGGACACCTACAGCACCCGATGTCACAGGAAGGCCAAAAATATCAAGGACATCAACCACCTGAGCCACAGCCTGTTGACCCCACTATCATCCAGAAGGCGAGGTCAGTACAGGTGCATCAAAGCTGGGACTGAGAGACTGAAAAACAGCTTATGTAAAGGCCATCAGACTGTTAAACAGCCATCACTAGCACAGAGGCTGCTGCCTATAGGCATAGACTAGGAATCACTGGCCACTTTAAGGAATGAAACACTAGTCACTTTAATAATATTTTTACTTATCTGGCATTACTCATATGTATATACTGTATTCTATACTATTCTACGGTATCTCATTCACTTAATGTTTTACATATCTGGCATTACTCATCTCATGTATATACTGTATTCTATACTATTCTACGGTATCTCATTCACTTAATGTTTTACTTACCTGGCATTACTCATCTCATGTATATACTGTATTCTATACTATTCTACGGTATCTCATTCACTTAATGTTTTACTTATCTGGCATTACTCATCTCATGTATATACTGTATTCTATACTATTCTACGGTATCTCATTCACTTAATGTTTTACTTATCTGGCATTACTCATCTCATGTATATACTGTATTCTATACTATTCTACGGTATCTCATTCACTTAATGTTTTACATATCTGGCATTACTCAAATGTATATACTGTATTCTATACTATTCTACGGTATCTCATTCACTTAATGTTTTACATATCTGGCATTACTCATATGTATATACTGTATTCTATACTATTCTACGGTATCTCATTCACTTAATGTTTTACATATCTGGCATTACTCATCTCATGTATATACTGTATTCTATACTATTCTACGGTATCTCATTCACTTAATGTTTTACATATCTGGCATTACTCATGTATATACTGTATTCTATACTATTCTACGGTATCTCATTCACTTAATGTTTTACATATCTGGCATTACTCATCTCATGTATATACTGTATTCTATACTATTCTACGGTATCTTAGCCGTTCCGCTCTGACATCGCTCATCCATATGTATAATAGTCTTCATTCCTACCTAGATTTGTGTGTATTGGGTGTTGTGTAATTTGTTAGATATTACTTATTAGATATTACTGCACTGTCGGAGCTAGAAGCACAAGCATTTCGCTACACCCACAATAACATCTGCTAATCACGTGTGTGACCAATACAATTTGATTTGGAATTAGACCAACTTCCCGACCTGCTAAGCATTCAAAATGTAACGAGTACTTTTGTGTGTCGGGGAAAATGTATAGATTAAAAAATACATTGCGCCTCCCGAGTGGCGCAGTGGTCTAAGACACTGCATCACAGTGCTAGCTGTGCCACTAGAGATTCTGGGTTAGAGTCCAGGCTCTGTCTCAGTGGTCTAAGACACTGCATCACAGTGCTAGCTGTGCCATTAGAGATTCTGGGTTAGAGTCCAGGCTCTGTCTCAGTGGTCTAAGACACTGCATCACAGTGCTAGCTGTACCACTAGAGATTCTGGGTTGGAGTCTTCCCTGTAGCTCAGTTGGTAGAGCATGGTGTTTGCAACACCAGGGTTGTGGGTTCGATTCCCACGGGGGGCCAGCACAGAAAAAAAAAAAAAAAAAAAAATGTATGAAATGTATGCATTCACTACTGTAAGTCGCTCTGGATAAGAGCGTCTGCTAAATGACGTAAATGTAAATGTAATGTAAATGAGTCCAGGCTCTGTCTCAGTGGTCTAAGACACTGCATCACAGTGCTAGCTGTGTCACTAGAGATTCTGGGCTTGAATCCAGGCTGTCGCAGCTGGCCGCAACTGGGAGACCCATGGGGTGGCGCACAATAGGCCCAGCGTCATCCGGGTTAGGGGAGGGTTTGGCTGGCAGAGATGTCCTTGTCCCATCGCGCACTAGCGACTCCTGGTTAGAGTGTTGGACTAGTTAACCGTAAGGTTGCAAGATTGAATCCCCGAGCTGACAAGGTAAAAATCTGTCATTCTGCCCCTGAACAAGGCAGTTAACCCACCGTTCCTAGGCCGTCATTGGAAATAAGAATGTGTTCTTAACTGACTTGCCTAGTTAAATAAATATATATTTTTTAAATAACAATACAATTGGCCAAATATACCGATTTCCGATTATTATGAAAACTTGAAATCGGCCCTAATTAAATCGGCCATTACGATTAATTGGTTGACCTCTACTACCAATTGGATACCATGAAATTGGGGAGAAAAGGGGGTCAATTAAAAAGTACATTATTTTCCTTCAGGGATGTAGTGAAGTAAAAGTTATCAAAAATATAAATAGTAAAGTACAGATACCACAAGCTACTTAATTAGTACTTTCAAGTATTTAACAGCATTGGCATGAGGCTAGTAGCATAGCATCTCTCCACTGAATACAGGTGGTTCAAGTCAACAACCCTCAAATATTCAAAAATGGATTACAATAATGAGATGTATCCACCAATCCAAAAGAAGCATAGGCGGGAGCTAGACAGCCCTCCATGCAGCTATGAGGACGACTCCCATTGTTAGGGCGGAGAGACATGTATCTGTATATCCATAATCTTTGCCTATGGTGTTTAGATACTCGTAAAGTCACTCCGCCAAGCTACAGCAATTAATCCACTAGTCCCAACTGCAGTTCAGTCGACGACATTTAATGCAGTCTTGTGATCAGTTGAGTTTTTTTTTTTTTAAACGTAATCTACCTTTGTTTAGCTGTGTGTTTATACACAATTATTTAGATTTCACAAATCAGACCAAACTGGATTTACAAAAACATTAACGTTTTCCAGAAAACAATCAGGCACTCCGTTAGAAACCCAAAAAGCACTGAATATACCTAGGTTACGTTACTCGTTTTATTTTGTTTTTCCCTATTATCATCACAAGATTGTGGATAGATTTCAAATGGCAAGGGAAAAACAGACACTAAATTTTGTACACTTAATTTGATTAAAACAACCATCATGATCATTAAGAAGTTGGACAAAGGAGGTCCAAAAAGTTTGTGCATTAAAACTAAACTACATCGTTGTCATGCCAACAGTTTAGAAGCAGAAACAGACTACCAGTAGTAGCCAGGCTACACTGAAACGATAATGGTTGATACAGTGAACCGAGAGCAAAGGGAAAAACAGAGACTATGATTTTAGCTTCATAGCCCTTGCTCTGGAAAATCAAGCAAAGTTAAAACCAGTGCGAAACAATTAAGTTTACTGACCCTGAAAAGTAGAATTTCACTCTAAGCTTTAAAATGACAACAGAATTCAATCAAACTATAACAAAAAGGAATAAATATTATCATGTTAATGTCTCAATACATGCATTTCTATTTCCTCCATGTCATTCCATTGGCTGAGCAATTACCAAATAGACAAAATGCACAACACGGTTATTTCAAAATCAGGATGAAAAGTCCATTTAAAATGATTGAAAAGGGTGAAAGCAGTGTTCCTCTTCTGTTTGTCCTGGGGTGGAGTTGAGTCATGATGCCTGATGGTCTGTTCACACTCTCTCCATCTCTCTCGGCCTGTCTCTGACAGCACAGATTGACCTACAGGCAAAAAGATTGGGTGGATGTCACAGTCTCTACTTAATACTTTCAAGAACTTTCCAAATCGACCCGACACTGAGGATCTGAGATGGTAACATACTGAAGATGCCAGCAATGAGCAGTATGGTGAAAATTCAACATTTAAATCCAAAGGGCAAGGCAGAGTTATCATCCTACAGGGAGACAACACTATTGTCCTTCTCTCAAGAAGCTGGCTCATGTGCAAACCCCAAGTTGGCTTCCATAACACCGCTGCCAGCAATGTTGTGATTGAAGACAACAGCCAGGGCCTAAAGCAGCAATTAGCTCTTGATCATGACTCAGTTCCATTACATCACACATAAGAGTCATTGGACGAAGGCGTCTTCTGTAGGGGGGAGTTTTGTTAAGAGCTGCGATGCTCGGTCTGAACATTAACACACATCACTTGCGGTACGGTTTTGGAATCATAGAAATCATAAAAACATTTAATACAAATTGATACACACCTTTATAGGGTGGTCATATTTCCTTGTTACAACGCTTGTTTAAGGAAAGACGAGTGGACAACCTGTGCTAATTAGCTATCTGCGTCGCCAAACACCAGTGTGTAAACGGAAGACAAACGGCACAAACGTGTTGTCACTGGAAAAGTATACTGTCAGCTGCAACTGTTTTAAAACCGGTTACAAGAGTAAGTGTGTATTTAGCATTTGGGATAATATTTTGATGTGATATGGAGGGATTTATGTTTCTTGAACCGTAACGCAATTGAGATTCGATTCACATTTAGATGGAGTAGTTGTCTGTTTTGGCTTCGAGTCAATTCTCCCTTTAAACAGAACATGTAAGGTCCTTGGACTAAGGAATAACTTTAGGCTCATTTAGTCCAATACTGGGCTAATCAACAGTTGAAACAATGAGGGAGTTTGATTTAGATCCCTGGGCTATGGCCTGTGACGTGAATGGGCAAAAGCAGTGAGGAGTGCCCTTCTCACATCAAACAGTAATCTGCTGCGCTCAGTCATGTTATCATCAAGGAAAACATCACTTTCCCATAAAATAGATGTTGGAATTTTCAAACTAGTATTCATTGGGAAGGCAGATAAAGCCTTTTTATCAAAATCAATCACTTTTGCATGTGAAACAGAATCCTACTTATTACTCCACGTTTAACCTATGTCACGTTTGCTTTGAGATGACTTCGCCGTCAGCCAAAGCGGGGCACCTGGCTCACACATGGGAGGCAGCCCGGTCCCAAAACCAATGCAATCAACGCTAACCCGGTTCACTAATCGAATCCCCTCCACAACAAAGCGTACTCCTGGTGCGTTTCAGTAAAAAGCTGAACGGATGGAAATGTAACCACTCTCAAATTTATAGTCATAAATGCAAGGCTTGACAATCCAATGATGTAAAAATTATAGTTCTACCCATGTTGAGGCTATATATTGTTTACAAACATTGGAGTAAAACAAGCTTATATTTTGGGTTCTGATGGGGTGACAGTTAACTAAGCTCACGAGGCATTTATAAGTTACATTTGGGAATGGCACGTAAAATGTTGCAATGGACAACAAAGGAGCCTGATTGGCTGACTGTGGTTTGTTGTTCAAAGTAAAGATCTACGAGCGATTCCAAAATGGCTGCCGTGGCTTCTGCTACCTACCTTCTTCTACCTGCTACCTAGCAGTACTTCAAATCTTCTCGATTTGTCATTAGGGATAATTAGGAGTACAGCGACATCTTCCATCTCTAAATTGAGGTTCATTTTCAAGCCATATCCTACAGGGTGGGTATAATTTCCAAAAAGAATCTGTTCCAAAAACTGTGTAAAGTACAAGGTTGCCAACAAACGCATACAAAGTTGCATGATCAATTCACCTAGCTAATTAGCTGTCGAATAGGCATCAACTCACCACGTAGCTTATTCTTAATGTTTGTCCATAGGCTACCAGAGTGAGGGCAGACATTTTTCGGGAATATGGTGAGTGAAAAAAAATAGCCCACTCCCTACCCGGTATCTTATTCTGCCGCTATACAACTTTGTATGCGTCATTTGTTGGCAACCTTGTTATTTACCAAGTTTTTGGAACAGATTCCTGTTGGAACTTTCCACAAATTATACCCACCCTATCCCGCGCGGGCAACCAAGCATTCTGACCTATAGGGAGATATACTGACTGTGACCTACTGGTCGGAAATATTCTAGCTAGGTTTGACAATCTGTTGCAGAGACACCCTGTAAAAACAGGCAGGGGTGGACTGGGACCAGAAATCGGCCCTCACATTCCTTCAAGACCTCACACTGAACTATTTTTTCCCCCCTTGAGGCCCCCATTACTAGCCAGAGAATTATATTTTTGCCAAAAAAACTCAAATCAGATAGGCCCACTGGGCTAAATATGGACGGCAAATGCCAGATTGCCCGTCCATTTTTAGCCCAGTGGGCCTATCTGACTTAGGGCTGGGCGATATATTGATATAGAAAATATATCGATATATTTTAAAAATGTGATATGAAATTAGACCATTTCGCATATATCAATATAGTTCAAATTTGCGCTTTGATCCTTGCTCCAAGCAAGCTGCAGACCCGGAGCTCTCTGCGCTGCTCCCCACGCCTCCTCTTTCATGCACAGAGGGGGGAGGGGCAGGAACAGACACTTCAACAAACATGGAGGAAGCAACAGCGTCTGCGGAGCGTTTTGAGGAGGAATTGGTTAGTAAAATAAAAAGCATTGGCTCAGGAATTTGGAGATGGTTCGGATTCAAAGTATCAGATGAGCAACAAAATCACGTTATATGTTGGCAGTGCCATAAAAAAGTTCCAGCCAGGGGTGGAAGCACTACAAATCTTTTTCACCACCTAAAACAGTGGCACAAACTGCAATACGAAGAGTGTGTGAAACTGCGCGCTGCAGAAGCCCCAGCCGCAAGCCGTCGACTACCCGAAAAAGCTCCAGCCCCGAAACAAAGCTCACTGCAAACTTCATTTTCCCGCAGTGTGCCTAATGTCTACCTCAAGACAGCATTACTGTTTATCAAAGTAAAAAAAGAGGGGGAAAATGTTTATTGAGTTGATAACCAGTTGCACAAGAAACAGACTGAGGCTGTTCAGATAAGAAATTGAGTTAACAAAAAGCAAATGGTAATCTCAGGCTGATGTTTAAAAAACATTTTCCCAGTACGGAGAAAAAAAATGTATGAAATGTATGCATTCACTCCTGTAAGTCGCTCTGGATAAGAGCGTCTGCTAAATGACTAAAATGTAAATTTGTTCTTTATTTATATATAATTGCTGCCCTTACTAGGGTTTGTCATATTTTATTATTTTGTAATGTTCGTTATTTGCATCTGTGGATTTGTTAGAAAGGAGAAGAAATCTGTAATTTGATTTTAATAAGCCATTTAAAAGTTGTCAAACTAAAAAAAAGTTGACTTCTCATAAATATCTAATATTTATTTCAGAAAAAGATAGGCCTATTTTATTTTATAGGCTATTTTTGTTTAAGATATTTTTATTTATTTAAATGTGCACCTTATGGAGCTTTGATTTCAAAAAAGGTACTCCTGTTGTTATACAGTGTTTATGTTTACATGTTATTGTTATTTGAACAGCTGAGCATTTAATCTGAACCAGGTGAAGAGCCCTGTTTATTATTTATTCATTTGATTTTTCAACTGTTCACTGAAATAGCCGGTTTCAATAAAACTACTTGAGACATGTCATATCTGGCTTTGACTTTGAACATTTGCTCTCACTTTGCGGAAAAAAATATCGGGATATATATCTTATATCGATATTCAGCCTAAATATATCGGGATATGCCTTTTGGTCCATATCGCCCAGCCCTAATCTGACTTGAGTTTTTAGCCCATTTTTAGCCAGTCCACCCCTAAAAAAACAAGTCAAGCATACCCTTACTGTGATGCTATGTGCACATGTACTCACCTCCAGACACAGAAACGCCTCTAGTCATCGTTCTTGAATTTGCCGCTGACGTACGGTACATAATCCAAGATCAAGCGCCAGTCAGTGAAGTGTACCAACGCCACCCCTCCAACTGAACCCCACACCGCCAACGTTGGAACCCTGCGTTGGGGGTAAAATTGAATAGGTCATTTACATTCGAGCTAGATACCTAGTCAGTTGCACAACTCTATGCATTTAACCCAACCCCTGTGAATCAAAGAGGTACTTGGGTTATCTTAATTGACGTCATCGTCGCCGGGGAAACAGTACTTGCCTTGCTCAGGGCAGAACGTCGGATTGCGGTTACTGGTCCGACGCTCATACTGGCGGCTACCTGCCGCCCCCTAGCGCTAAATTCAGAATTAGGTACTTAGCTAACTAGTTCTCCAAATGATCAAAGTCAGGTCGGTGTTTCTGGTTCACGGCCATGGCAACCTTCTACGGGTCAATGCTGCCATTATTAACTAGCTTTGCTACCAAGCAAGGCACGTAGTAGCCAGTATGCTAGCTAGCTAGCTAACTTTTCCGGACATGACCTCAGCTAGCTACGGGTAAAACAGACAAGGGCAAGTCAGAATAAGACATTGCAAACTTATTTGATCAAATATCAATAGCAAGATGTCAGTAAACATAGGACATTATCTTACCATGTTCTCGCGATGGAAAAGTATTTCTGACCGATCATTTTACCAAGCATGTTGGAGCTAGATGTTGTTGCTAACCACCAAGGAAAAACCTGGGGGAACTGAGCGCATGCCCATGCGAAAAAGGATCCCTACGCCATTTCCGGTTATTCCGGCGTTATGATACTGTTTGTCTTGACTGACGATTTTTACCATTGTGGCTGCGACTACAGCGCCATCTAGCTGTTGCGTCGGGGATAAATGTACAACGGTAGTAATTTAGCAAAATAAACTAATTTAGTTAACCTGTCTCCTAACCTGCAAAATCAGTTTCCCTAACCTGCCACGATAATTCTCCTTACCTGCTACTTAAACTAACCCCCAGTGCTGACAAACCATCAGTATCACCACACCGAAATCTGTGGACTGGAAATAAATTCAAATCTAGGATTAAACAAGTATTACATTCTCATTGGAGTCTCAATAATATAGCTTTAGCATAGTTATAGTTGATGGAAATTTAATAAACAACTCCAGTAGCCTTCTTTAATATCCATATAAATAATCCTTCAATAAAACAATGCCAGATGAGATCCCTAATACTAGGCGAGTTGAGGATTAAAAAAGAACAGGTGTATTCATAACGCAGATTGTTGCAATACGTTTAAAACGGAAGCAAACAAAAACGGAGTGACCTCCTGAATTTGTCCAATAGAAACTCGTTTAGCTAAGTTTGGTTCTTAAACGGTAAGTGGTTTCCATAATGAATACACCCAATGTCGTTGCATTGATGCAGATGCACGTTCTCGGCCAGGGAAAGATTCCACTACATTTCCTTCATTAGCCAAATCCTTCCAAATGCATGGAGTGAATGAGCATGCACATCAGGGGGAAAATGTGTGTAATCACACTGTACATGCTACATGGAGATCATTTTTTCAAATACATTTAATTCAGGCTGTAACAACAAAAATGTGGAGGGGTATTAAGGGGTATTAATACTTTGAATGCACTGTACAGTCATGGCCAAAAGTTGAGAATGACACAAATATTAATTTTCACAGTCTGCTGCCTCAGTTTGTATGATGGCAATTTGTATATACTCCAGAATGTTATGAAGAGTGATCAGATGAATTGCAATTAATTGCAAAGTCCCTCTTTGCCATGCAAATGAACTGAATCCCCCAAAAACATTTCCACTGCATTTCAGCCCTGCCACAAAAGGACCAGCTGACGTCAGTGATTCTCTCATTAACACAGGTGTGAGTGTTGACGAGGACAAGGCTGGAGATCACTCTGTCATGCTGATTGAGTTCAAATAACAGACTGGAAGCTTAAGGAGAGTCGTGCTTGGAATCATTGTTCTTCCTCTGTCAACCATGGTTACCTGCAAGGAAACACGTGCTGTCATCATTGCTTTGGACAAAAAGGGCTTCACAGGCAAGGATATTGCTGCCAGTAAGATTGCACCTAAATCAACCATTTATCAGATCATCAAGAACTTCAAGGAGAGCGGTTCAATTGTTGTGAAGAAGGCTTCAGGGAGCCCAAGAAAGTCCAGCAAGTGCCAGGACGGTCTCCTAAAATGTATTCAGCTGCGGGATCGGGGCACCGCCAGTACAGAGCTTTCTCAGGAATGGCAGCAGGCAGGTGTGAGTGCATCTGCACGCACAGTAAGGCGAAGACTTTTGGAGGAAGGCCTGGTGTCAAGAAGGGCAGCAAAGAAGCCACTTCTCTCCAGGAAAAACATCAGGGACAGACTGATATTCTGCAAAAGGTACAGGGATTGGACTGCTGAGAACTGGGATAAAGTCATTTTCTCTGATGAATCCCCTTTCCGATTGTTTGGGGCATCTGGAAAAAACCTTGTCCGGAGAAGACAAGGTGAGCGCTACCATCAGTCCTGTGTCATGCCAACAGTAAAGCATCCTGAGACCATTCATGTGTGGGGTTGCTTCTCAGCCAAGGGAGTGGGCTCACTCACAATTTTGCCTAAGAACACAGCCATGAATAAAGAATGGTACCAACACATCCTCCGAGAGCAACTTCTCCCAACCATCCAGGAACGGTTTGGTGACGAACAATGCCTTTTCCAGCATGATGGAGCACCTTGCCATATGGCAAGTGATAACTCAGTGGCTCGGGGAACAAAACATCGATAATTTGTGTCCATGACCAGGAAACTCCCCAGACCTTAATCCCATTGAGAACTTGTGGTCAATCCTCAAGAGGCGGGTGGACAAACAAAAACCCACAAATTCTGACAAACTCCAAGCATTGATTATGCAAGAATGGGCTGCCATCAGTCAGGATGTGGCACAGAAGTTAATTGACAGCATGCCAGGGCGGATTGCAGAGGTCTTGAAAAAGAAGGGTCAACACTGCAAATATTCACTCTCTCCATCAAATTCATGTAATTGTCAATAAATGCATGACACTTATGAAATGCTTGTAATTATACTTCAGTATTCCATAGCAACATCAACATAAATATCTAAAGACACTGAAGCAGCAAACTTTGAAAATTAAGATTTGTGTCATTCTCAAAACTTTTGGCCACGACTGTACATGAAGAATCGTTTCAATACACACAAAATGAGCCAAGAATCTTAGCATGTTTTCAACCCTTTATTACAATGGTTTTTTTTCATTTAGGTATACAAGCTCAAAAAGACAGACACTGAAAAAAAGGTATATTTCTGTTAAAAATGGCACATTTATTGCTACATTACTGTTATATACATGACAGTTCTCAATATCTACTTTATATATATATATATAGATATATATATATAAAAAAATAGGAAACTGGAGGCACTTTGAGGACAAATGGATTCTGTCCCCAATGTAAGAGCGACAGTTGGTTTTGTAGCAGTGTGACTGTCTGTTGAAGGGGGCAGAGATTGGCAGACCATGAGACCGCTGGCAAAATTCTAGTTGTGCGTTTTGACAAGGGAAGTTAAGGATAATGTACTCAACATTTGCAGTTTAATATTAACAAAAATGAACACAAATAACATCAGCAATGTTCAGTTTTTCAGATAATTCTTTGTTGTAATAAATCCCAAAACAATGTGTCTTCTGTGAGACAGAAGAACCAATGGCAGCTTAGGGTTTTCATCTGGAGGATGGTTACTATGAAAGACAAACAGGCCAAACTGAGAAAATACTGTTGCAATTCAGTATCACTCTGCAGGGGAAAATACTGTTTAGTTGATCTCTATAACATAAACTGGCCAGGTCTTGTATAGGTACATACTGAACATGTCAATTTCACATTTTTCTTATCAAAACAAAAATGTCTCTCTGCCCTAGTTAGTAGAAAACAAAGTTGAGAATGTTGAACAAAAAAAAAAAAAAACTATTAAGGAAGGACATGGTACTCTGAGTGTTCTCTACATCATCAATGGTTTATACGGAAGATAACAGGTCTGGAAACACTCATATCCACTCAATTCTACAAACTGGTAATAGGGCTCAGTAAATCAAAGTGGACTCAGTTGTTCAGGGATGCCCATCACTAACTGAGAAACAGAGGAAAAGGGTCAAAAACATTACTTTATATTTTTTATATGTACTGAAACACTTCCCTCCTATGTCAATCGTCTATATCTGTAAAAGGTTCTCTTGGAAAGCCACGCATGCAGTGACAATCACAGTGAAGTTTTAACAGTGACATTTTCAGGCCTGGTGAGTAACTACTAAGAATGATACCAAAGTCAAAAACCTAGCAAGCTGAAAAGGACTGCCATAAAATGAAACTGGTATGAAAAACGTAATGCGTTGTTCCTTTTTCAACAATATCAGAGTTTGCACTTAAATGAGTGACAAAGCTTGCCAATACTTTGACATATCCTTTGATAGTAAGTATGAAGTAGTAACTGGTTTAAATGATTTATACAGACCATCTCCAAATGACCTGTGCTTCCAAAAGAGTTGGTGGATGTTCTAGCCATATTAGGAGTGTTGGCATTTACTACTTTCACCCCTTAGCAACTGGCACTTCTTGCTTTTGTCATCATAAAAAAAAAGAAAGAGATTACTAGATTTGGGATGGAAAAGAGTTTGTTCCTGGCATCTAAAATGAGAGTTCTTACATTTAAACAAGGTAAACAAAAATAAATGCAATCCAAAAGAAAAAACTCATACAGCTATATTACAAAGTAAAAAAAAATAACATCACTTCTACAAAAAGGAGGATCCTTACAGACTTTATAAATTGTTCAAAACGCCCAATGCTTCCTGTAATTTAAGGAACAAAAATTGCTGTCCATAGATAGCAGTTGAACGCATTCAAGGGAAGATAGCTATGATATTTCAGGACCCACTCCACAAAAATCAACCCTCTTGAAGTCCAACCATTATTCCTTCTATACTCGTCGAAATAACTGTAGTCTACTTAAAAAAAACAGACATTTCCTTACGTCGTACATAAAATCTTTAAGTACGCATGATCTGGCCATGTAGGTTTGCCTTGCCAACTGATGACACTTGCTCCACAAACGTGAAGAGAAAGAAATGAAGGCAGGTGGTTGACTCAGGTTGGGGCAGAGGGTACTGACCATGCATCCACATGGCCTGGCTGAAATGGAGGCAGAACAGGAGGGGTAAAGAAGGGTAAGGGAGTGGCAGTGGAGGGGGAGAGGCTTGCTCTGGTTCAGAGCACACACACACACTTCCTGCATGTTTCAGTCCAATCTCCCCAAGTCAGAATGAGGAAGTGTTGAGATGACCGTGTGATCCTGTTGAAAAGTAGGTGAACCGGAAGTGGTTCTCAGCGCTAGTAGCGAGTCCTGACCTGTCCTGGGTCTCTGTATGTGTTGGTGGGTGGGGACACCTTCCTCACTGGGAATGCTTCCACTCCACCCATGGCAGTAGCAACAAACAGATGAAGAGGACAAAAATGGAAGGCTTGTAGGATTCCTGGATCAAATAAATACCCACCATACAAATCCTTCAGACAGGCCTGTGTCAGCCCTGACGAGGGCAGATACTTTTTAAAATCACTGTGCTATATAACAGCACTCTGCCTGCCGATTCAATAAGTGTCCCTTCATCACTATGACTGTCCAGTCTTTTACATTCTGGTGGGGTGGCTGAATACCTCAAACTGTACTGTGTTTCAGCCATTTGAGAAAAAAATGGTGGGGATGACGACGATTCTAACTCTCCCAAGCCTTGGCGTTATGCATGCATCTCAGGCACATAGTTACTCACAGGTTAGATTCTGGTGTCACCTTCGCTTGTAATGAAACTATGACCTTTTCAGGTGGGAATGGCAGATGACTACCCAAAGGACACAAAATCCTGTTGCTCACATGAGCAATTGATCCAAAAATACTATTTGATCCAAACAAATTTTGCTCCCAACATGTAAAGCAACTTCTCAAAATGTCTTACAAAAACATGACCATTAGGCAGAAAATCATTGCGTTTAAATTTCCTCTTTCTGTGGCCAAGTCTCTCCTTGGAGTTCAGGGTATGTTTACTGTAAATATTCTTCAAAACTCTGGTGTATAGGGGTGTACATGTGTGTTGCTCTTGTGTTCATGGTCAGGAATGTGGCCACAGGCTTTGTCAGTGTGTGTGTGTGTGTGTGTGTGTGTGTGTGTGTGTGTGTGTGTGTATGCGCTTCTCCACTATATGTGCTATATCGAGAGCGCACCTTTGTGGATTGACACCCACTGAGATGCATAATAAGACAATAAGGCCACGTCTTCTAAGAGCTGTACAATCAACAGGAGCTGGAAGACAAACAGGGATCTTTATATTACACGTCTTTCTGCCATTGAAATCCACTGAAGTCCAAAACAATGTAACATTTTTTAATGCATATTAAAATACATTCTTGGGATGGAAAAACTTTCAGTGTACACTTGTAATGATAGAGAGTAGACAATACCCTTATATATTGTTTTTATAATAATCTTTGAGAACTAACAATCACCAAAATAAAAGCTAGACAGTCAGGAGAATTAAATTCCCCCAAACAATGAATTTAGTAGTAATGATTTTGTTATTATGTTTGATTAAAAGAACACAGCATTACCTATGGCATAATTTGTAGAATTGTAGGAAATAGGCTTATAATGCAAATGTCTTTACACCACCAAGATGTTTAGAGGTGTGACCTCTAAAAATGTCAAATTCAGACGGGCCGACCATGTTTATTACCAATCTTTTCTTTCTGCTAACAGTATTCTTAGCACCAATCAATCTGGTTTTAGATCTAAACACAATACCACAATCAGCCACTATGCTTGTTGTAAATGATATTGCAAATGCCTTAGATGATAGAAAGCACTGTGCTGCGTTGTTTGTAGATTTGTCAAAAGCTTTTGACACTGTAGACCATGCTATCCTTTTGAGTAAGCTTACATCTATAGGACTGGGCACTGATGCCTGCCGATGCTTTTATGACTAAGATAGAACTCAGGCCGTCATGGTCGACGGGGTCAAGTCTGACCCCTTACAGTTACTTAAAGGGGTCCCTCAGGGTTCAATAATTGTCCCACTATTGTTCTCACTTTATATAAAAAACATTGGTGATGTCAGATATTGTAAATTCCATTTATATGCAGATGACACAGTGATGTACTCTATTGCTCCAACAGCGGACCAAGCTTTAATGCAGTTGGAGTCTGATTTTAGCTGAAACTTGTTTTAAACGCTAAGAAAACAAATGTCATGTTTTTTTTCTAGGTCTAAACTCTGTTAGAAACACTTTTGTAATCACTAGCTTGAATGGTACTCAAATCAAACAGGTCTCTGCATATAAATACTTAGGGGTATGGTTAGATATGTTTTTTAAAAGAAAGCCTGTTACTGAATTGGGAAAAAAGCTCAAATTCAAGATAGGGTTCCTTTACAGAAACAGGGCTTGTCTGTCCTCCATAAATAGAAAACAAATTGTGCAGGCTACTTTTATGTCCGTTTTAGATTATGGTGATATTATTTATATGCATGCATCGGCAAACACATTAAAACCACTGGATGCTATTTACCATTGTGCACTCAGGTTTATCACGGGTGATAGTTACAAAACTCATCACTGTATCCTTTATCAACATGTGGGTTGGGCCTCTCTATCTGTGAGGCGAGAGCAACATGCTCTCTTGTTTATTTATAAAGCACTTCTTTTAAAACTACCTCCATATATATCATTAATTTCCACTAGATATATTAATTTTAAAACCAGATCACAGATGTGGATTACATTAGAGACTCCTGCGGTCTCCACAGAGTTGGGTAGGACTGCCTTCAGATCCTTTGCACCTTATTTATGGAACAAACTGCAGATCCAACTTAAGTTAGATACTCTGGTGTCCCTTGCCCATTTCAAAAATGTTATGGAGGATCAATATGATGTTGTCTGTGATTGTTTCTGTTGAATTGTGTCTTTGTTTTGTATGTTTGAAATGTTCTTGTCTGTATGCCTAAAACTGTATATGTCAACATGTTTACACAGGGCACAGCCATAAAAGAGATCCAGGTCTCAGTCTGTATTCCATGTTAAAATAAAGATTTAAATAAATAAATATATATATATTTTTAAATGTCCCCTGCCACGCCCACCACCAATCGCCCCTTTTGATCCAGAAAAAAAAAAATAATAAGAATTTTATGCTCACACATGCCACAACAATACATAGGGTTTTGGCAGTTACACTATGACAGCTTACCTGGGTGTTATATATGGTTCACAGAGTTGTGTCCATCGCCGCCTAACCCGGGGTGCCCCCCTCCCATCTGCATCTGGGGATCCACTCCCGAAACCTTCTCTTCCTCCCTCCGCTTCAGACACGCTGCCTTGGGGTTCAGGTTACGCTCTTTAGGAAGAGGAGACACAGAATCACAGGGAGAAGTGGATCTACAGGTTCAGGTAAACTGATGGTGAGCACAAGACAATAGTCAAAGATGGACGCAAGGGGCAAAAAACATCAGGTTTTACAGATTCTAGTAAACCGAGAAATGCTTGGGAGGTTAGGCTTATCTAGGAACGAGAGATGTTAAAAACAAAAAGGCAGGGAGATGTGACAGGCACGGAAGGTATGATTAAGGTGTAAATGCCACAATATTCTAAATATGAAACAAAATAGAAAAATGTATAATTGGAAAATCATGGAGAACAAAAGACCAAACAAAGAGAGGAGACAGCTGGACAGAACAGAGGAACGGCCAGACGGCAGCAGTGAGGTCACTAAGTGTTTGGCAGAGGTGAAGCCCCTCCTCTTCCCCATCTCTTTTCGGTTTGGGTTTGGTAAGGAATCCTTCCAGAGCTACAGGGAAGCCATACCTCGCACCTGCTTCTCCAGGCCCAGTATTAAGAGCTAGTTGGCTAGGTGGTACTGAATCTATTCCTAAAAGGGGGGCCTACCTCAGATCTCAAGGTCCAATATGAACCCTTTCACTGCCATGCTGGCTGGGTGGAGGGTACTGGATAATTTCCTAAAAGGAGGCCTACCTCGGACCTGCTTCTCCAGGCCCATAATGACCTGCGAGGCCTGCTGCAGGATGATGAGTTTGGTCTGGGCCTTGTCGCCGCGCAGGTGCACCTGCACCATCCGGCCCAGCTCCCTGAACGCCTCGTTAATGTCGCGCACGCGCACCCTCTCCCGGACGTTGTTGGCCGAGCGGCGCTCCCGCTCACGCTTCTCCTTCTCCTCTGCCGTCAGGTTGTCGTCGCTGGGCGAGGCCACGCTGCAGCTGCTGCTGAGGAGGGAGGGGGCATTATGGTACACCCCAACACCTGCTGCTTTTACCCACCAAGTTGCCCCTACGGATTTAAGTTACCCCTAAATGCTGACAGTTTTTATGGATAGTTTATGTGGATAGCCAATTGCTGTTCCAGGGCCAGTTCCCATATTTTGTCTGGCATAGTTAGACCTGATCCTAGACCAGCACTTCCCTACAGCATTCCCTGCACATTATTCACATCCTAGATCAGACTGCCTGACTGTGACATCATTCAATAAGTGCCATATTTGGGCAGTAGGCCAGCAGCAGGAAGGTGGTAGCAGTCCAGATGGACAGAATGTGTTCCAGGGACGATGAGGAGGATCACAGATGGATGATCCCGGTGGAGAGTGGTGCGGTGGAGCAGGAGAGCGAGAGAGAGAGCGGATGGATGGACTGCGAAGGACGCGGTAACAGAATCCTTTTGTTTTTACACGGAGGAATCCCGAGACGAGAGCACTACTGTTACTGCTATTGTCCATTAACGCATCTTTTAAGACCTCATAAATGATATTTGCAACCGGGAATATGTTTTTTTTACCCAAAGCATGTTTTTCCATCACTTCTCGGGAGACTTTCAGTTGGCTAAACAGCAACTTACGGTTATTTTGTCAAATTGAGTTTTTAAAATGTTGAGTTATGGGTTGACAACCATCATACAAAATGTTCCAAATGGAATCTGACAGAACCCAGACCAACAGTCTACGTCTCCTGCTGATCAGGACCCAGGAGTGTATTGACAGGTGATAATATGAGGCTTTTGGGGGCTGTCAGTGAGGAGGAAAGAAGACCAAGAAAGAGAGGGAGAGGAGGAAAGACAGCAACACACCCTCTAACCAGGTCTAGAGAATGGGAAACAGGAACACAGAGATAGAGAAAGACAGCTAGATGCAACTGGTGCCTCATGTTAAATACATCAGCGGTCAGAGATGTATTATCTGAATGAGAGGAATCTGAAATCACTGCTGCCATCTGCAAAAGGAAATGACAGAAAGAGAGATGGAGATGGGTATGAAGAGGACTTCAATGAAATCAGTAAATTAAAAATGTTAACATTTGACGAATAAGGGCATGCAACACAGAGACACTGCAATACGAAAGTGAAGTGAGTTAATACATTGAGGAATGGGATAGGAGCAGAACAGTGAGCCCCTCTCATCCAACCACAACCCGTATCAGCATAGCCAATCAGCAGGCAAAATACAGGGGGCTCAATGCTGTAACTTGGGAATGGTGACACGTTACACCAGGCCGTTAACATTATACTCAACCTGGAGCAGCAAGTCCGAGGTCAGAGTGTATTAAAAAAAATGTTGGAATCCTCTGACAAAAAAATCTTTGCACTTCACTTTGGGCCATTACCCAAAGCTGATTAAATGAATTTAGAAGTCATTATCTGGGCCTGAAATAATTGTAACAAAGAGTAAAAAGCTAACAGAAACATAGGTTGTTAAACCGTGTTGCTAAGGCCTCATGAGAAGCACAGTGATGGGAGACAGCGATAGAAGCGTATAAGGGAAATCAGAAATATAATGTTAATGACTCGTTCCACCAAATGAGTGCCTTTTGCATCCCTTTGATATTTTAAGTAGAAATTGTGCACAAATAAAGAATTTTAAAAGCCTGATATTTTAAATGAAGTGCCCTTTAATATAGACCACATGGAGAATTCAATCGGATTTTTTATATGAATAAAGACTAGCTAAAATGCAAAATTCAGCATTTTGACATGTTTCTCAATGCACCCTCTGACTTCTCTTAAGCAACATTTCTCCAAGTCCTCACCATCATTGTGAAGTGCTAGCCTTTTTGTTACTTTGACAAAGTAATTTCTGGAGATTAATTATTTCATGCGATTAGTGATTCATTTAAGTCTGTCCCTCATTTTAAGGTCAACCCTGTTACGCGACTTGAACTCTCGTTTTAATATGGTGAAACTATTACTTCAATATTTTTTCCAAAAGAAACATCTACTAGTCAAATGATAGTGTAAAAGCAGGTGAGCTGATTCTACTCTTGCAGGCCATTTGCTGGTGTTTTGTGGTGGAAAACGGAGCTGGTCAAGAGTAATACTTCAACCCTGTTACGCATAGAAATGTTTTAACAATTCAACTTTGTGAAGCTTGCATTCAATTGCCTCTCCGTTACACACAAGCTTCCCACCATCACAAGGGGATTTATAGCTGATTTAACATGAATTTGTCCACCTGGTTAATTTGGCTATAGTAATTATGTAGTATATATTTTTCTTTGTACCTCTTGAGATGGGAAAACATATATTTTTTAAATTAAGTTGAACTTGTGCCCTTTATGACAGAATGTCAAAATTATGAGAATTCGAAAAGTTTTTCTTACAATTCTCAAAAGGCACCGAATTGGTGGAACGCCCCTAATATAGTGGAGGGGGGCAGTCACATGAAGCAGCCCAGACAGACAGACCCATGCTGTTTAGATCAGGCAACACATACGACACCAAACCAGACATGAATCCAGTGGTAGGTTGTATATGTGCGCACAGCAGCAAAGACTTAAAGGAACGGAGAAGGGGCCACATCCCAAACAGTCTAAATAGCTTCCTTTCCTCGTCCCCTTTTCTCCCATCATAACAAACAACTAGATAGTTGGAAACGTGTCTTATGGGAGCATCTCAATACTTGAAAGTGGCCTCAACGCCTAGTCTGCTCTCTATCTGCAATGATCTAAAAACACAGGACAGGTGAAAGCAATATGACTGACACCTTTCCAATGACTTCACATCAATGAAGGAAAAGAGACAAGGAAAGAAAACCACTCAAGAGTATGGAGACATCCCAGGGCCTTTACCCTGAAGGATACTAGAAGGCATCAGAGAATTGGGACGCGGCCCTACCCTGGTTCTTTGTCCCGTCTAAAACTGGACCCCAGTGACAGCACACTGACCTCGGACTTGCTGCTCCAGGTTGAGTATAACATTAACGGCCTGGTGCAGAATGAGCAGTTTGGTCTGGGGTTTCTCATTAGTCAGGTGGAGCTGACACATGCGGCCCAGCTCCTTAAAGGCTTCGTTGATGTCCCGCACGCGCAGACGCTCACGGGCATTATTTGCCACCCGCCGCTCTTTCTCCCGCTCTTTCTTCAACTCCGGCGGCAGATCCTCGTCATCCTCGTCCTCATCATCATGACTGATGAAGAGTCAATGTAGGCCAAGGGGGGAGGTTTGGTTGGAAGGGATAGAAGACATATTTACTAAAGTGGACAAGACTATTACGTTCTGTTCTAATCACTTGCTAGAGAATGATTAAATGCTATCATTCTGGGAGTGCTGTAATACAGCTTCTGGACCATTATGACAAAGAAGAAGCTCTTCATTCTTTAAGCAAGAAAACAGGACTTTATATAATCCTCTAACATACTTCTGCAAACTCATATACAACATACAAACATCTTTTCTTTATCAATGTAGAAAATGTTATGGTAAAAGCCAGGTTCATCTGCTGCAATAGCTGTGAAATTATAAAATCCAATTTCATCTAGGTTCAAGTCATCAAATTGACAATTCCAAATTCATAATATACTTACACCATCAGTTATTAAACCTGGGGTATCCCCTTCAGAGCTTGTGTGTTATAAGAAGGTGTTATAATTGCAAGATGATACAAACCTTCACTCAAGGCACCAACAACGGCACGACTCAAGGAGCGAGAAAAACGTTTGCTATGCCTGAGTAGATCGTTTATGCTGAAATTCTGCCTACCAGGTATAAATAAATAGATGTCAGTTTATAATTATTCTCCAAAAAATGTATTTGGTGTCTATATTTCTGGCCACACCCCCTGAGGTGAGGCGCACATGACTGGATGCAGACTTACTCTGCTCCCGTGTCTGATAGGGAGGAAGAGAAGGTCTGGAAGGAGAACGTCTCTCTGAAAACAACGGTAGACACGAGGGCACACATGATAACAGTGCTAAAGAACATCACCTCTTTTTGGGTGCTGGGGCTGTGTTAGGTTGAAATAGAGAGGGTAAACCTGCACTCCCTGAATGGACAATCATTTTCAACAGATGTCTTGAAAATGATCAAATAAATCCTGATAACGTTCAGTGAGAGAGTTTACCCCCTTTATAATAACAGCAGCACAGTCCCCAGGACAAATCATTGAGCCACATTCGCTAGCCTAAGCTAACAAGATGGTTAAACAGATCAGTGTCCCACTTCCGATACCACAACAATCACCTAGGGCTTAGGTTTTGACGGGAGTTTTATTTACTTTGTAAATCGCACTGCACAAACACTAAAGAGAGACTGGAATGCAGTATGGTGTCAAAATGACTTCATTTGATCAATGTGCCAACTGATCAAATAATTTCTACACGGTAATACCTGCCAGAAAACATCGGTCTGAATCCTAACTTAAACGAGCGCTTAATGCAAACTTCCAGGTAAATCTTGCATTGACGACGTCGACTTGCCTGAACATAGAAGTCCTATACTTGCATCTCAAGAGTGACTGACTGATTTCAGTCATATTAATGTGTCATTGCTACAGACAGAGGGCTGAGTCACCTTGTTCGGGTGCGGGCCTTCGAGTCTTTCTTCTCGTCCTCTGACTTGTCAGCCACGGAGGAGTTCTCGTCATCCTCCTTGTCCTCCCTTTTGATGTCGGCGCCACTGGACGAGTGTGTGGAGCGAGAGAGGCCTGAGGGAAAATGGGGGGATAAGTCAACGCCAAGCACAGTAGATATTTTGATAAAGAGGGAGAGTCAATCATTTTGTCTCTTTTCCTTTCCTGAATGGCAAGAGAGAGGAAAATAAAGAGTGACAAGGAAGAACTAACTGGTGAAGCCCTCAGGCTGGCTGCCAGGCTGGGCTGAGGGAGGGCCATGGTGACCATGCAGACCAGGACCACTAGAGGGCGGACCAGCAGAGTCCTCATGGTGGTTGGACATCTACAGAGCAAAGGAGAAACATAGGATTCGATAGTTACAGTCCTATAGTCTCTTCATAACATAGCTGTTACATGAGTATTTACATGAGGCTGTATAGAACAGCATGACAATAAACAGACAGAATCCTAAACCTTCCATATGGCTAGATAGGCCCACTATAGATCTATTCATCCCTCCAGTTCTTACCAGGTTGGGCAGTCTGTTGGCCAGTCCCAGGCCAGCGTTGTTGAAGGCCTGGGCAAGACCTCCTATCCCAGCGCTGAGGAGGCTGTGCATGTCAGTCAGCCCCCCTGGGCCCCCCTGTCCCCCGGCGTGGCGCTGCAGAACGTGGATTGCCTCCTCCAGACGGTCCTCCATTTTGTTTTGCTGTAGAAGAGAAGGTAAAACACCGGGGTAAGTATAACGAACACTGTTTATTCATCAACTTCAACTCATCCAGCTCGCCTCAGATCAAGGAGTTATTTGTCATCTTTTAAGACTGCTACTCGTGTGTGACTGCACACGTGCAGGAGTTGGACATGACATGTAACTCACCAGAGCCTGCAGTCCTCCCTCAAAGTTTGGAGAGGGTGTGGCCTGTCCCGAGCCCCGGGACCACTGAGAGGCAGAACCTACAGAGACCGAGACATTAAGCATCTGGACAAAAACTGTCTGTGAAAATAGTTGGGACAAACCACAAGAGTGGGGCTTTCCATCTACCAGGCAAACGACCATTCGGTTGAAAAGCAGTCAACCATAACTTGTTATCTAGTAACTCTAGACAAGATGTCATCTAATTATGTCAAATTTCATTAGAGGTTTTATGGTTGGCCATTTCAGACACCACACTCAAAGCACTGGTGTCAAAGAAGAACCTAATCTGGTCGCACGATTCCACATTGGACCAACAGTGACATTTGCGCTTCATCTGCCTGTGAGAAAAAGCTATTTGTTGTTGTTTTCCATGTGGCTGTAACCTTACAAAACAGGATATGTCCCCCTAAGGACTAAAACAGGTGGCATCCGCTAGGTGAGTTAACTGACGTTTTTGCTCTTACACCTACCCAAACACTTCAATCTCTTCAGCAAAATATCCCCTTAGCCTAGTGTTCCGTCACAACCGAATAGAAACTAGCTAGGAATCAGCAGTAGGCTCCAACACACCATATAGGAAATGCTTTGCTAGGTTTCACTAAGGGTTGACCCAATTGTGATCCTCCAAGCTACAGGTGTACTTTCCCTGCCATGTACTGGGGAAGGGCTAGTTACAGGTGTATTTTCCCTGGCCAGTCACCTGCTATGGCCTGGGGAGAACTAGTTACAGGTGTATTTTCCCTGGCCAGTCACCTGCTATGGCCTGGGGAGAGCTAGTTACAGGTGTATTTTCCCTGGCCAGTCACCTGCTATGGCCTGGGGAGAGCTAGTTACAGGTGTATTTTCCCTGGCCAGTCACCTGCAATGGCCTGGGGAGAGCCCACTGGAGTAGATGGAGATGAAGGGAAGGTGTTGCTGTTGTGGTCCGAAGGATAAATCTACACAGAAACAAAAACAATGAAACGGTCATTCAATAGTCAGATCTGTGATACAGAAAACAGTAGGACAGAAACTCGGCCTTCTCTATTATTTGCAGATTGGGTTTTATCTTAGTCTTGGTAGATAAATCAACTTTGTATAATCACTGAAGACTACGCTTGATGTGGTCTGTGCAGCTCTACTCACTGATGCCAGGGCTTTGCCGATCTCATCTCCTGAGCTAGGTGGAGCTGTTCCCCGGTTGGCTGGGAGGGAACAACAGGGTGGATAGCAAACCATTAGAACTGACATTTTCAATTTAGAGAAAAGATGGAGGTAAAGGAAGAAACAAAGGAAGTGCCAGAAAGTGAGAGAAAAACAGAGACAGGCAGATAAAAACAGACAGTCTACAGAGTGTCAGTGGTAGACAGTCGTACCCATGATGCTGTCTGTTCCGTTGATGGGGGGTGTGTGGTTGGGGACTCCGTAGCCAGTGGACCCAGGGTGAAAGCTCCCATTCACCTCGCTGCCGTGCAGGGGGTAGTTCTGGGGTGAGAGTGGCAACGGCTGGCGCTTCTGCACAAAAACAGGCTCAGTCATTCTCTGGGTGTTGAGTGAGAGAAATGGTAACGTATTCTATACTACTATATAGAGAACCAGCTAGTGTGTGTTAGTAGTCGCACCAGTCTGTCCTGGGGGTTGATGGCGGTGAAGGGGGCGGGCTGGCCCAGGTGAGGGGAGTTACCCAGCACAGCAGAGTAGCCCGGCTGCCCCATCGGCCCGGCAGAACTCCACGGGTCAGGGGAGGGGTGCAGACCTTCTGTCAGGGAGGAACCAGGAGGGGTGTTTGTGTATAGAGAGAGTGGTGAGAGGGGGGTGGGGGGATATAGAGGGGTGTTTGTGTGGAGGGGAGAGGGTGGTGAGAGGGGGGGGGTGGGGTGGTGAGGGTGGTGGGGGTACAGGGGAAGGGGGGAATAGAAAGAGCGAGAGAGTGAGTACCAGAGGGACAGCAGCCACCAGAAATAAGACAAGGGGTCACATCTGCCTCATGACTTCATCTTAATGTACAGACAGACGACTCACTAGCACTGCCATAAGGTGTTTCAACAGGGAGGATGAGACAATACAGGCAGTAATGGGGCACATACACTGTTGCCAGTTTATTAGGTATACCAGCCTGTTCACGAAAATGGATCTCTCCTACAGACATTGACTAAGGTGACCGTGCTATATAAAGCAGGCACACGGCAGAGGCATTCAGTTACTGTTAGATTGAACGTTAGAATGGGCTAAACAGGGCCTCCAGAGTGGCAAAACGGTCTAAGGCACTGCATCGCAGTGTGAGAGGTGTCACTACAGATCCGGGAACCATCCCGGGCTCTGTCGCAGTTGTTCGTGACCAGGGGACCATGAGGCGACGCAAAATTGTCCCAGCGTTGTCCGGGAAGGGTTTGCCCGGCCGGGTTGTCCTTGTCCCATCGCGCTCTAGCGACTCCTGTGGCGGGTCGGGCGCAATGCACGCTGACATGGTCGCCAGGTGTACTGTGTTTCCTCCGACACATTAGTGCGGCTGGCTTCCGGGTTAAGCGGGCAGTGTGTCAAGAAGCAGTGCGGCTTGGCAGGGTCGTGTTTCAGAGGACAAGACTAACTACCAATTGGATATCACAAAATTGGGGCGAAAAAGGGGTAAAAAGTCCAACAACAACAACAATTGTTATAATAAAAGAAAAGAATGGGCAGAACAAGTGACAGAGCATGGTATGAGTCTGTGCCAGGCCCACTGGTTCCAGCATCTCAGAAACACTCCCATCAGCTAACTACAACAAGAATTGGCTCCAGTGGGAAAGTGATCAACACTGGACAATTGAGGAATGGAAAAACGTTGCCTGGTCCGACGAACCCTGGTTCCTGTTGTGTCATGCTGATGGCAGAGTCAGGATTTGGAGTAAGCAACATGAGTCCATGGCCCCATCCTGCCTGGTGTCAACGGTACAGGCTGGTGGTGTAATGGTGTGGAGTCCATGGCCCCATCCTGCCTGGTGTCTACGGTACAGGCTGGTGGTGTAATGGTGTGGAGTCCATGGCCCCATCCTGCCTGGTGCCAACGGTACAGGCTGGTGGTGTAATGGTGTGGAGTCCATGGCCCCATCCTGCCTGGTGTCTACGGTACAGGCTGGTGGTGTAATGGTGTGGAGTCCATGGCCCCATCCTGCCTGGTGCCAACGGTACAGGCTGGTGGTGTAATGGTGTGGAGTCCATGGCCCCATCCTGCCTGGTGTCTACGGTACAGGCTGGTGGTGTAATGTTGTGGAGTCCATGGCCCCATCCTGCCTGGTGTCAACGGTACAGGCTGGTGGTGTAATGGTGTGGAGTCCATGGCCCCATCCTGCCTGGTGTCTACGGTACAGGCTGGTGGTGTAATGTTGTGGAGTCCATGGCCCCATCCTGCCTGGTGTCAACGGTACAGGCTGGTGGTGTAATGGTGTGGAGTCCATGGCCCCATCCTGCCTGGTGTCAACGGTACAGGCTGGTGGTGTAATGGTGTGGAGTCCATGGCCCCATCCTGCCTGGTGTCTACGGTACAGGCTGGTGGTGTAATGGTGTGGAGTCCATGGCCCCATCCTGCCTGGTGTCTACGGTACAGGCTGGTGGTGTAATGGTGTGGAGTCCATGGCCCCATCCTGCCTGGTGCCAACGGTACAGGCTGGTGGTGTAATGGTGTGGAGTCCATGGCCCCATCCTGCCTGGTGCCAACGGTACAGGCTGGTGGTGTAATGGTGTGGAGTCCATGGCCCCATCCTGCCTGGTGTCAACGGTACAGGCTGGTGGTGTAATGGTGTGGAGTCCATGGCCCCATCCTGCCTGGTGTCAACGGTACAGGCTGGTGGTGTAATGGTGTGGAGTCCATGGACCCATCCTGCCTGGTGCCAACGGTACAGGCTGGTGGTGTAATGGTGTGGAGTCCATGGCCCCATCCTGCCTGGTGTCTACGGTACAGGCTGGTGGTGTAATGGTGTGGAGTCCATGGCCCCATCCTGCCTGGTGCCAACGGTACAGGCTGGTGGTGTAATGGTGTGGAGTCCATGGCCCCATCCTGCCTGGTGTCTACGGTACAGGCTGGTGGTGTAATGGTGTGGAGTCCATGGCCCCATCCTGCCTGGTGTCTACGGTACAGGCTGGTGGTGTAATGGTGTGGAGTCCATGGCCCCATCCTGCCTGGTGCCAACGGTACAGGCTGGTGGTGTAATGGTGTGGAGTCCATGGCCCCATCCTGCCTGGTGTCTACGGTACAGGCTGGTGGTGTAATGGTGTGGAGTCCATGGCCCCATCCTGCCTGGTGTCTACGGTACAGGCTGGTGGTGTAATGTTGTGGAGTCCATGGCCCCATCCTGCCTGGTGTCAACGGTACAGGCTGGTGGTGTAATGGTGTGGAGTCCATGGCCCCATCCTGCCTGGTGTCAACGGTACAGGCTGGTGGTGTAATGGTGTGGAGTCCATGGCCCCATCCTGCCTGGTGTCTACGGTACAGGCTGGTGGTGTAATGGTGTGGAGTCCATGGCCCCATCCTGCCTGGTGTCTACGGTACAGGCTGGTGGTGTAATGGTGTGGAGTCCATGGCCCCATCCTGCCTGGTGCCAACGGTACAGGCTGGTGGTGTAATGGTGTGGAGTCCATGGCCCCATCCTGCCTGGTGCCAACGGTACAGGCTGGTGGTGTAATGGTGTGGAGTCCATGGCCCCATCCTGCCTGGTGTCAACGGTACAGGCTGGTGGTGTAATGGTGTGGAGTCCATGGCCCCATCCTGCCTGGTGTCAACGGTACAGGCTGGTGGTGTAATGGTGTGGAGTCCATGGACCCATCCTGCCTGGTGCCAACGGTACAGGCTGGTGGTGTAATGGTGTGGAGTCCATGGCCCCATCCTGCCTGGTGTCTACGGTACAGGCTGGTGGTGTAATGGTGTGGAGTCCATGGCCCCATCCTGCCTGGTGTCAACGGTACAGGCTGGTGGTGTAATGGTGTGGGGAATGTTTTCCTGGCACACGTTAGGTCCCTTGATACCAATTGATCAACTTTTCCATTCCCCATAGAATTCAGGCTGTTCTGGATGCAAAGGAGAGTCTGACCTGGTACTACATGAGTGTACCTAATAACCTGTCCACTGAGTGTATATGACATCATTGGTCAGCTAATACAGTACTTCAATAAATCACCTAAACCAAAATTGCATTTCAGACAACTTTCTCCATGTTTCCGAGGTATCAAAGTGGGTAAACCCATAATGCTAAGTATATTGTGTAGTTTAAGCCCCCAGATATGATCTGGTATACACTACACTAACCTTGCATATAGAAGGAGCCGGGGTAGCCCACATTCCCAGGCTTGGAGGCAGGATACCCTGCACCATCTCTGTTATAGTCCTCTCCTGAGGCCAACGCATACACCTACAAAACACACACAGTAGGGAGATGGGGGAAATCGGACACATTAAAAAAGGTTTCAAGTTAATGTCACAGGCACAAGTACAGTGAACTGCCTTCCTTACAGGTTTTAAACCCAACAATACATGTAGTACTAAAACAACATGAGGTAGAACAAACACAAGCAAAAAAAATAAGAACACGAGAAGTAATTCATATACAGGGTCAGTTTCAATATCATATATACAATGTGCAGGGATACTGGAGTGATAGAGGTAGATATGTATAAGGGTAAGGTGACAGGGATCCTGGAGTGATAGAGGTAGATATGTATAGGGGTAAGGTAACAGGGATCCTGGAGTGATAGAGGTAGATATGTATAGGGGTAAGGTGACAGGGATCCTGGAGTGATGGAGGTAGATATGTATAAGGGTAAGGTGACAGGGATACTGGAGTGATAGAGGTAGATATGTATAGGGGTAAGGTGACAGGGATCCTGGAGTGATAGAGGTAGATATGTATAGGGGTAAGGTGACAAGGATCCTGGAGTGATAGAGGTAGATATGTATAGGGGTAAGGTGACAAGGATCCTGGAGTGATAGAGGTAGATATGTATAGGGGTAAGGTGACAAGGATCCTGGAGTGATAGAGGTAGATATGTATAGGGGTAAGGTGACAGGGATCCTGGAGTGATAGAGGTAGATATGTATAGGGGTAAGGTGACAGGGATCCTGGAGTGATAGAGGTAGATATGTATAGGGGTATGGTGACAGGGATCCTGGAGTGATGGAGGTAGTTATGTATAGGGGTAAGGTGACAGGGATACTGGAGTGATAGAGGTAGATATGTATAGGGGTAAGGTAACAGGGATACTGGAGTGATAGAGGTAGATATGTATAGGGGTAAGGTGACAGGGATCCTGGAGTGATAGAGGTAGATATGTATAGGGGTAAGGTGACAAGGATCCTGGAGTGATAGAGGTAGATATGTATAGGGGTAAGGTGACAGGGATCCTGGAGTGATAGAGGTAGATATGTATAAGGGTAAGGTGACAGGGATACTGGAGTGATAGAGGTAGATATGTATAGGGGTAAGGTGACAGGGATCCTGGAGTGATAGAGGTAGATATGTATAGGGTAAGGTGACTAGGCATCAGGATATATGATAAACAGAGTAGCAGCAGTGTCTATGATGATTGCATGCGAGTGATATAAATAGTCAGTATAAATGTGTGTGTGAGCAAATTAAGTGAGTGTGTGTTGGAGTGCCAGTGTGAGTGTGTAGAGTCCTGTGAGTGTGCATAGAGACAAAAATACAAATTAAATACAAGGGTCAACTCAGATAATCTGTGTAGCCATTCTGTTAGCTGTTTAGCAGTCTTATGGCTTTGGGGCTGTTCAGGAGCCTGTTGCTGTCCATGGCTTGGTTGGCTGGAGTCTAACATGGTATTTTCTAATGATTCCCAAGTGATCTGAAATAGCAGACTGTGTGTGGTCAAAACCTTGCATCCTGTCTTGATTAGGCCACCCACACACATACACACATTGAACACTGCTCAAATGGTTGGTGTCAATTGAGGAGTACATTTTTACTATCTCTTTTTACTGCTTAATTCAAAATCAACAGCCTCTGTGGCATTTGAGGACACTGGGGCTGTTGTCTTTACTATTGAACTAAGCAGTGTGGAAGGTTTTCTTATGGGATGTTCTGTTACTAAGACAACAAACAGATTTTAAACAGACAAGAATTCCACACACAGTTATAGTAAAGTAGCCTTTAGGCCACATGTTAACTACAGCTAACCTCGGTGTAAACATACTTTTCTAGATCATTTAGCCTATACAAAGTACAAGATAAGCTGTGTGCTCCTGTACAATCTGCTGGATGTAGGTTCAGTAAACTGCCTTGAACCAATGACAGGGAGGCTGCCATTAACCCAGAACAATAACTGAACTCCTTATGTTCCGTTACCAAGACAACAAATTCATTCTTTACTGGCTCAGAAGGAGCCATAAACCCAAAGTTTCTTCTCTGTGATCTCAGGGTCTTACGGCTAGGTTTGAGATGTATACGGTTTGTCTGTGCTAGTGTGTGTGGTGTGTGTGTGGTGTGTGCGCGCGTTACACACATGATCAAGTTGGGTCTGGTTAACACACATGACCCAGCCTTCTCTCTGGCTTACAGAGCATCACACAGAATTGATAGTTGTCTCTGGCATGTCACTAAAGAGGTGAAGGTCCTGAGGTTGTGAACTAGCAGACGCCACAGAATCAGCCCAATTCTGGCAGGCATGAGATAATAAAACTATGGCCCAGACGACTCAGTTCCTACACAGTGAAGTTGTTTCTCTAATTTGATTAAACAGAGAGAGGAAGAGAGGAAGAGGAATGGAGAGATGCACTCCTAATTACTGTGCCATCTGCCCATTCCTGGACTGCAGCCAACTCTACAGGCAGCTGGGATAGAGGGATGGGGGAGGGAGAAAAAGAGTGAGATGGAGGAAAAGAGAGCGGGGGAGGGTGAGAGAGAAACAGAAAGGAGGGTGGGAGCAAGTAGAACTCACAAGAGAGAGATGTAGAGAAAAAAGAGGGAGCGGAGAGAAGGAAAAAGATGGAAGGTGAACAGTCGACACTGTATAGAGGAGGTTTAGTGAAGTCATCAAGCCTCATTCTTTACCTTGAGCAATGGACGGGTGAGAATGCTGGGCTGGAAGGAATGCATGCACATCTATAAAATAAATGGCCTACAAATAAAACCCACTATAAATCCAGAAGTCTAAATAAATGAATGGGGCTCCGTTTATTTTTTCACCTCGTTGGCAATGCAAAAGCACACAGCTGTGGGGCTGGAGGCCCTCTCTCTCTCTGCCAGTTTGGCTGCCGTTCTAAAATCCGGGGTTATAGTCTGGGGATTGGTGTGCGTCCACATTACACACACTGACAATGAGGGCTGGGAGGCAGTTTAGGGATGGGGGATGCAGAACATGTGTGTGTAAGGGAGTGGGTGGGGTAAATGTTTTAGATGAGGGAGCATTCCTGAGAGTGAGTGGGGAAAGGTTTGAATATGGTTGGGTGACACGGTTTCTTGCGTAGGTGGGCTCATTTTGGGTTGGAAGGGGCAAAAGGTCTGAAACAGGTTTGTGTTCTTCAGGGACAATAGGCATACTAAGGTGTGGCAGTCTGGTACGAGGAGGTAATGGGGGGGGGGGGGGGAGTACTTACTGAAGAGGGCAGGCCAGGGGGAACTTTCCTGATCTTTTTTGGCTGGCCATCTGAGGAGACACACACAGTGAGTACATAGATGAAACAACAGAGTTATGAATGCAGTGTTAACAGTTCGGGCATATCGATGAATGGGTTCATTCATGCTGTCCATTAGGTAAGCTCTGTGCTGGTAGGAATATCTGTCTTTATGGGCCCTTATAAACGGCTTAATCAAACGGAATCTTATCTTATCCAACCAGTGTGTTTATGCAACGGTGTCACCCGACCCTCCTCCCGTTGAACCCCTGGCTGGGTTAGCAGAAGTGAGATCTCTCTGGTTGTTATTTTAAACATCAGTAGGAGAAGTGAGATCTATCTGGTTGTTATTTTAAACATCAGTAGGAGAAGTGAGATCTCTCTGGTTGTTATTTTAAACATCAGTAGGAGAAGTGAGATCTCTCTGGTTGTTATTTTAAACATCAGTAGGAGAAGTGAGATCTCTCTGGTTGTTATTTTAAACATCAGTAGGAGAAGTGAGGGTAATCACAGTCCTACATATAAACCAGAATAAAGAGCAACTCCTTCACATAGTAATAGTGGAGTGGATATGGTCGTGAATTCCATGTGATTTTATAAGGATGTAACTGCAGTAAGCATTAGCAGTAGAAATAGAACTGGAAGCTAATTAAAAAAAGCCCCTCCAATATGACCAGAAGGAAACACCATGGAACACTGCTTTACATTGGAATGTGTGCTCCATCTTCCTTGCATTCTATGGGATAATATTCGGGGGTTTCTGTCCTTACCCATGCTCTCCTGGGTGGATCTCCTGCGAGGATTGAACTGGGAGGGGTAGAACTGGGAGCCTGACTTCAGACCCGAGGGGGACAGGGCATCAGGACTGGGCATGGGCATCTCACTGGGCATAAAGCCCGGCTACACAGGAAGAGAGAAGACCAGGTCAGTCACACAAATACTGCTAGAGACAGTAATGTTGAGAGAGGACGAGGGGGGACGAGAAGGACGAGGGGTGGAGGAGAGGGGACGAGGAGACAAGGGGAGCAGGAGAGAGGATGAGAAGGACGAGGGGAGGAGGAGAGGGGACGAGGAGACAAGGGGAGCAGGAGAGTGGATGAGAAGGACGAGGGGAGGAGGAGAGGGGACGAGGAGACAAGGGGAGCAGGAGAGTGGATGAGAAGGACGAGGGGAGGAGGAGAGGGGACGAGGAGACAAGGGGAGCAGGAGAGTGGATGAGAAGGACGAGGGGAGGAGGAGAGGGGACGAGGAGACAAGGGGAGGAGGAGAGAGGATGAGAAGGACGAGGGGAGGAGGAGAGGGGACGAGGAGACAAGGGGAGCAGGAGAGAGGATGAGAAGGACGAGGGGAGCAGATGCACAATAAAAGAAGAGAACTAGTCACAAGAGGGAAAAACCAAGTTGGAAGAGAAGCGACTGATTTTACCTGTGCTCCAAAAGAAGAGTAGGGTCCTCGCTCAGCTTTGCCTGTAAAAACAGATAGAGGGACAATCAGGGCAGGACATGGTAAAAACCTTTAAAGGCCGTTTCACTCATCTCCAGCACATTAACAACCAATCTGACCTGTTCCCCTTTCTCCAGTTGGGCGCCCCTTATCTGCCACCCGCCCGCCGTGTGAGGTGCTCTATATGAAGGGTTGTATTTATGACTTTAGACAGGAGCAAAACAACTTGGCTCGTTATAGAGGGTCCGGGGGTAATTAAAGCCTAACCCCCATCTCTGCTCTCCTGACAGATCATCTGATAGACACATAAACATGCTATAGGCCACACTAATCCTTTGGGAGAGGTTTGTTTGTGCTTGGGTGCTCCTAAACCCCTCAACCCCACCCTAACACGTTGTCATGATGGGGATGTCCAATCAGCTGAGCTTAATTAAATGGAAGACCAGGGAGAGAACCTGTTCCAGATAGATCTAAAACATAGGCCAGGATGGAGGAAATATATTCAGATCTCCTTACCCACAATTCCTGAGCCGAACATAGGGGTGGAAGCCAGGCATTCATGCTCATTGTAATGAGTTCCTTCACCATAACCCTGGAGGGAAGAAGAGAAAGAAACAGACAAAGAGAGCGATGAAGAACTCAAATCAAATGCAGCATCTTAAAAAAGATTCAACATGACATCTACAAGCAAAATGCACTGTGCCTGTGAGCTCTTTGGACCAATCTGTTACGTCCAGATAAGACTAGTCATATGGATTCGCAATATATCCACGGTGGACGATATGAGCGATATGGATTCGCAATATCCACGGTGGACGATATGGATTCGCAATACCCACGGTGGACGATATGAGCGATATGGATTCGCAATACCCACGGTGGACGATATGAGCGATATGGATTCGCAATACCCACGGTGGACGATATGAGCGATATGGATTCGTAATACCCACGGTGGACGATATGAGCGATATGGATTCGTAATACCCACGGTGGACGATATGAGCGATATGGATTCGTAATACCCACGGTGGACGATATGAGCGATATGGATTCGTAATACCCACGGTGGACGATATGAGCGATATGGATTCGTAATACCCACGGTGGACGATATGAGCAATATGGATTCGTAATACCCACGGTGGACGATATCAGCGATATGGATTCGTAATACCCACGGTGGACGATATGAGCGATATGGATTCGTAATATCCACGGTGGACGATATGAGCGATATGGATTCGCAATATCCACGGTGTAAGAACATGTCCATGTTGATAAACTACATGACAAAAAGTATGTGGACACCTGCTTGTCGAACATCTCATTCCAAAATCATGGGCATTACCATGGAGTTGGTCTCGCATTTACGGCTATAGAAGCCCCCACTCTTCTAGGAAGGCTTTTAACTAGATGTTGGAACATTGCTGTGATGACTTGCTTCCATTCAGCCACAAGAGCATTAGTGAAGTTGGGCAATTAGGCCTGGCTAGCAGTTGGTGTTCCAATTCATCCCAAAGGTGTTCGATGGGGTTGAGGTCAGGGCTCAGTGCAGTCCAGTCAAGTTCTTCCACACCGATCTCAACAAACCATTTTTGTATGGACCTCGCTTTGTGCATGGGGACAATGTCATGCTAAAACAGGAAAGGGCCTTCCCCAAACTATTGCCACAAAGTTGGAAGCACAGAATCGTCTAGAATGTCATCGTATGCTGTAGGGTTAAGATTTCCCTTCACTGGAACTAAGGGGACTAGTCCGAACCATGAAAAACAGCCCCAGACCATTATTCCTCCTCCACCAAACTTTACAGTTGGCATTATGCATTGGGGCAGGTAGCGTTCTCCTGGCATCCGCCAAACTCAGACTGCCAGATGGTGAAGCGTGATTCATCACTCCAGAGAACGCGTTTTCACAGCTTTACACCACTCCAGCCGACGCTTGGCATTGCACATGGTGAACTTAGGCTTGTGTTTTGGCTGCTCGGCCATGGAAACCCATTTCATGAAGCTCCCGACGAACAATTATTGTGCTGACGTTGCTTCCAGAGGCAGTTTGAAACTCTGTAGTGAGTGTTGCAATGTGCTTCAGCACTCGGCGGTCCCATTCTGTGAGCTTGTGGCCTACCACTTCGCAGCTGAGCCATTGTTGCTCCTAGATGTTTTCACTTCACAATAACAGCAATTACAGTTGACCGGGGCAACTCTAGCAGGGCAGAAATTTGATCAACTGACTTGGAAAGGTGGCATCCTATGACGGTGACATGTTGAAAGTTTGAGCTCATCAGTAAGGCCATCCTACTGGCAATGTTTGTCTATGGAGATTGCATGGCGGTGTGCTCAATTTTATACACCCGTCAGCAATGGGTGTGGCTGAAATAGCCGAATCCACTAATTTGAAGGGGTGTCCACATACAATTGCACTATGTATATATACACAAAAGTGTAATGTGCAGTGTTCCCTTACCCGTCCCTGGTTGAAGGAAGGGCTGTTCTGTTCTCCAGATGCCCAGGGGGTAGAACCGCTTCGCTCATCCATACCTAGAACATGGAACAAAGGGTTAGACCTGAGAGGGAAAAAAAAGGACTAACTAAAGACTTAATCTAAATAACCCCTAGTCCCCCCCACCCAAGTATTGATAGGTTTGAGTGGGTTGGAAATGTGTGCAGAATATGCCAAGGTGGAGCATTACCATTACCTCAATACCTATCCAATCTTTTCAGAGCCACACTAGTACCTAGAAGATAGAGGCTGGAGGGTGGTCTGTTCAGGCACTGCTGCTTCCGAACTGCCTGGGAGTGCTCCAAATAACCTTTGGCTGAGCACTGCTACTTCAGCTCCCTGTGTCCGCTCTGCCACTAACATGCTGACGCGGGTTGATTTTGTCCACCCACACCAGACACGAATCAGGACACGCAGGTTGAAATATCAAAAATTAACTCAGAACCAACTATATTAATTTGGGGACAGGTCAAAAAAAAACTATTTATGGCAACATTTATGGCAATTTAGCTAGCTAGCTTGCTGTTGCTAGCTAATTTGTCCTGGGATATAAACATTGTGCTGTTATTTTACCTGAAATGCACAATGTCCTCTACACCGACAAAAGGGTAAACAGAGTTTGTGTCTAGTAATCGCTCCTCCTTCAGGCTTCTTCTTTAGACTTCATATGGGGGTTGGCAACCAACTTTAATTTAAGGTGCATTACCACTACCAACTGGACTGGAGTGTGGACCTCAGTTCATCTTTCAATCATCCACGTGGGTATATGCTCCTAAAAACCAATGAGGAGATGGGAAAGGTGGGACTTGCAGTGCGTCAAGCGTCACAAATAGAACCAAGTTCTATTTTAGCTACGCAGACACGTGTGAGCAGTGTGGGTGCAATGATTGAAAAACATGTTAACTCAGCAAAAAAAAGAAACGCCCCTTTTTTAGGAACCTGTCTTTCAAAGATAATTCGTAAAAATCCAAATAACTTCACAGATCTTCATTGTAAAGGGTTTAAAACACTGTTTCCCCTGCTTGTTCAATGAACCATAAACAATTAATGAACATGCACCTGTGGAACGGTCGTTAAGACACTAACAGCTTACAGACAGACGGTCGGCAATTAAGGTCACAGTTATGAAAACTTAGGACACTGAAGAGGCCTTTCTACTGACTCTGAAAAACACCAAATGGAAGATGCGCAGGTTCCCTGCTCATCAGTGTGAAGATGAGGCCTGTTGTAAGGCAGGTCCTCACCAAACATCACCGGCAACAACGTCGCCTATGGGCACAAACCCACCGTCGCTGGACCAGACAGGACTGGCAAAAAGTGCTCTTCTCTGACGAGTCGCGGTTTTGTCTCACCAGGGGTGATGGTCGGATTCGTGTTTATCGTCGAAGGAATGAGTGTTACACCGAGGCCTGTACTCTGGAGCGGGATCGATTTGGAGGTGGAGGGTCCATCATGGTCTGGGGCGGTGTGTCACAGCATCATCTGACTGAGCTTGTTGTCATTGCAGGACATCTCAACGCTGTGCACTACAGGGAAGACATCCTCTTCCCTCATGTGGTACCCTTCCTGCAGGCTCATCCTGACATGACCCTCCAGCACAACAATGCCACCAGCCATACAGTTTGTTCTGTGCGTGATTTCCTGCCAGACAGGAATGTAAGTGTTCTGCCATGGCCAGCAATGAGCCCAGATCTCATTCCTATTGAGCACGTCTGGGACCTGTTGGATCGGCGGGTGAGGGCCATTCCCCCCAGAAATGTCCGGGAACTTGCAGGTGCCTTGGTGGAAGAGTGGGGCAACATCTCACAGCAAGAACTGGCAAATCTGGTGCAGTCCATGAGGAAGAAATGTACTGCAGTACTTAATGCAGCTGGTGGCCACACCAGATACTGACTGTTACTTTTGATTTTGACCCCCCTTTGTTCAAGGACACATTATTCCATTTATGTTAGTCACATGTCTGTGGAACTTGTTCAGTTTATGTCTCAGTTGTTGAATCTTATGTTCATACAAATATTTACATGTTACGTTTGCTGAAAATAAACGCAGTTGACAGTGAGAGGACGTTTCTTTTTTTGCTGAGTTTGTGTGTACAATACATTTATTTTGCAACGGGAGCAGTGTGGTCAACATGTTAGTGTGGCTAAGAGCTGTAGGAAGTTTGAATAATTAACACCAAGCATGAGGCTCCTACAATCATCCGCAAAATTTGTCATTTCTCCCACTTCACTCCTTTACATTTTTCCATGGCAACGCAATAGCAGTTAATATCCCTATCCCCTTACACCCTCTTTGCATGACAACAGACTAAGGGCTACACATTAACAGAAGGGACACAAGTCATGTAGTCCCTGGTCAAATGATTAGCATTGAAAAAGGGGAAAGTAGGGAAAGTGTTTTAAAGATTGGTGAAGCAGCGATTCTCTCCCTCCAACCTCCTCTCTTACCACTACCCAGCATCTCTGGGGGGAAGCTGTGGCTTAATTGTGGGCTGATCTGCATAATAGTGCATATTAATGAGGCTTTGCTCTATGAATATTCATATTTTTTTGTTTTGTTGTCTAATTAAAAAAACAGAGAGGCGGAGGCGAGCGGGTAGGAAGAAGACGATCAGCCATCGAGGAGAATGATGGTCCAGAGTGGAGCGAGCTGCTACATCACCGTGACAACTGATCTATAGGAGAGATGCCAGCGGAATGGCAGATGGAGGAGACGAGGGGCTTGTTGCCTCGACGTGATGTCACTCTCCATGTCAATCAGTAGTGAGGAAATGTACACAGCAGAGACATAGAACAGCACACATAAGGACCAGTCCCTTCCTCTGCTGAAAATGACAAGTGTTTCTCCTAGTCATTTCCCAGGGGGATCGCAAAGGCGCCAGCTGAATGGATAGTTCACCAGGGACCTCACGATATCACCAAACGCAGGTGCCAATACGATATGTATTATGATTCTATATGTAGTGTGATTCAATACTGTGATTTTATTGAAATTTGATGTTCCAAACATATTTCTCACCACATGTCTGCTGCAGAGGGACAAGAGAACCATGAGAAAACCAGTTTTGATCAGTCATTGAAATAAAAGTGCTGAAAACATATTGGCTCCCTGTTTAAAAAGATGAACAACAAGCTATGAATGAAAACACTGAAGTTTTGGTGCAGGTACAGCCAACTAGCACAAAATATTGCGATATTGTCAAAGCAATAAAATCAAATATAATATCCCGATATGCAACTATCAATCCACCCCCCCATCATCCACCCCCCAATCACAAAACATTAACACCTGCTCTTTCCATGTTTGACTGACCAGGTGAATCCAAGTCAAACCTATGATCCCTTATTGATGTCACTTATTAAATCCACTTCAATCAGTGTAGATGAAGGGGGGGGAAACAGGTTAAAGGATTTTTAGGCTTCGAGACAATTGAGACATGGATTGTGTGTGTGTGCCATTCAGAGGTGGAATGGGAAAGACAAAATAATTAAGTGCCTTTGAACGGGGTATGGTAGTAGGTGCCAGGCGCACTGGTTTGTGTCAAGAACAGCAACGCTGCTGGGTTTTTCATGCTCAACAGTTTCCCGTGGGCATCAAGAATGGTCCACAACCCAAAGGACATCCACCAACTTGACAACTGTGGGAAGCATTGGAGTCAACATGGACCAGCATCCCTGTGGAACGCTTGACACCTTGTGGAGTCCATGCCCTGATAAATGGAGGCTGTTCTGAGGGCAAAAGGGGGCGGTGCAACTCAATATTATGAAGGTGTTCCAAATGTTTGGTATTCACCCACATTTAAATGTAATCTACGGACTCAATGATCCAATAATATATATATATTTTTTTTTAACTTTGCGACAGCTTAGCATTTGTATCTTTTGGCATGTGCTAAACAGCTAGCCTAAAATCACCTTCTGACTACTTGTACAGACCACAGTCTAGATATCCACAAGATGCGTTAAACTTGAGGTTAACCATCTCCATAACCCTGTCGAGGGCTGCAAAGACAAACGTTATGAGGACGTCTTGGTCTGGTCTCTGCCTAAACCAGGCCGGACCTCAGATGCCATCTTCACAAGCCACACAATCCACATTCCCCTCAAGTCAACACTATGAATGGGCGCCTAAAATGGAGTCATCTAAAGAATGTGGAAGACTTAGCATAGCCGCTGGGGTAGGAAATGAACACGGTGGGTATCCCTTACTGCTCTTTAGGAAGACTGACAGGTGCAAATGAGGGGAGATCCAGATCTGAACTGACACCATGGGGATAATGGAGAGCTCTGCAGGTACCTAGAACCCCTGGCCCCGGGCTATTCACAGATTCTCCTGGGGAGGGAAGGGTGGACAGGAAGTAAGGAGGGAATGGAGAGGAGAGGGGGTTTGGAATGCATTGAAGGAAGTGCTCTCCTAGACATTCTGGGTTAAGTTGTAAGTAGCATCACAACTCTTATTGCAAGGTATTTTTATGGTTGTCCAGGGATTTGAAATGTATTAAAAAAAAGGTATGGAAGGAAAGTTAATTTGAACCAGGGAGATACAAATATGAAGACTGTTTCACACCACACAAATGACTCACATTGAGAGGGAGAGCGCAAGTGAGCAACTCTGAAGTAAAACATCAAAATAGCTTTCATGCATATTCATTACGAATTCACATTTTTTTATTCCACATTTTCCTTCTAATTAACAGAGCTGCTGATTAGTAGATGAAGGAGAGAATAAGTGACAGACTCGTCGAAGTAAAATCCTCTGTATTGCTCAAACTTCAAATGGCTTCCTCCTACAAGTCGTTACCATGACAGCCTGATATAAGACACTACTACAACAGAGAAAACAGAGCTCCTGTCCACAAATCCCTGGTTTCACACATCCATAGAAATCGTTAGAAGAAAGGACCCCGTATTGAACTCCACATTCTAACTCTATGGACTCATTTAAAGTATGACAAATAAACCAATAATCGTGACAGCGGTTTGTCTACTATGTTGCAGAGCCATTGCTGACTAGAACAACCCTAACATACGTGAGGCAAGGACTTTACACCTTAACCGCTTTTATGGGGTTTGCCGGCGGGGAAACTTGTGTGCATGCGTGCGTGCGTACGTCAGTGAATGTCTCAGATAGCGAGAGGGTTGAGTCAGGACAGACACGTTCACTTTAGCGAGCCTTCCCTTTAAACCCGGGTCTTGCCACCCCTTTAAGAGACTGAGGCTGGTCTATAATTAACACAGGAAGAGATAGTGGAAACGGAGCAGTCAGTCTGAGTCACTGGCTCTGAGGCTACAGGACTAAAACACAGGGAACATGCAGACACATGTACACACTTACTGGTGTACTGTCTGTCTACACTTTCTTCTTTCTCCTGTATGACAGAAATGTGAGTCACCCAGACAAGGCAAAATGACTAATAAGTATTAAGGAGCGCGATTGTGATTTAAGGAATGTCTAGAATGGAAATGCAACAGTATGGTGTGTGATGCGTTTGAAATGATTCATAAGAGCCGGTGTTAAGATGCCGAGAGGACAATATTAAACACCAATTGACATTACAAACTTCAACATGATTAGGCATGCTACTTTCATATTGAAGATATTTTTGAAATCATTGAAGTTAGAAGCTACAAGCATTAGGCTAAATCCTTCAGAAAATGCTGACCTTAGTAGCAGGCTCAACGCAACTGGAACGCCTCTTTATATTCTGGACAATGTATGTTATGTTTAAAGCTCTGTGGTTTGAGCAGTCTGACATAGTATGCCTCTAGACCACACAAGGAATCCAATTCGTATGCAAATCTGATCGAGTTACTAAATGACCAATTCCATTTCCATTCACATGAAGGAAGCTTCCTAAAGAACAGAAAGTTCATGCAAAACACACTCTGCTCTTCTGCATTTAGCCAAAGCCAGGGTTTATAAATACCAGTTCAGATTCTCAGTTTCTGGTTGCCAGTAAATGAAACTTGGTTGGAAGTTAGGTGGCACCTCAAGGGAATCGCACATACCCACCTAATGTCAGAGAGAACCAGGGATGCATGACAACAGCTCCTACGGGTAGAAGTCTGTCCTTGACACAGATCAATGATCAGTTTACCCCTCCCCCAAAACAGACCTTAGACCAGTATCAGGGTAAATTCATCCTAATCCATGAGTCCTTGACAATAAATGGCAGCCATTTTACACCCGACAGGGATGAGCCTGAGCACCAGAGAAAAACAGCCATTTTACACCCGACAGGGATGAGCCTGAGCACCAGAGAAAAACAGCCATTTTACACCCGACAGGGATGAGCCTGAGCACCAGAGAAAAACAGCCATTTTACACCCGACAGGGATGAGCCTGAGCACCAGAGAAATACAGCCATTTTACACCCGACAGGGATGAGCCTGAGCACCAGAGAAAAACAGCCATTTTACACCCGACAGGGATGAGCCTGAGCACCAGAGAAAAACAGCCATTTTACACCCGACAGGGATGAGCCTGAGCACCAGAGAAATACAGCCATTTTACACCCGACAGGGATGAGCCTGAGCACCAGAGAAAAACAGCCATTTTACACCCGACAGGGATGAGCCTGAGCACCAGAGAAAAACAGCCATTTTACACCCGACAGGGATGAGCCTGAGCACTAGAGAAAAACAGCCATTTTACACCCGACAGGGATGAGCCTGAGCACCAGAGAAAAACAGCCATTTTACACCCGACAGGGATGAGCCTGAGCACCAGAGAAAAACAGCCATTTTACACCCGACAGGGATGAGCCTGAGCACCAGAGAAAAACAGCCATTTTACACCCGACAGGGATGAGCCTGAGCACCAGAGAAAAACAGCCATTTTACACCCGACAGGGATGAGCCTGAGCACCAGAGAAAAACAGCCATTTTACACCCGACAGGGATGAGCCTGAGCACCAGAGAAAAACAGCTCATCTAAATCAAAATCTATATAAAAAGGCAAAGCAGAGAAGATACTAACTAAATGGTACCAAGGAGAAGGTATGGCAGAGAGATCCAGAACCTTCCCTCAGAAAGCCTCATCATTCTCATTGTGAAAATATGGGTGGGGTGAGGGGGGCTGGGGGGTTCCTGGGTGAAATCATACACTGGGCCACATATGTTGCCTGCCTATCCAGTTCTCTCTCAGCGGCCAAGACCCTTTGTCTGGGCCTCTAATGAGCATTGTGGAGACCTGGGCTGAGGGCTGCAAAACAATGCCAGGAGCAGCCGTTGGATTGAGAACAGTAAGGACCTTTTGTAAACGTTCACCTTTTGTTGCTACAAAAGAAGATCTAAGTGGCACTCAAGCTGTAGTTTGGGTCCCTGGCCTCAACCCTGCCCGTCCTTTTCATCTTAGTTCTGCTACTTCAATATCCTGTTTCTTTTCAGTTAGGAGCAGAAAGGACCTACAGCAACGGTTCAGAGGAGAGCGAATGAAGGTGGAGGAGAGGATGAGGGCAAGTGATTGGGCGAAAGAGGGTTGAAGGTGGTTTGAGACCGAGAGAGGACAGTAGTTGGATGTGGAGCATGGTTCTTGTGTTGATCTTTGGATGGTTGTCAACAAGAGGAGATGGGGCCTATCGAGGGATGGTGGTTGATTGGAGGTGAGGAGGAGCAAAGAAACACAGAAATAGTTTTTCTTCCACAGGGTGAGAGGTGGGGGGAGAATAGGGTCATTTCCCATCACCCCTCCGGTCTTTACACCCTCAGTAGAGCATGATGGAGAGGCGGCAGCTGAGAAGGTGAGGGAGGGGACACCTGGAAGGGGGTGGCTGGGTCAGTCTGTTTTAACTAGCTTCTTTCCCTCATTAACTTTCCTTTATGATCAATGATCTAGCAGGACAAGACAGGTGGAAGCAATATGGTGGAATGCTATCCAATCCTTTGAACCCTCACTGGTAATGAAGGACAACATGCCATTTTAGCATATTTGGAGTATTGATACAGCTACTGGGATTTGACTCCAGACAGCACTCCCCACGAGGGCAGTAAGAGGGGCAGTAGGGGGGGATGGAGGGGTCAGAGGTGGGACAGTGAGAGGGTTCTAGGAAGGAATAAGAGAAAGTGTAGTTAGGCCTGTAATAGCCCATCACTGTCAAGCTGTTCCTTTAATAACCCTCAAATCAATTTCCGCAGCCCCACAGAAATCAAATTAGCATAATTAAAATCCCCATAAAAAAATCAGTTTAAGATAGATATGCAGAGGGTTTGTTGTTGCATGGGCTAAGTCCCAATCCACCAAATCCACCGCTATCGGCCTTCCGCATCTTTGGTGAAAGAGCTACAGCGGTGTTTGTCAGACCACGAGACATCACGGAAATCGTCTTCTCACAAAAACATCTACAGCGTCAAACGGTTTGGCCTACAAACTATTATGACCCCTTTATGGATTGGTGAAACTCTCACGAACAGCACCTCTGAAAGTGTTCACATTTTGTTGCGTGACAGCCTTAACATTTATTAAATTGAGACTGTCACCGATCTACACATTATACCCCATAGTGTCAAAGTGGATTAAAAAATAATAATCATAAAAAATGTAAACATGATGTCCTGAATCAAAAACTATTCAAGCCCTTTGTTATGGCCAGCCTTAATAAATTCAGGAGTAAACATTTGCTTAACAAGTCAAATTAACTGCATGGACTCACTCGGTGTACAATGGTGTTTAACATGATTTGAATGACTACCCCATATCCCTCTGTACCCCACACATATCTGTAATGTCCCTCAGTAGTGTATTTCAATAACCAACCAAATACAACTAAATGTAGGTCAATCGCTCAGCCCTACTGTCTAGCAATGATCAACAACCAACTTGACAGAGCTTGAAGAATTTTTCAAAGAATATTGTGCAATCCAGGTGTGCAAAGCTCTTAGAGATTTACCCAGAAAGACTGACGGCTGTAGTCGCTGAAAAAGGTGATTCTAACATGTATTGACTCAGGAGGTTGAATAATCAAGATAACATTTATTTTTCATATGTTAGAATTTTTCTTCTACTTTGACAGTGTATTGTGTAGATCATTGACACACAAAAAAAGAACAAAGACAATTCAATCCATTTCTCACCTTGTAACAACAAATGAGAAAAAAGCCAAGGGGTTTGAATACTTTCTGAAGGCATTGTACATGTTGGTTGTTTTGCTCTGCGACCCCCACAAGCATCATGTGACTCATCTGAAGTCGGTACCGCCAATCTGCTAACTTCTGTCTGAACGGTTTGGCGAACAAACTATTATGACCCCTGTATGGAAAGGTGAGTCTCTCACAAACATGTCGGTTGTTCTGCTCTAGAACGCCCACACGCCTCAGCTGAAGGTAGCTCGCTACCAGTTAAAAAAACAAATTAATTACTTACAGATAAGTAGAGGAAACGTAGACGTTGACCAATTTTGATCATATTGGTTACATATGAAGAACATCCCAGTTATAACGCTGTTGTACGATCACCGAGGTCACCTGAAGACCATTTTGACTGAAATGATTAAATGCTTGTACCACCCCTAGGCTTTATAAACATTTTAAAAAATGGGAGCCGCAAACCGTCACTGGATATTGACTTTATTTTTGAATTAAAAGCAAAGGGCTAGTCTTACCAGTGCCTCCGAACTGGCTGCTGGCTAGAGTGGTGGGCCTGTTCTTCCCATTCAACACCGGCGGTGCAAACATCTGAAACGTAGACAGACACAGGGTCAAAAACATTAAACCAGAGATGGGGTCAAAAAAAAACGTACATGTTTTGTCACACCTGTGGTATACGGTCTGATATACCATGGCTTTCAGCATTCAGGACTCTAACCACCCAGTTTATAATAACTGTTATATTACACCTCTGATGTTACATTGTTTGATGCTAGGTGCCTATTTAACCTATCCGATAGAAGGATTTAGTCATTCTCAGTTACAACAAACTCCAGCAGCTGTCAACTGTGGGAAGCAATCTAAACATGCCAAGCTTGGGCTGACTCATTGATGCGAGTGACTCACAACAACTGCCCAATGACAACACAGACTGATTGATACCATGCTATTCTTCCATTTATGTACCAATCCATTATCTCAAATAATACAACAAAGCCCATGCACTCAAGTGCTCCACAACTTTCCTTTGTTATAGTAACAAGACAACATTTTGATTCAAACGGATCTTTGGCATGTCTATCTTGATGTGTGTAGAGAAACACGGTCTTGTTAATACAATAAAAAACATAGGTTGAAGCAATTCAGTTTTGCTGCCCATCCCTTCATAAGAGATGACATATATTTGAACAACCTATTACTTTATTGAAGGAAGTGTTCTGAACAAAGATTGTAGCATTATGGTCTAAGATACTCAAAGATATTGTAGGGCTGTTGACAGCCAAGATCTCTTACCGCGCTGAAATCCAGCAGGTCGCTGAGCTCCTTGTCTGTCCCCACTGTAGCCATTCTCTGCTGCTGTTCCTTAGGTCCTCAGTCTCAGCAACTGACTAGGGAGAGGGGAGAGGGCTGTCATTTTGTGGGATAAGTCTGGATTAAGGTACAAATAGTTAAATGGACAGAAGACAAGAATCACAGTGTGACAAAAGTGTGAAGTCAAATCCTACTCGATTGATTCCTGTGTAAAGGTACATGTTCTGCTACATGATTCAAATCCACCAAAAAAAGTTGCGTATACTGACATCAATATTCCTCTTTACTAACAATTATCTTGACTGCAACCACTCGTTTTACTGTGTGGTTGGTTAGACCTCTATTTGAAATGGATACACCACATTACAATGTCCCTTGGCAGAACATTACTTCACATTTGGGAGCGCATGTAGGAGGTGTTTGGTGATAAGAGACCTTGTCTGAGACCTGAAGACTCAAGTTTGCTCCTTGAGCAAACAAGGGGCTCCCATAAACAGGCTTTAGCCCAGTGGGCTAAAACGGTCTTTACGCGAAGGTGCATCTGGTCTGTTTGATACCCAGTCGGTAACTCATTACGTCATGATGGAAATATCATCAGCATTGAGTCATCGTGATGTCACACACATCCTTCAATGGTCACAAAGGGGATAGCATGGCACAGACATAGCATTTACATTTTAGTCATTTAGCAGACTCTTATCCAGAGCAACTTACAGTTAGTGCATTCATCTTAAGATAGCTAGGTGGGACAACCACCTAGCTATCTAGCCTGCTAGTTATTTCACTGCTACCAGAGTTATCCTCCCGTTATTGAATTAGATGCTGTAAATATTTCCCATTCATTTAAGATTGTGGCCTGCAGATTTGTGCTACATAGCTCAATCTATAAAACAGGAATCCCTTTTGAGGTACAGAAACTACTGACAAACTTACACTCTGAGATGAACTACTACAGCATTGCTTCAATCATTGGGTAATACAGGTTGAGAGCCTTAATCAAATCTAGTGTTACATGAATTCTGAGTTCTCCCTGTCCTAGCCCACATCAGACACACTGAGTGGAGTATAACTTCTGATTACACCACAATGCCAATACTCGACTTTGTCCTCCATGCTGGCTGCCTTGGCAACCTCAGAAACTAACCTGTTGGAAGAGAATTTCTCACCAACAAGACAGCATCAAAGGCTATTACATACGGTATGAAATGTCACACCAGTAACCCCAGATACTTAGGGAAAAAACAAACCTAGTTATTTTCTGTTTCACAACCTTTTCTTGTTTGTACCTGATGAACACAACACAACAGTGCCTTTCTCATAAACTTCAGACAGAGTTTCCAAGGTACATGTGACAAGACATCAATGTAGAGATCAAAAACTATGATTTGGGGGATTTATACAACTAATCCAAAGATTGACATATCTGACATGTATCTAATAGAACAATTGAGAAATAATTAATCAGTTGGCATGTCCATGACATCTTGAGGTGGCAGGTAGCCTAGTGGTTAGAGTGTTGGACTAGTAACCGAAAGGTTGCAAGTTCAAATCCCCGAGCTGACAAGGGGCCTCTGAACAGGCAGTTAACCCACTGTTCCTAGGCCGTCATTGAAAATAAGAATTTGTTCTTAACTGACTTGCCTAGTTAAATAAAGTTAAAATAAAAAATAAATAAAGATCTTGGCCTTACCTCCTTTACCTGCAAGTTCTACAAAGCAAACATTGGTGTCATATGACTGCTTTCTCTCTCTGTAATATGAGTTGTATTTTGATTTAAATAACAATTTTCTGAATATTGAAAAATAAACATGAATATTGAAAACACAATTTTTGATTTGGCACATTTTGCAATGTATTGCTTTACATAATATACTCTACGGGCATATCAAAGTTCCAGAGTGGGATCTCTGATACTTTTAGCATTATGATCCAGTTTGTAAGCATTACCAACAGAGTGAATGTGAAAATGGATTCAAAATGGTGGCCCTCAGCTGGTGATTTGCAGGATGTGGAATGATGCAGGTAAAAGGAGGGCTGTGATGGGTTACATTGCCTACTATGCCAATTTTTCTGTATAAAATGGGCAGTTACTTAAACTGGCAGAGATCTCACTCTGGAACTTTGATATGCCTGTAGTAGAGTATATTATATTCAACAATATAGAGAAAAATCTACCAAATAAACCAGTTTTTTTTCTTTCTATATGCATATTTATATTTGTCCATATTCATAAATGAATGTAAGAAAATTCTTGAAATCAATATACGACTCATATTTCAGAGCAAGTGGAGCAAAGTGTCATACGACACCAATTTGTGCCTTGTAGCACTTATAGATGAACCATTATGGAGTCTTAAAGGAGGCCTGGGAAAGGTCAAAATGTAACGACCTCCTGAGACCCTGCTATCCATCTCTTATGGGATGTGTTTTTGGTCCGTATCTCTAAGGCCATACATGCCGCTGCGTTAGGTCCTGTTGTACCTTTGAGAGGACATTCTGGGCTTTTAATATAATAATAAACGCCATTTAGCGGAGAGTGACTTAGTCATGCATGAATTTTTACTTAGCCTATGGGTAGTCCCAGGGGATCGAACCTACTATCCTGATGTTACAAACGTCATGCTCTACCAACTGAGCTACAGAGGACTACAATATAACCCTGATAAAACAAATTATCTGGTCCTTCAAAATGGCTACCATCCCAATTGGCACATTTTATGTAAGTGTGTATAATTGTGTAATTATATTTTTTGTGAGTTTGATATTGAAATTGTTTCTAATAAGTAAATATCTCAGGAACAGTTTGTTGAGAGCAGTGTAATATTTTTTTATATTAAATAAGAGCTTGTTAATACATGTCCTCTGTAGTGGACATTAGGATGTGGCCAACAGGTTTAAAAAAATAATATAATTAAACCTACTGTCCCCATTTAGTTAAATGTTAGAAGTATCATATTTACTATTAGAGTCCTAATGGCCACTGCTCTTCTTTTGTCGTGGTTTGGTGAGGATTCACCCTGTAGTAACTTAAGGTTTAGGCTACCAAATCTGTGTTACATAATCAACCTACACCATCATCGAAGTTATGAACAGCTCAGGCGTTGACAAGCACTGGGTTCTGGTTGTGTGTGAATGGATTGATAGATTTCAGACATATCAATAGAGCAAGAATGAGTGACCAATGTGTGCCTTCCCTCATGCAGGCAGCAACTCATGGCCAAGGGCCAACACACAGTGAGGTGCAAAGAACATGAGGGGCCACATACAAAACTCAGTTTGGGCTCCTTATAAAATGTTTAACTAGTGGCTGTGGGCAATGTTATCACAAATAGGGTATAAGTACCCTACTAGGGACAGATCGAAATGTACTGGGGGGAGAGGTGGTCCAAAATAGGTGAGGGTAGTGTATTTTTCCCCTGGTTTACATTCACTCTTCAGCTCATATAATACAGCGGACACCTAAGCATGCAATGTCCTGATACATTTACTACTCAAATCTCTGACAGCTGAAATGTGAAGTGAACAATTATTGTTTTAGGTAAGTAGGCTATAAATCAAATGCTACACATTGAAATACAAGTAATAGTGTTTTTGTAAATGTGTTATAGGCTGTTAAGGACACAATGTGGCTCATTTGGCCAATATCCCTTGTTTATTGATGGTGCTGGCTGTGCCAGGTCAGAACTGAACGCATACGGATGTCTGGTACAGTTTGCAAAATGTCCAGTAAATTAAAATCTTCCTCATCTTGCTGTCCGGTGCCAAATTTTCTATAACGGCACATTGTTTTTATGAAGAATCTGTCGCCAATTGGATGGAAACCTAGCTAGTGCACTAGTCCAGTGTCACTTTGATTATGCCTGCACATCATGGTTCACCAGCAGCCCCAAGCATCTAAACAATAAGATACCAGCCAAACAAGCTTTTAAACTCCCCCCTCATACTCATTTGGAGGTTGAGCATTATTATTTTTTTTTATCCATCTCTCTAATTGTATTCATGTAAAAAATAATAATTGGGACCACAATGAAAATAAGTGTGACTTTATTGTGCAATGCCGGTCACTTGAAAATCTTTCAAATCAATCCAAACTGTGCAGTGGCCAATTGATGAATGGAAAGAGAGTTACAAACCGCCAAAAAGTTGAATGACATTCGGAGATTGTCAAGCCAAGTCTTCTATACTGGGTAAGCCTACAAGGTAGGGATGGATGTATTTTCTGTTTGGTCGAGATTGTGTCAATCTATTTATTGGGATGTTGAAAAACCAAACCACAATATTGAAGCGCCCGATGTCTGTATGCTTTGTTTATTGGTTGTGTGGTGCATTGGCACAGAAACCTGTTGGCGGAAAATATAATTAGAAATATTGCATCAAAATATTGATAATCTGAATTCCCCATAGCTGATCATTTTCTACAGCCTGCTCTGATCGTAGTTTAATGAAACAGGCAGGGAGAGAGCTCTTCTGTGGACCCCCAACCTTCTGGCCCGTAACCCTGCTTGGCATCGACTTCGACCACTTTTGGTTGTTAACATTATTTTGAGTTAATGCTATTGGGGGGGGGGGGGGGGGGGGGGGGGTCAATTTCGCTGTACAAAGGGGACAGTAATGTGAAAATATTTTTTACACTGGGAGGAAGAAAAAAAATATGTATTACACCTTGAGTTGGACCAGCCCTTCCTCACCAGTAAATGTCGATCTGCCCCTTAGAATAACAATCATTATGTTTTTAAGGGACATTACTATAGTATATGGAGCACACAGAAGCATGCATTTCTATTGAAGATTAATGTATTATGATCTTGTTGATTGGTTCAGAAAGTCAAGTTGCAACAGACTTAACAGTTGCCTGAGATTTCTCTGGATGTCCCTTTCCCAAATCATCTGGCCTCTCCTTCGGGGAATGTAAATAGTTTTTGCGGATTGTGACGGAATCCCCAGAGTGCAGGTTTTACCATAACAACGAACGCGTTATGTCAACACAGACTATTTGGTCAAATTATTGTTAAATTCGTGCTTTTTAGACTGGTGAGAAACCGGTTTTTAAGTAGCTTTCGAATACACTTAAAACAAAGAGTCATGCCCTGGAAAAGTTTGTGATGAAGGCTAGAACAAAGGAGTAAGCGTCGCTCACTTTGGGTATCAAATTCAACGGACCTATGATGAAAAAACGTAGTAAGAATTTCAGAACCGAGCGTAAAATATTTTCACATATGTGATTATTATTTTTTTTTTTTATTGTACAAGGGGTTCAGCACGGGGGGGGGATTTCCTGCCAAATGCGAAATAAACAGTGGAAAAATATTGAGCACATAACTGGGTATTGAGAGAAATTTGAACATTTACTTCATAATACACATAAGACGTACAACATTAAACAACCTATTTGACCCATACATTTGAGACAAGCGTGCATTTCTGGGCGCAACTTTCCTCTGCACCACGAAGTTTCTCTAAATATTTAACAAAAGTTTTGAACCTTCTAAAAAATTATGTGGCTTGTTATTCAATAAAATATTAATACAGACGTGGCAATAGTATCACTGCGAGAATTCTGCCGTTCGAACGGGCATGTTAGGTTACTTTTAAACTTTACAATGTTGCGCAAAGTGAACAAAGAAGTATTTTCCCACAAGGCTGTAAGTACTGCCCAACTGCTGCACGCTCGCTCCCATTGCTCAGGCCGGACAAAAACTCAACACCCCGCTTTCTCCGCCCGTGCTACTCACACAACACTATTATTTGCTAAAGTTGCTCAATGCCCCTGCAAAACCATAATATAATTCACAAATGTACAGCGTGTGATGAGGTATATTTACCTTTCAGTAACCTCTATTCAATTATGTGGCATCCAACGGGAAAAAATGAACGCTTGGAGTAGAGAGAAAAACATAAAGTTGGGGATAGATTCCCTCTCCGTACTCCGGACTGTAGACGAACACCGAACGACGATATCGTGTGTTCTACCAAACCCTTGGTTCGTTATACAGTCCACGTCACGAAAATGAAACAATGTTTGCAAATAGATTCATAACTCTTGTGATATATCATGCGATTATTTTAGTTGCTACAATTGTAACCATTTCATCTTCCGAGTAGACATTTTAACAGCCTCCACATTGTCGGTTCCAAAAGAGTATCCCTCCGCGGCGTACGAGAACGTTAAATGACCAGCGGTGTCCTATTTCAAACGCCCTACAACCAGACACACATTTTTGATAACCATCCTGTAACAATTTTATATGGAGATCAACTCAAATACTGTACAGCATCAGTGTAATTGTCGTTGCATTAATATGTCTTTTTTTTAAATCGCAAGCCATGAGAACTACGTTGATTTGCGGAAGGAGACCTCGGAAAACTGAAGAGTGACAGACCAGAAACAGTGCGAGATGGAATGATAATAGGCTACCGCAGACGCACAACCAATGGTATGCCACGAAAATCTGATTGACAGCAAGAAGGTCCAAATATATATCGAGAGTATTCGTTGGACCTGCCTCCAATGTTACCCCATCAAGTATCAGCCAAGGACAGCGTTTGATTAATGTTTTTAACAGCAACAACGGTGCATAAATGGATGATGCAGTTATTGATGAAGACTATTATTCAACTTGAAAACTATTGCAAAATATGCATCCTCATATTAGGTACAACAACAAGCAACACATATATATTTCTACAGGGCTTATACAATTCAGCCGAAGAATTCTGTAAAAAAAAACAATTATAACATAAACCTTAGGTAATGTTCTGTTCAGATTAGTAGTCTCCTAATTAATTGAATCTATTATAGGCATAGTTTGATGTACAAACCTATCCTATACTTTAGTGAAATATTATTGTGGAGGTAGGGACATAACATCTATGATATAAGATTACATGGATACAGATTGTCAACATTTAATTAACAATCATAATCTAGCCTACCGGTATTCTTATTTTCTTTTGCACACAATTATTTGAGGAGGCAGATCAGGGTTAGGATTGCTGCTTTTCTTGTGTGTGTGTGTGTGTGTGTGTGTGTGTGTGTGTGTGTGTGTGTGTGTGTGTGTGCGCGTGTGCGTGTGTGCGTGTGTGAGCGTGTGTGTGTGTGCGTGTGTGAGCGTGTGTGTGTGCGTGTGCGTGCGTGTCACTGAAAGCAGCGGTCGACAAATGGCTCCACCTCAATGGCGTGAAAGTGTGGTTGAAGGTTTTAAAAGTACAGGCTGCAGCAGCATTTGGCTTTTACATCGAACCTTTGTGGAAACAGCTTGTGAGCTCAGGAGTCTTATGCATCAGCAGAGAAAAGATCCCAGTATTTTTCCTTTCTGCAACCACATCTTGACCTGACACACAGAGAGAGGACTAACCATGCCTAGTAGCCGTAGCTTATGACTTAGTAGACTCTGAGAGGTGAAGAATTAGTGGACAAGACCAGGGACCACAGTAAGACTGTATAGCGTGGGGGGTGGGGAAACTATATGGCCAGCAACATACTGTATACCATGTGTTATAAAGAACAGGAGGGAGGGAGGGAGATAGAGAGCGAACGAGCAACAGAGAGGGAGAAAAAGGGGAGACCACTTAAATTGAAGAATTTTTTATGTGCCAAGGAGTACATATCACAGGGAAAGGTGTTTAACAGTTATATTACTGTGATGAGTTATTAATTAATATAGGATATTCTGGGCTATGATCCTCTATTTGGGATGAGGATGAGACTTTTGTGACTGACAACATTTCAATTTTAATATTTTTTCTTTGAAGTGTGTCTTCACAACCTTTTTCAAAGGCTATATTCTGACCCCATTTGTATCATTGAGACTTAAGTCACTATAAGCCCACGATGATAAACCCACTAATGGTGTTGGCCGTTTGCTTAAACCCAAGACCCCTGTCAATATTATTTGTGTCCATCAGTAGTCAAAGGAGTTAGAAGTTTGGATGATTGTAGCGTACCCTCCACAGCGGGAAGTAGTCCATAATTAATTGCCTGAATGAACCAAGGCTTCATCAGTTGAGGTGGGGTCGGGCACTAAGTAGCCTAACTAACAGCTGGGTCCGACATGAAGTGTGTATAGTATAGTGTGTGTGTGTGTGTGTTTAAAAAAGGAGAGAGAGAAAGCCTGGTTTTTCCCTTTGGTTTGTAGAGGCAATGACATGTGATACAGACTTAGGACTCGGCACCTGGTCCTTGTGAAATGAGTCTTTTGGTGGTAAAATAAACAAACACAGCATGTGTCTGCGGCTCATATAGTGTGTCTGTGTGTTTCAAGATAATTCAAAAAAAGGTATTGAGTTGAACTGCAGTACCAGTCAGAAGTTTGGACACACCTACTCATTCAAGGGTTTTTCTTTATTTGTACTATTTTCTACATTGTAGAATAATAGTGAACACATCAAAACTATAAAAGAACACATATCCTGTAGTAACAAAAAAAGTGCTAAACATCAAAATATATTTTAGATTTTAGATTCTTCAAAGTATACAACCTGGAGTTGTGTTTTGGGTCATTGTCCTGTTAAAAAATAAATGATAGTTCCATTAAGCGCAAAGCAAATGGGATGGCGTATTGCTGCAGAATGTTGTGGTAGCCATGCTGGTTAAGTGGGCCTTGAATTATAAATAAATCACTGACAGTGTCACCAGTAAAACACCCTCACACCATCACACCTCTTCCTCCATGCTTCACAGTGGGAACCACACACATAAAGATATCATCCGTTCACCTACTCTGTCGCACAAAGACACAGCGGTTGATTTGTTTAATACTTTTTTAGTTACTACATGATTCCATATGTTTTATTTCATAGTTTTGATGTCTTCACTATTATTTTACAATGTAGAAATGAGTAGGTGTGTCCAAACCTTTGACTGGTACTGTACATCTGCGCCAGGCTTCATGGGAACTCAGAGCCTACCACACGTGTGGCTTCACAGACCCACAATGAGATGTTCACCTCGTTTCATTTTATTTTATTTATTTTATTTCACCTTTATTTAACCAGGTAGGCAAGTTGAGAACAAGTTCTCATTTACAACTGCGACCTGGCCAAGATAAAGCAAAGCAGTTCGACAACATACAACAACACAGAGTTACACATGGAATAAACAAACATACAGTCAATAATACAGTAGAAAAGGTCTATGTACAGTGTGTGCAAATGAGGTAAGATAAGGCAGGTAAGGCAATAAATAGGCCATAGTGGCGAAGTAATTACAATATAGCAATTACACACTGGAGTGATAGATGTGCAGAAGATGAATGTGCAAGTAGAGATACTGGGGTGCAAAGGAGCAAAATAAATAAATAAATACAGTATGGGGATGAGGTAGTTGGATGGGCTATGTACATGTGCAGTGATCTGTGAGCTGCTCTGACAGCTGGTGCTTAAAGTTAGTGAGGGAGATATGAGTCTCCAGCTTCAGTGATTTTTGCAATTCGTTCCAGTCATTGGCAGCAGAGAACTGGAAGGAAAGGCGGCCAAATTGGCTTTGGGGGTGACTAGTGAAATATACTTGTTGGAGCCCGTGCTACGGGTGGGTGCTGCAATGGTGACCAGTGAGCTGAGATAAGGCGGGGCTTTACCTAGCAAAGACTTGTAGATGACCTGGAGCCAGTGGATTTGGCGACGAGTATGAAGCGAGGGCCAGCCAACGAGAGCATACAGGTCGCAGTGGTGGGTAGTATATGGGGCTTTGGTGACAAAATGGATGGCACTGTGATAGACTGCATCCAATTTGTTGAGTAGAGTGTTGGAGGCTATTTTATAAATGTTTATTTATTTATTTCACCTTTATTTAACCAGGTAGGCAAGTTGAGAACAAGTTCTCATTTACAATTGCGACCTGGCCAATATAAAGCAAGCAGTTTGACACATACAACAACACAGAGTTACACATGGAGTAAAACAAACATACAGTCAATAATACAGTAGAAAAATAAGTCTATTTACAAAGTGAACAAATGAGGTGAGATACAGTGAGGGACAAAAGTATTTGATCCCCTGCTGATTTTGTACGTTTGCCCACTGACAAAGAAATGATCACTCTATCATTTTAATGGTAGGTTTATTTGAACAGTTAGAGACGTTATAGAGATGTTATAAATTGATTTGCATTTTAATGAGGGAAATAAGTATTTGACCCCCTCTCAATCAGAAAGATTTCTGGCTCCCAGGTGTCTTTTATACAGGTAACGAGCTGAGATTAGGAGCACAGTCTTAAAGGGAGTGCTCCTAATCTCAGTTTGTTACCTGTATAAAAGACACCTGTCCACAGAAGCAATCAATCAATCAGATTCCAAACTCTCCACCATGGCCAAGACCAAAGAGCTCTCCAAGGATGTCAGGGACAAGATTGTAGACCTACACAAGGCTGGAATGGGCTACAAGACCATGGCCAAGCAGCTTGGTGAGAAGGTGACAACAGTTGGTGCGATTATTCGCAAATGGAAGAAACACAAAAGAACTGTCAATCTCCCTCAGCCTGGGGCTCCATGCAAGATCTCACCTCGTGGAGTTGCAATGATCATGAGAACGGTGAGGAATCAGCCCAGAACTACTCGGGAGGATCTTGTCAATGATCTCAAGGCAGCTGGGACCATAGTCACCAAGAAAACAATTGGTAACACACTACGCCGTGAAGGACTGAAATCCTGCAGCGCCCGCAAGGTTCCCCTGCTCAAGAAATCACATATACATGTCCGTCTGAAGTTTGCCAATAAACATCTGAATGATTCAGAGGACAACTGGGTGAAAGTGTTGTGGTCAGATGAGACCAAAATGGAGCTCTTTGGCATCAATTCAACTCGCCGTGTTTGGAGGAGGAGGAATGCTGCCTATGACCCCAAGAACGCCATCCCCACCGTCAAACATGGAGGTGGAAACATTATGCTTTGGGGGTGTTTTTCTGCTAAGGGGACAGGACAACTTCACCGCATCAAAGGGACGATGGACGGGGCCATGTACCGTCAAATCTGTGGTGAGAACCTCCTTCCAGGGCATTGAAAATGGGTCGTGGATGGGTATTCCAGCATGACAATGACCCAAAACACACAGCCAAGGCAACAAAGGATTGGCTCAAGAAGAAGCACATTAAGGTCCTGGACTGGCCTAGCCAGTCTCCAGACCTTAATCCCATAGAAAATCTGTGGAGGGAGCTGAAGGTTTGAGTTGCCAAACGTCAGCCTCGAAACCTTAATGACTTGGAGAAGATCTGCAAAGAGGAGTGGGACAAAATCCCTCCTGAGATGTGTGCAAACCTGGTGGCCAACTACAAGAAACATCTGACCTCTGTGATTGCCAACAAAGGTTTTGCCACCAAGTACTAAGTCATGTTTTGCAGAGGGGTCAAATACTTATTTCCCTCATTAAAATGCAAATCATTTTAGAACATTTTTGACATGCGTTTTTCTGGATTTTTTTGTTGTTATTCTGTCTCTCACTGTTCAAATAAACCTACCATTTAAATTATAGACTGATCATTTCTTTGTCAGTGGACAAACGTACAAAATCAGCAGGGGATCAAATACTTTTCCCCCTCACTGTAAGGGAGGTAAGGCAAAAAAGGCAAAGTAAATACAATTATAGCAAGTAAAACACTGGAATGGTAGATTTGCAGTGGAAAAGTGCAAAGTAGAAATATAAATAATGGGGTGCAAAGGAGCAAAATAAATAAATAAATAAATACAGTAGGGTAAGAGGTAGTTGTTTGGGCTAAATTATAGATGGGCTATGTACAGGTGCAGTGATCTGTGAGCTGCTCTGACAGCTGGTGCTTAAAGCTAGTGAGGGAAATAAGTGTTTCCAGTTTCAGAGATTTTTGTAGTTTGTTCCAATCATTGGCAGCAGAGAACTGGAAGGAGAGATGGCCGTAGGAGGAATTGGCTTTGGGGGTGACCAGAGAGATATACCTGCTGGAGCGCGTGCTACAGGTGGGTGCTGCTATGGTGACCAGCGAGCTGAGATAAGGGGGAACTTTACCTAGCAGGGTCTTGTAGATGACCTGGAGCCAGTGGGTTTGGCGACGAGTATGAAGTGAGGGCCAACCAACGAGAGCATACAGGTCGCAGTGGTGGGTAGTATATGGAGCTTTGGTGACAAAACGGATGGCACTGTGATAGACTGTATCCAATTTATTGAGTATTGTGTTGGAGGCTATTTTGTAAATTACATCGCTGAAGTCGAGGATCGGTAGGATGGTCAGTTTTACGAGGGTATGTTTGGCAGCATGAGTGAAAGATGCTTTGTTGCGAAATAGGAAGCCGATTCTAGATTTAACTTTGGATTGGAGATGTTTGATGTGAGTCTGGAAGGAGAGTTTACAGTCTAACCAGACACCTAGGTATTTGTAGTTGTCCACATATTCTAAGTCAGAACTGTCCAGAGTAGTGATGCTGGACGGACGGGCAGGTGCAGGCAGCGATCGGTTGAATAGCATGCATTTAGTTTTACTTGTATTTAAGAGCAGTTGGAGGCCACGGAAGGAGTGTTGTATGGCATTGAAGCTCGTCTGGAGGGTAGTTAACACAGTGTCCAAAGAAGGGCCAGAAGTATACAGAATGGTGTTGTCTGCGTAGAGGTGGATCAGAGACTCACCAGCAGTCTGGTGAATCTTACCTCCTGACTACTGTGCTGATGTTGTAATGATCTGTATTGTTATGCTGATTCGAAGTTGATGTTAGCGCTGTTAAACATTTTCAGATATATTTGCCTCCCCTTACAGCTATGAGCAGTTAATGACAAAAGGTTACAGTGTCCCAGATTTACTAGACTGTGGGAAGGTCTTACCACCTCTTCTGTAAAAACGTGAAAGATTGTTTTTATGTAAGTAGAGCAATATTTGCACTGCAGCAACATTGTACTGTGGTATGGTTTACCTATAGGCCTACGCAAAGGTACGAAAAGCTATTTTGAGCGTGGAACCCCATCTTCCTAACCCTAAAACACCCTCTTCTCCACCTACGCTTTCACTGGGCTCCCTCTCTCTACACTCACAAGTCTCTTCTCTCCGTGGTAGGCCCCGGTGCAGCCACCCACGCATCAGGTACAGTGTGCACAACCTGGGGCTTCCTGAAACGTGACTATGGTTTCCTGTTTCCTGTAACAAAACACAAAATACTCCCAGTAGTGCAAATCTAGGACCAGCCCGTCGTAATCACTGCTAGAATCAGTTATTATGAAAACCAAACCAAAAAACATATCTTAGATCAGTGCATAAGGGCAATTTAATTTTAAAGCAACAAGATTACCTCTATGATGATGTTTGTAAAGAGGTGTTGTTACCATAAGATGCAAGAGAACAACAGAGAGATAGAGAGAGAGATGGGTGGGAGGGTGAAGGCTAAGTAAGGAGAGAGAGTGATACAGTATATTGTGTGAGCGATGGGCAGGGAGGGAGAGAGAATTAGGGGTGTCAAGGGAGCATTGAAACAACAATAACAGCAGTGTGTCTGCCCATGTGTGAAGTTACTGCTTGCCAAAAATATCAAAATAACATCCTTCGTGCTCCACGACACATATGCTGCCACTGCAAACCCCCCTGCCTAGGGTACCTCACGTTCTCTTTTTCTCTCCCTCTCTATCTCAACGGGGGTCAAAAGCATCACCGTTAACCAGCATGCATCTCTCTTGCTCCCCGTGGCGAGCATGGCTAGCGCCACGCTGTGTGTTTGGTGATGATGTGCGTTAGTCACTGTTAAACAACAACCACACCCATCCCTCTCTGACAGAGACATTCTGTCATGACAATAAATCAAAGCATTAATCTACTTTTCATTCATCCATCTAAGCATTCATTCACTCATTCATGATGGACCCCCATTAACCTTTCCTGTTTACACAGAACGTGAATAGAGGTGCAATATACCTCTCTACTCTTCTCCATCTCTCTTTTCTCTCTTTTTTTACTAGTCTTTTTCTCATCTTCCCCTCCCCCTTTCTTGCAGATTGGAATTCATTAGCAATCAAAGAGCCACTGACGAACGCAGGATCTTAATTACCCTCTCATTTGCATATTTGCATATTAATCACTGCAGACTTTGCTGTTTTACTGCCGCAGTGTCTTAGAGCCCCCCCAATCTCCCTCACAGCCCCCCACCTCTCCAAGTTCTAGACCTGCCCCCCACCACTCCCAAACGTGCATACACACACAAAGACATATACAAAAACCGGCACACACACACACTGCTACAATCTGAGCTCTCGAAGCTTTAGACTTATCCCCTACAACCTCAACACAAGGATAAACACACACACACCCCAGTGGAGGCTGGTGGGAGGAGCTATAGGAGGATGGGCTCATTGTAATGGCTGGAATGGAATAAATGGAACGGAGTCAAACACATCAAACATATAGAAACAACATGTATGATTCTGTTCCATTTCAACCATTACAATGAGCCCGTCCTCCGAAAGCTCCTCCCACCAGCCTCCACTGACACACGCACACACACACAAACACATAACCAGAATATTATTAACGCAGCACATAGCTAAGGTAGGCTGTGGGGAATTTGTTGAACCTGACATGCCTTTGCTTCTCATGACTCTACTAAAGTGGCCTTTTGAGGAAATATGATGAAGTTGTTTCTAGACCAGAGGTGTCAAACTCATTTTGCCCTGGGGGCCACATTCAGTCTTCAACAAGGTCCGGAGGTCCGCACTGAAATGTTATATTTCCTCGCCGTCAAAATGAACAAAAGATAGTAATCTATCCATGGTTTTTGGAATTGTCTATACTCCCTGACTGTTTAGCTTTCATTTCTGTGATTATTATTGAGCAGGACAGTCAAGGAACTGTATATATACTGCTCAAAAAAATAAAGGGAACACTTAAACAACACATCCTAGATCTGAATGAAAGAAATAATTTTATTAAATACTTTTTCCTTTACATAGTTGAATGTGCTGACAACAAAATCACACAAAAATAATCAATGGAAATCCAATTTATCAACCCATGGAGGTCTGGATTTGGAGTCACACTCAAAATGAAAGTGGAAAACCACACTACAGGCTGATCCAACTTTGATGTAATGTCCTTAAAACAAGTCAAAATGAGGCTCAGTAGTGTGTGTGGCCTCCATGTGCCTGTATGACCTCCCTACAATGCCTGGGCATGCTCCTGATGGGGTGGCGGATGGTCTCCTGAGGGATCTCCTCCCAGACCTGGACTAAAGCATCCGCCAACTCCTGGACAGTGGTGCAACGTGGCGTTGGTGGATGGAGCGAGACATGATGTCTCAGATGTGCTCAATTGGATTCAGGTCTGGGGAACGGGCGGGCCAGTCCATAGCATCAATGCCTTCCTCTTGCAGGAACTGCTGACACACTCCAGCCACTTGAGGTCTAGCATTGTCTTGCATTAGGAGGAACCCAGGGCCAACCGCACCAGCATATGGTCTCACAAGGGGTCTGAGGATCTCATCTCGGTACCTAATGGCAGTCAGGCTACCTCTGGCGAGCACATGGAGGGCTGTGCGGCCCCCCAAAGAAATGCCACCCCACACCATGACTGACCCACCGCCAAACCGGTCATGCTGGAGGATGTTGCAGGCAGCAGAACGTCCTCCACGGCGTCTCCAGACTCTGTCATGTCTGTCACGTTCTCAGTGTGAACCTGCTTTCATCTGTGAAGAGCACAGGGCGCCAGTGGCGAATTTGCCAATCTTGGTGTTCTCTGGCAAATGCCAAACGTCCTGCACGGTGTTGGGCTGTAAGCACAACCCCCACCTGTGGACGTCGGGCCCACATACCACCCTCATGGAGTCTGTTTCTGACCGTTTGAGCAGACACATGCACATTTGTGGCCTGCTGGAGGTCATTTTGCAGGGCTTTGGCAGTGCTCCTCCTGCTCCTCCTTGCACAAAGGCGGAGGTAGCGGTCCTGCTGCTGGGTTGTTGCCCTCCTACGGCCTCCTCCACGTCTCCTGATGTACTGGCCTGTCTCCTGGTAGCGCCGCCATGCTCTGGACACTACGCTGACAGACACAGCAAATCTTCTTGCCACAGCTCGCATTGATGTGCCATCCTGGATGAGCTGCACTACCTGAGCCACTTGTGTGGGTTGTAGACTCCGTCTCATGCTACCACTAGAGTGAAAGCACCGCCAGCATTCAAAAGTGACGAAAACATCAGCCAGGAAGCATAAGAACTGAGAAGTGGTCTGTAGTCACCACCTGGCGAACCACTCCTTTATTGGGGGTGTCTTGCTAATTGCCTATAATTTCCACCTGTTGTCTATTCCATTTGCACAACAGCATGTGAAATGTATTGTCAATCAGTGTTGCTTCCTAAGTGAACAGTTTGATTTCACAGAAGTGTGATTGACTTGGAGTTACATTGTGTTGTTTAAGTGTTCCCTTTATTTTTTTGAGCAGTGTATGTAGTCCCATTAGCATTTCTACAGTTTCAACTTGGTTTTAGTGATTTTAAGGTATGTTGAGTTAATTCCCCCTCAAAGTATAAATATGTATTTTTTTTTAATTCAAACCATCCACGGGCTGTATGTTTGACACCCCTGTTTTAGACACTAATCTAAGGTCAGATTTGCAGTTTTCCCCTCTTGGTAAACTGGTCCTATATCTGTGCCTGAGGGATAATTCTACCCTGAGCGCCTCTGACGATGCCTATGAATTTCTATACTGCCCTCTAGTGGTGTCATGAGTGTAATGCTTCCAGAAGAGAACAATAAGAGTGTTTCGTTGTGACAACACATACCATTTATTGACAATTATGACTTACAAAGACAAAGCTTTTGACGGTTTTGCCGTGGAAGAAACCATACCTAGTTTTTAAACGTTATTTAGAAGAAATACACAAAATGAACCAAAGAAAGCAGTGAAAGGCCCTCAACCCCCCCAGGACACAGAAATGCACTTATTTCAATGGCATATCCATACCCTGCTGTATGTATGTATTTATATATATTTAGTACCAGTCAAAAGTTTGGACACCTACTCATTCAAGTTTTATTTTCTACATAATAGGGAAGACATCAAAACTATGAAATAACATATATGGAATCATGTAGTAACCATAAAAGTGGTAAACAAATCAAAATATATTTTATATTTGAGATTCTTCAAAGTAGCCACCCTTTGCCTTGATGACAGCTTTGCACACTCTTGGCATTCTCTCAACCAGTTTCATGAGGTAGTCACCAGAAAGCATTTCAACTAACAGGTGTGCCTTGTTAAGTCACTTTGTGGAATTTCTTTCCTTCTTAATGCATTTGAGCCAATCAGTTGTGTTGTGACAAGGTAAGGGTGGTATACAGAAGATGGTATTTTACCAAATAGGGCTAAGACCATATTATGGCAAGAACAGCTCAAATAAGCAAAGAGAAACGACAGTCCATCATTACTTTAAGACATGAAGGTCAGTCAATCTGGAACACTAAGAACTTTGAACGTTTCTTCAAGAACATACGCAAAAACCATCAAGCGCTATGATGAAACTGGCTCTCATAAGGACCACCACAGGAAAGGAAGACCCAGAGTTACCTCTGCTGCAGAGGATAAGTTCATTAGTTACCAGCCTCAGATTGCAGCCCAAATAAATGCTTCACAGAGTTCAAGTAACAGACATCTCAACTTCAACTATTCAGAGGAGTCTGCGTGAATCAGGCCTTCATGGTTGAATTGCTACAAAGAAACCCCTACTAAATGACACCAATAAGAAGAAGAGACTTGTTTGGGCCAAGAAACACGAGCAATGGACATTAAACCGGTGGAAATCTGTCCTTTGGTCTGATGAGTCAAAATTAAAGATTTCTGGTTCCAACCGCCGTGTCTTTGTGAGACGCAAAGTAGGTGAACGGATGATCTCTGCATGTGTGGTTCCCAATATGAAGCATGGAGGAGGTGTGATGGTCCTTTGCTGGTGACACTGTCAGTGATTTATTTAGAATTCAAGGCACACTTAACCAGCATGGCTACCACAGCATTCTGCAGCGATACTCCATCCCATCTGGTTTGCGCTTAGTGGGACTATCATTTGTTTTTCAACAGGACAATGACCCAACACACCTCCAGGCTGTGTAAGGGCTATTTAACCAAGGAGAGTGATGGAGTGCTGCATCAGATGACCTGGCCTCCACAATCACCCGACCTCAACCCAATTGAGATGGTTTGGGATGTGTTGGACCGCAGAGTGAAGGAAATGCAGGCAATAAGTGCTTAGCATATGTGGGAACTCTTTCAAGACTGTTGGAAAAGCATTCCTCCCGAAGCTGGTTGAGAGAATGCGAAGAGTGTGCAAAGTTGTCATCAAGGCAAAGGGTGGCTACTTTGAAGAATCTCAAATATAAAATATTTTGATTCTTTTAACACTTTTTGGTTACTACATGATTCCATATGGTGTTATTTCATAGTTGATGTCTTAATTATTATACAATGTAGAAAATAGCAAAGATAAAGAAAAACCCTTGAATGACTAGATGTGTCCAACATTTCGACTGGTACTGTATATTATGATATAAAGATAGAATTTACTCTGGTTAAAGTGTGTTCATTCCCCAACACAAGTCAGCCATGAATCTCTCGTATAGACAAAGGGATGGAGGGAGTCTGGCCAGGACACAGACACTAGGGCTGCATCTCAACAGTCTAAATGGCTTCCTCTTTCACAGACACTAGGGCTGCATCTCAACAGTCTAAATGGCTTCCTCTTTCACAGACACTAGGGCTGCATCTCAACAGTCTAAATGGCTTCCTCTTTCACAGACACTAGGGCTGCATCTCAACAGTCTAAATGGCTTCCTCTTTCACAGACACTAGGGCTGCATCTCAACAGTCTAAATGGCTTCCTCTTTCACAGACAATAGGGTTGCATCTCTGTAATTTAAGTGGCATCCTTTTCTAGTCTCCTTTCCTTGCCTTAAACATCACTGATGTAAAATAATTGGACAGGTGAAAGCAAAACATGGGCAGCAGATATTCTCAATAGTGTTTTCACCTATCCTGTGCTTTCAGAACGGTGCAGATGAAGGAGACTAAACTGCTTTAGACTTGTCTTGACCTCAGAGCAGCACTGTTGATCTTAAACACAACCCTGGTCGAAAGACACCCGAAGTTGAATGATTAGTGCAGTATTTCAGTATCATAAGCCTTCTCATGGACAAACACTACACTCATAACCATCTGCCAAAAGAAAATAAACTAATGTCTTGCATATATGCTTTACAAATCTGAATCCACATACACCAAGACATGTGTAGACATACTCATATGTAACGATATATACATCTACATCAGTGGAGGCTGCAGAGGAGAAGACGGCTCATAATAAGGGCTGGAACGGAGTAAATGTGGAATCCATGTGTTTGGTACCATTCCACTCCAGCCATTACCACCAACCTCCTGTGATGTACATCAAATACTAATCATGACTGTTATAATACCAATGGCCTGGCAAAAATACCAATGTCACACTGTAGCTGTGGGCAATGACGTTGAGTTTACTGTTCCTACAGAGTGAGTGACGTTGAGTTTACTGTTCCTACAGAGTGACTGACGTTGAGTTTACTGTTCCTACAGAGTGAGTGACGTTGAGTTTACTGTTCCTACAGAGTGAGTGACGTTGAGTTTACTGTTCCTACAGAGTGACTGACGTTGAGTTTACTGTTCCTACAGAGTGACTGACGTTGAGGTTACTGTTCCTACAGAGTGAGTGACGTTGAGGTTACTGTTCCTACAGAGTGAGTGACGTTGAGGTTACTGTTCCTACAGAGTGAGTGACGTTGAGGTTACTGTTCCTGCAGAGTGAGTGACGTTGAGGTTACTGTTCCTGCAGAGTGAGTGACGTTGAGGTTACTGTTCCTGCAGAGTGACTGACGTTGAGGTTACTGTTCCTACAGAGTGACTGACGTTGAGGTTACTGTTCCTACAGAGTGACTGACGTTGAGGTTACTGTTCCTACAGAGTGACTGACGTTGAGGTTACTGTTCCTACAGAGTGACTGACGTTGAGTTTACTGTTCCTACAGAGTGACTGACGTTGAGGTTACTGTTCCTACAGAGTGACTGACGTTGAGGTTACTGTTCCTACAGAGTGACTGACGTTGAGGTTACTGTTCCTACAGAGTGACTGACGTTGAGGTTACTGTTCCTACAGAGTGACTGACGTTGAGGTAACTGTTCCTGCTGAGTGACTGACGTTGAGGTTACTGTTCCTACAGAGTGACTGACGTTGAGGTTACTGTTCCTGCAGAGTGACTGACGTTGAGGTTACTGTTCCTACAGAGTGACTGACGTTGAGGTTACTGTTCCTGCAGAGTGACTGACGTTGAGGTTACTGTTCCAAGAGTGACTGACGTTGAGGTTACTGTTCCTACAGAGTGACTGACGTTGAGGTTACTGTTCCTAGAGTGACTGACGTTGAGGTTACTGTTCCTACAAAGTGAAATGTAACTGAAAAGCTAAATAAGAAACGCAAAAGACTATCGTCTTGAAACAGATGAAGTGCAGATGTTGTATTCATACTCAGGAAACTGAAATAGGTCTTGCTCAATTTGTAAACTTTCCTGATTTCCTGTCTGTTTTTTTTGGGGGGGGGGGGCATATTTCTGCATAACCTCTCTGCTAAAAAGGCTTCCGATGTTAAAGCAACCCAAAACAAGAAAAAGGAGTTTAGGGGAAGTTGCAGCAGGTAGATAGACATGTCAAAACACAAACATTTCGTGCCAACATGGTGACCATGAAGATTGTTAACTCACAGAGCTCGGCTAGGGACTATGTGCATCTTAAGCCTCTGACCAGAGCCCATCTTTCACTTTATAAATTATGTCTGCTCTTCCTGGAGAATGAAGCACCTCGATCCCATCCCGTTGATACTGCAGATTACAACATCCAGACAACAAGGGGAAGAGGTATGGGGATGCGGGCTTCTGTTACAGTATGATAGATGAGTCTGACAACAGTGAGGGGTTGGCCCAACCGAACCTGTGAAGCAATCCTGATTAAGGTTGTAACAGAGCGTTTGTTTCTGACATGGTCAGTAGTGCTGAGCGATTAGTGCTTTGAGGTCAGTTCAGTTATTCAATTTTGATCATGTTTGAAAAAATTGAATGCATGCTGAAATAAGGATTCACAACGATTTTAGAGGTTTTTTTTAATAGAAATTCCAAAGCCTAAAATAGTGAACATTCAATTGCCAAAACCTTGAAAATATACCATTGTCTGTCAGGTCTACATTGTATAGACATCGATAGAAAGTGTAAATTCCTTTAAAATAAAACATTTTAGTTGTGTATATTACTTGGTTTTTATCTGATTACTTGACTTTAAGGAATGAAAAATAATAGTAATCATCTCATCTCTGCCCAGGCAGTAGCAGTCCGCCAGGCCATCTAATGTTATCTATGTGCTCCCCATACTGCACTGTCTTTAGTCATCCTATTTAGCTAGCCTGCCTCAGTTGCCTACGCTGTAGAGCTGTCTGGCGAAAACATTTTACTAGTTCTTCAAAGTAGATAACTAACAGCATCTGTCCCTCATCATTGTGTTGTGTACATTCCTCTCTCATGATGCAGTCTGTGTGTACACAACATAGCAGGTGTGAAAGTTTATCCGTACAGAGATCTGTATTTAATGTTGAGATGCTCATGTCACCGCCCGAACAACAGGAATCGTCCCAAAGGCAGGCAACAAGCTTTAGGTCCAAAATAAGCCCATAGAAACGCATTGGGCTTATTTTGGACATATTCTGGTGAGTGAAGCCTCTCGCTTCGCCACTTCCTCTCTGATACGTCTCTGTCCGAGACGGAAGAAACAGACGCAACGGATTAAGGTCACTGTAGTTAATTATCACGTTTCTGCGTTGAACTAGGTATAATATTTTCTTAATGAAAACTACAACTCCCTTCAGCCCAGCATCCCACATACTGTAGTTATTGACTTGATTTCGAGTGAGAAACAGTGCATTGGGCTCACCAACAACAAAAAAAATGAACGTCGAATAATTAGTTGTTTAATAACAAACAAAAAAATATGTTTTACGAAATGTTGGTTAATCGCTCAGCACTAATGGTTAGAGAAGAGTGACTGAATGGAGGCTTTAGGGCCAATAGGGCCAGTTCATACTTGGATCACCTGAAGGAGGGGAGGCGGCTGACAAGAAAAGCGTGTGTGTGTGTGTGTGTGTGTGTGTGTGTGTGTGTATGTATGTATGTATGTATGTATGTATGTATATGTATATATATATATATATCTATGTGTGCCCATTAGTCTGTATGTGTTCAGGCCGCTGCATGTCTGTTTGAGTTTAGTCTGCAGTGCGTGTGGGAGTGCTGGGTTGGTTCAGCGCCATGGTTTTACAGAGCCAGCCAGCGAAGTCCATCTCCTCTACCTCCGAGCGCTTGATAAAAGTGTGGTTCTGAAACAAACAAGAGACACATGGCTTAGTACAAAGATACATCTGTGCTTCAGCTAATCACGTACTGTGACATATCGATCATGTCTATCTCTTTAGTTATTATAACCATTAGTTAAGCAGCCAACAGCAAGGGACTGGAATCCAATATGGCCCGCTTTTCTGTCAAAGGGCTAGCTTTTCTCTCTTCAGCCCTTCCCAGTGCTCTCCAGTCCAAAGGCCAACACTCACCATCAGCATCTTCAGGTCCGCCCGGTCTGCTGGGTTCTTGATGAGACTGAGGAAGCACAAGAATGTCACAGTAATTTCATAAAAATAGTGATAGTGAGATCTTCTTGAACTGCACTGTTGGTTAAGGGCTGGTAAGTAAGCATTTCACGGTAAAGTCTACACTTGTTGCATTCGGCGCATGTGACAAATATAGTTTGATATAATTATTAAATCAAGGCATTGTATTCATAAATCATTCAGACTGAGGGAACTCACCATCTAGTCACAAAGTCCTGGAAATCAGATGTGAATACTCCATGAGGCAGTTTGGGAGGAGGCTGTAACAAAATCATGATCATAATCAATAACGAGCCCATCTATACACCATGCCATGGATATAACAGTGGAGTTTGGTCATATTCTATTCTAGCTTCCGTTCCGTGACAATCATTTGCATTCTTCTATCCATCTATGGCCATGGGGGGGGTAATCCTCAGCAGTGTTTACCTCGTTGACGATGTAGTCCAACAGCTCAAAGATGGCCATCGCAGGACCGTGGCCTGATTAACAGTAAAACATTATTGAGATAATCAGTACAAATATGTAAATGATCTGTCTGCGAAAGAGGCTGTGGGTGTGTGTGTTCTGACCGCTGGCAGGTCTGCCCCCGGGGGGTCTGGGTCGGGGAGAGGTGCTGCTGTGGATTTCTCCCTCGGTCCCGTCCATGATGGGCCGGCCAAAGATGGCCTCCAGCTCCTTGGCGTCAGGAGGGGGGATGGGATACCGGCCGATAGACAGCTCCACCAGAGACAGCCCCATGCTCCACACATCAGACTGGACTGAGTAGTGGGTGCCCTGCAATCTCTCCGGCTGTTGGTTAGAGACACAGCAATAGATGGCTTACACACACACACACAAACACGTACTCTCACACAAACACACACGTACTCTCACACACACACACACACACAAGTACTCTCACACACACACAAACACACGTACTCTCACACACACACGTACTCTCACACACACACACGTACTCTCACACACACACACACACGTACTTTCACACACGTACTCTCACACACACGTACTCACACACACACGTACTCACACACACACGTACTCACACACACACGTACTCACACACACACACGTACTCACACACACACGTACTCACACACACACGTACTCACACACACGTACTCACACACACACACACACACACACACGTACACACACACACACGTACACACACACACACGTACACACACACACACACACGTACACACACACACACACACGTACACACACACACACGTACACACACACACACGTACACACACACACACGTACACACACACACACACACACACACACACGTACACACACACACACACGTACACACACACACACACGTACACACACACACACACGTACACACACACACACACACACACGTACACACACACACGTACACACACGTACACACACACGTACACACACACGTACACACACACACACACACACACACACACACACACACACACACACACACACACACAAAATCAGGGGTACGCACCGACATGTAGGAACGTGTTCCCACGAAGGAGTTGGCCATGGAGTCTATCAGCTGGCCGCTCACCCCGAAGTCACACAGCTTGATCTCCCCACGAGAGTTGACCAGGATATTAGAGGGCTTTACGTCTGGGGGATAGGAGGGGTCGTTAGACCTAAAAACACACAGGCACAGACGAACGCAGTGGAAAATGTACAGTGCATAGGTAGATACGTAAATTCAAATGCATAGCATCAATGTGTACCTCTGTGCATGATCTGGTGTTTCTCTCGTAGATACGCTAACCCTCTTAGAACCTGTGAAGATGTGAAAATGTTGCCGTTTTTGCCCAGTTTCAAGAGCACACTTGGAATTGTCAAACACTACATCTATCCTTTGGGAAACAATAGACATGCATTACTATCTTCATATGTAGCTAGCCATGGTTTGTTGTAGGGGTGTGCCGACATGGCCATACTCGTATTCGTAAGTTGCCAGTTGGATCAGATGATACTCGTGATCGAAAAGTGTTTTAATAAGCCTAAATAGATGTTGGCAAAATACCTCCCTGCAAAAAAAACCTGCAGTTTAGGAGCAGCGCACGGCTAAAAAAGGTTTTAAAAAATTATAATAAAAAGAACCCCTAGTTAAATAAAGGTTAAATAAAAACAATAATAAAAACAGCCCTAGTTTGATGATACTCACAGCAATGCTGACTTTCCCCAGGATCTCCTCAGGGATCCTCCTGGCCTCCTTCAGCACCTGGTCCAGAGAGCCCCCATCCTGCAGGGAGAGAGGAGAGCCACTCAGTCACAACCACCTCACCCTATGACAAGGTCCGAGTCTACCTGCATTACAACATTACCATCTCAACCATACTCCCCAAAATTATTTAACTTGCTCTTGAAAAACACCCTCTCTCACCCCCACTCTCTCCCCCATCCTTTACCATGTGTTCCATGCAGATGCTGATCTCTCCGTCGCTGTAGAAGGACCCGTAGAAACTAACGATGTAGGGAGAATTACACTCATGTAGCAACTGAGGGAGACCGAGAGAGATGGGTTTAAACACATAAGGAATACTCTTGTTTAAGAATTGATTTGGTTTAAATATGATATTAAGTTATTGATAATGCTAAATGAAATAACAAAAGCAGCACCTGTAGCTCTCTGATGATCTGGTTCCTGATGGCTGGCTTGATCTCCAGATGGATCAGCTAAGGAGGGAGGATGAATGCAATACATAAACACCAAAAATCAATATGTCTTCGTCTCATCACTAATGGCCATAAGTACACTGGTTTTGCTGGTTCAAAATGGCTGCCTTAAATTGTTTTGCTAGAATTACAGAAATATGTGCCTAGTCTTTTCTTGTGAACAATTGTTATTATTACAATTGTTATTACATCATAGGCAATACAATCAATACATTATTATTATTATTTTTTTTTTTACAATTTATCCTTTTTACCCCCCCTCCCCCACAGAGCAAATTAGGGTTAAGAGCCTTGCTCAAAAAGGCACATCTACCGATTTGTTTTTACCTTCTGCCAAGTCTGAAATCAACCCCTAACTGCTTCCCATCTGAAAGGATCGGACAAGTTTGAGCAATATGGTGACATGTAAACCACTAGAAAGTGCCTTCAGGCAAATTTCCCATCAATCGGCTCACACCCACCTGATCCTTCCTGATCTAAGAAAAGGGTCAGGGGGTTGCTTTCAGACTGGCACCAGCATTCACACCACTCACCTTTCTGGCCATGACGAGGCCTGAGGGTTTGTGGCACACCTTGTTGACCACGCCTCCATTGCCGACACCCAACTCACAAATGCGGTGGAAGTCATCATCTTTCAGTTCGCCCACCTTGGCCTTCTGGGTAAGGAAATTCTCCAGGCGCTTCTTCTGCTGCTCGTCCAGATCCAACTCCTCCAACTTCTTCTGTAGGGCCTCCAGGTTAGCACTGAGAGCGAAGGAGTAGGGAGAATTGGAGGTGAATTCTCACATGAAAGTAGAGGTTGACTTGAATTTGAGTTTAACAGTAGCCAGCTGGCTAAGGAGTTACTTACTCAGAGGCAGCTGCGATGGTTGTGGAGGTGGACAATCCTCCCTCACCAGCGGTGGGAGTGATGTTAAGGCGCACTGGTCTTTTTTTGGGGGCCATGTTTTGTTTTAGAGAATAACTTGCTAGATACCAGCGTTGAGTCTCTTGACCCCAACTTGCTGTGTCGCCAGAAGAGTGACTGAATGCTGTTGGCAGATCCAAAATGCCTCAGGCCTGCCTAGCCAATTAGCTCTCAAACTAGCCGGTGTATCTATCGAATCAACAGGGGTGACAATGAGGTGTCTAGTTAGTTAACTAGGTATTTTAGACCAGACTAGCTAACTAACGGTAGATGGCTGGATAAATTAGCTATGACTAGTTAGTTATTGGCAGTCACAGGAGGCAATAGCTAACGTTAGCAATAAACTGGCTAGCAAGCTAACATTATGGAAACAAATAATTAGCTAGCTAGTAAGACACGTTACTATGTTGTTAAATTAATCACGTTACCTTCAAGTTGGGATAAAGAATGAATCAACACAGCTAACTGTAGATAGCTAGTTACACAAGCAAAGGTTGGACCACAGCCATCACCACATTCCATACCAATAGTAACGTTAATGCTTTAGCTAGGTATCCGTGCTAGCCATTCAAGCTAACAATCCCACTGTCCTTGCGTGTTGCTCCGCTATCGTCTTCGCCAAACCCGTCTTGGCCTAGCGGACCGTTGGGGCCAACAAGTTATTCGTGTCCTGAGATGTGGACCATAGACTGCACACAACGTCCCAGGATAAGAGTGGGGGTAGCGGCTAAATTTGGCCCTCTTCGCGGTACTATCAGATGCTATTTGGTCCAGGAAGACAAAGAAAGTCTCGCGAGAAAAGTTGTCTTTACCGACGTTATGGCACACCTTTACACCTGGTGGTATGCAATGATTTATATAGATAACTGATAGGGGGCGCTGTGCTGAAGCCACCGTGCCTTCATCTTGGCACTCCCCCACCGTTGTAAAAAATATTTTGTATTAATGTCTACATTCGTTTGTGCCACATTTATTCGATTAGACATCTTAATGCATACGTTTAAATTAGAGATAAACATACAAAATAAAAAAATATATAAAGCATAGTATAATTTTGAGATTACTAATGTTACTGTCCCCACTACGACAACAAAAAATACTTAAATACATATAATTTTGTCCTTGAAACATTTAATTGAAATACTGTAGAATAACATTAATTCCTATGATTAGATTAGATGAGTTTTAGTCACATGAACAGGGACGCAGATGTAGTTGAACGGTACAGTGAAATTCTTAATCTCTGAGCTCCAACAGTGTAGGTCAAAAAGGGAAATGAATGAAACAATAATACTACTAATAATAAATACATATTTACAACTGTAACAATTATAAATGTCCATTGAGGGAGCAGTGGGGAACCTTCAGGGACAAGCCGAATTTCTATGGTTAAACTAATTTCTTCAGCCTCCTGAGGTTGAAGAGTTGCTGTCCTGCCTTCTTCACCACAATGTCCGTGTGTTTTGACCATTTCAGCTCCTATGAGATGTGTATGCCAAGGAACTTGATATTTTTGACCATCTCCACAGCAGCCCCGTTGACGAGGATGGGGCCCAGCCTGGTCCCCCCTGAAGTCCACAATCAGCTCCTTTGTTTTGCTGACTTTGAGGGACAGGTTGTTTACTTGGCACCATGCTATCAGAGTGCCTACCTCCTCTCTGTAGGCTGTCTTGTTGTTGTTGGTAATCAGACCTACTATTGTCATGTCGTCAGCGAACTTGATAATGGAGTTGGAACTGTGTAAGGCCACGCAGTCATGGGTATACAGGGAGTACAGGAGGGGACTGAAGACGCACCCTTGTGGGGCCCCGTGTTGAGAATCAGTGTTGGGGAGGTAATGTTAGCAATCTTCACCAACTGGGGATGGCCCGTCAGGAAGTCCAGGACCCAGTTGCATATGGAGGAGTTCAGTCCCAGGGCTGTGAGCTTTGTGGTGAACTTAGAGGGCACTGTGGTGTCGAAGGCTGAGCTGTAGTCAATTAACAGTATCCTCACATATGCATTCCTTTTGTCCAGGTTGGTAAGGGGAATAGGCAGTGCAATTACGTCGTCTGTGTATCTGTCGAGGGGTAGGCGAAATGGAGAGGGTTGAGTGTGTCGAGGAGGTGATGTTATCGATCTTTGACTAGCCTCTTGAAGCACTTTATGATCAGTGCTAAGGGTCGGTAGTCATTCAGCTCAGTTACTTTCCCCTTCTTGGGCACGGAGATGATAGTGGACATCTTGGAGCAGATGGGGATAATGGCCTGGTAGAGAGAGATTGCACATTTCCGAAAACACAACAGATAGCTGGTTCGCACATGCTCCGAGGACGTGGTTAGGGATGCTGTTGGGGCCGGCAGCCTTGCGAGAGTTAACATGCTTGCATGACTTGCACACATCCTCCGTGGAGAATGTTAGCCCTTAGCCCTCGGGGGTTCTCCTCGTCAGAGTCATTATGCTCGAAGCGTGAGAAAAAGGTGTTTAGCTCATCCGGTAGGGTGACGTTGGTGTCCGTAACATGACTGGCTTTCTTTTTGTAATCAGTGGTTGTTAGAAGCTCCTGCCACTTAAGCCTTGTGTCTTACCAGCTGAATTGCTCCTTCACTTTGTCCTGCCATCTTGATCGATCTTCGTAGGCCATATTTGTACTGTTTAACCAGGACTGCTCATACTGGGGAGTACCAATATGGCCGACCAGTGACTTCAAAGCCTCTCAATCACCAGTACATAGCATCAGTAATCCAGGGTTTAAATACATCTTTGGTGGTAGGGCTGGTGGAAAAGGTGGGGGAGGCAAAAGTGTAATTTAGTCAGTCACACAAGTAGGCTTTTATTCACCTCTAGTGGCAGTGTACAGTTTAGGTAACAGTACAAATGGGCCTTAGTTTAAAAAGATACAAATGTGCATATTAATGAAAGCTAAAGCAAACAAATTATTAGAATACTTATTATCATATTGAATGAAGACAAATTTTGTTCTCTGCAGTTATGTATCACACATAAATAGCATAAAACTGCAGTAACAAGCTAGTAGGAGGTGCTACCAGAGTAGGGTCACCCTACTGCTAGGCTGACAATTTACTGATTTACTTGGGCATTCTTTGCAGAACCGCAAATCAACAGACTGCATCCAACCTGTTCTGTCCTGTGCCATTTGTTCAAGGTGTTGCCATGACAGTCATACTTCATTTCTTGCCTGGACAAGAATAACCTTTTTCCCTGTTTCACTCTCCTGGCTTACTGTTTGGAATTAGAGTGCATTCTGATAAGAATCCCATCCGCCCCATATAATAGACTACATTATAAGTATATGAATGTTTTGGCACCACGGTTTGACCACTGTAGGAATTGATTCTTATAAAATGTACAGTGCCTTCTGGAAGTATTCAGAACAGTTGACTTTTTCCACTTTATTACATTACAGCCTTATTCTAAAATTGATTAAATAAAACAAATTCCTCAGCAATCTACTCACAATACCCGTAATGACAAAGGGAAAACAGGTTTAGACACTTTTGCTAATTTATTACAAATAAAAAACAGAAATACCTTATTTACATAAGTATTCAGACCCAGTGCTTAGGAGACTCAAAATTGAGCTCAGGTGCATCCTGTTTGCATTGATCATCCTTGAGATGTTTCTACAACTTGATTGTAGACACCTGTGGTAAATTCAATTGATTGGACATGATTTGGAAAGGCACACACCTGTCTATTGAAGGTCTCACAGTTGACAGTGCACATCAGAGCAAAAACCAAGCCATGAGGGCGAAGGAATTGGAGCAGGTTTTCATCAAGGCTCTCTTTGTACTTTGCTACGTTCATTTTGCCTTGATCCTGATTAGTCTCCCAGTCCCTGCAGTTGAAAAACCTCCCCACAGAATGATGATGCCACCACGCTTCACCGTAGGGATGGTGCCAGGTTTCCTCCAGATGTGACGCTTGGCATTCAGGCCAAAGAGTTCAATTTTGGTTTCATCAGACCAGAGAATCTTGTTTCTCATGATCTGAGTCTTTAGGTGCCTTTTGGCAAACTCCAAGCGGGTTGTCGTGCCTTTTACTGAGGAGTGGCTTCCGTCTGGCCACTCTACCATAAAGGCCTGATTGGTGGAGTGCTGCAGAGATGGTTGTCCTTCTGGAAGGTTCTCCCATCTCCACATAAACTCTAGAGCTCTATCAGAGTGACCATCGAGTTCTTGGTCACCTCCCTGACCATTTACATAGCAGGAATTTGTGTATTTGGCGAAGACTACGTAAAATAACAAATAACTAAACAGATGCAGTTCGCAGGCTGCAAATATTGTGCAACGCCATATGTTAGGGGAACCTAACCTGAAGTTAGTTTCTCCCGACCAGGAAAAAAGTTTGTGACCTTATAGCCTATAGCTATTATTATTATAATAATACGACTTCTTGCCCCAAGATTCACCACCACAAAGCTTTCAGGATCAGAGAAGACTGTTTGGGGTATATTAACTTCCTGTGTTTGATACTCGGACTTCTTTACCCCTCTCCTGTGTAGCCTATTTAAGAACACAATAATTGTTGGCACAAATACTATTCACACAACATTTATTGGCAGACAATGTACTCTTATGTAGCCCGCAGTTTATAAGTGGAACATTCAAAGAGGTTGGGTAGGAATATGATGAATGTAAATGGGATGTATGCCAGTACCCTGGCCTTGTGCCACATACAACACTTCTCTCACCCAATACTAGTGATGTAATGCAATTGGATGTCAGGCCCAAGCCCCTCAGATAGTTAAGCACACAGTACGTAGGCCAGCTGATTGAGGTAGACTGGATTAGTGCAACGATTATCTGAACAGCCATTGTACTGAAAAACACTGGCTTCCTCCCAAACCTGCAGGACACACAGATAATAAACACAAGCACAGAAATAGAATCAGAAGACGTTCATCGACTTGAATAGGGATTCCCATTCTAGTGAATATTTCTGAACAAAACAACATTTCTGTGTTTAGGCTTTGGGAATCTACTCTAACTTTTAGTGGTGGGCATCAATATTGATCATTTGATATCGATATGAGCAGGGCATATCATGATATCAGATTATCCTTCCTATTAACCTACACATAAAAAGGCCTAGATGACTGTTCCTGCTTGCAATAAACCTCTCACAGACCTCACAGAAACCCATCTTTGCAGAGAGACTATCCACACCGAGTTAAGGGAAGGCATAATCTGATCCAAACGTGGATGGATTTACCTGTCAGAGAGCTGGCTACTAATGAACGATCCGACCAGAACTCCTAGGAAGAAGATCAAGGTTCGAGGACAGGACCTTTCCTGCATTATCACACACCCACTCCCAATATGGTGAAGGGACAACTTGGATCAATTAAACCTGGGATTAGTCTATAAACCTCTAGCCGTGCCTTTAGAGCCCAGACCTCTATGCCTGGATAAAAAAAAGTTACAGGATATTTACATCAAACACTATAGCTGACGTGTATTTCTCATTGCTGAAGTACCATCCGTCGAGACATCCCCCCGACTCGTTCCCAAATCCAAATGTGGTCGCCACAGTGTTGTTGATCCTCTTGTATCGGGAACATGTCGGGACCCACCAGTCTACTCTCTTCCTTAAAAGATATTCCCATGTTCGGGTCTCCATTCTCACTCGAGTTGATGATTGATAGTTTGCAGCAGTGCTCTGGTATATCGCCGAGAAAGACAATGGACATTCCCAGATAGCCATTTGGAATATTGCTCATGCTCAGGAAGACAACTACTGTTTTTTGGAATGGACCGAACTCTCACAGGAATGATATGACCTCGTCATAGTCTTGCATTAGAACGATGGCGCAGGAGGGCAGGGCTGCCGTCTTATCGGCTCTTAACCAAACATGCAATTTTGTCTGTTTTTTTGCGTTGTTTGTAACTTATTTTGTACATAATGTTGCTGCTACCGTCTCTTATGACCGAAAAGAGCTTCTAGACATCAGAACTGCAATTACTCACATCAAACTGGACGAAGAGTTCTTCTTCAATTAGTCGGCGGGAGGGATATACTACTACTACTGCTGTTCGGCCTCCGACCGCAAGGCACTACAGAGGGTAGCGCGAACGACCCAGTACATCACTGGGGCCAAGCTTCCTGCCATCCAAGACCTCTATGCCAGGTGGTGTCAGAGGAAGGCCCTAAAAATTGTCAAAGACTCCAGCCAACCTAGTCATAGACTGTTTTCTCTGCTACCTTATGGCAAGCAGTACTGGAGCGCCAAGTCTAGGTCCAAGAGGCCTCTAAACAGCTTCTACCCCCAAGCCATAAGACTCCTGAACATCTAGTCATATATTCTCGCTATTGTTATTTTACTGCTGCTCTTTAATTACTTGTTACTTTTCTCTTATTCTTATCCATATTTTTTTCCCCCAACTGCATTGTTGGTTAGGGGCTCGTAAAGCATTTCACTGTAAGGTCTACACCTGTTGTATTCGGCGCATGTGACTAACATTTGATTTGATCAAACTTTTGAACAGTAGTCTGTGTATAAAACAATATAATTTAGCACACAACAAAATAAACATTTAATAAAAGCAATAATTCAACTACATAGAGATCCGCAATCAATAATTTAAACTGCCTGAGTGGCACCAGCACATGTAACTGCTGTGAACTCTGCAGACTGTTCCACAAATTAGGGCCAAAAAAACCTGCGTTTTGGTTTTCCCAAATCTGAAGAAATGAAAGGGATCTCTAGTGTTATCCATTCCTGAGAATGGGTTTGGTAACTGAGGATTCTTAATTAAGTTACATATGAAGGGAGTTTCTGTAAGATTGCTTTGTAAATAAATAAAAGAGAATGCAGCTCTCTTCTTACAGACAGAGAGGTCCATCCTACATTTTTATACAGACTGCAATGATGAGTCATAAAATTGTCCCCTGTGATAAAGCGTATTGCGGAATGGTAGACTGCGTCCAAGGGTTTCAAAACAGGTTGTCTCATGCATGTAAACAATATCACCAAAATCCAATACAGGGAGAAGCGTTGTTTGAACAATCTTTCTCCTAATTTCAATACTGAGGCATGATTTAATTTGATATAAAAAAAACTCTTGGATCTTAGCTTCTTAGTCATATTTTCTATATGAGTTACAAAGGACAACTTGTCATCAATCCAGACACCCATGTATTTATATGCAGGTCCTCAGGGTCAACATTTCGTGTCCCAGAGAACAGCATGAGCTTGGGTTTACTTGTATTTAACACTAATTTAAGATCTGAAAGTGATTTCTGAATTGAATCAAAGTCATGCTGAAGTTAACGAATGGCCTGCTGCACCGAGATGGCTCAGGAATACAAAACTGTGTCATCTGCATAGAGATGAATGTTACAAGTATTAACAGTGTTTCCTATGTCATTAATATACAAGGTGAACAATAATGGACCCAAAATCGAACCGAGGAACACCTTTTTGAATCTCAAGAAATTCAGATTTAACCTTTGTCAAGATGGCCTGAGTTCTGTCACTAAGATCACTAAGATAATTCTGTCACTAAGATAATTCTGAAACCGTAAACCGTATTTTTGATAACTTCTTCAGCAAAACAGAATGATCAACAATGTCGAACGGCTTTGACAGGTCAATGAACAAGGCAGCACAGATCTTTTTAGCATCCAAGGCATTGACAAGATCATTAACAACTAACGTGGTTGCTGTGGTAGTACTATGCCCAAGAGGAAACCCTGATTGGTTTATATCAAAAATACAATTATCAGATAAAAAGGAACGAAGATGTACATTAACCAAGGATTCAAGAATCTTAGCTAAAGAAGGTAGTCTTGAAATGGGGCAATAGTTGTCAAGATCATTTGTATCCCCACCCTTATGGAGTGGCAGCACATACAGTTGAAGCGGATGTTTACATACACTTAGGTGGGAGTCTTTAAAACAATTTTTCAACCACTCCACAGATTTCTTGTTAACAAACTATAGTTTTGGCAAGTCTTTTAGGACATCTACTTTGTGCATGACAAGTAATTTATCCAACAATACTTTACAGACAGATTATTTCACTTATAATTCACTGTATCACAATTCCAGTTGGTCAGAAGTTTACCTACACTAAATTGACTGTGCCTTTAAACAGCTTAAAAATTATGGCTTTAGAAGCTTCTGATAGGCTAACTGACATCATTTGAGTCAATTGGAGGTGTACCTGTGGATGTATTTCAAGGCCTACCTTCAAACTCAGTGCCTCTTTGCTTGACATCATGGGAAAATCAAAAGAAATCAGCCAAGACCTCAGAAAAAAAATTGTAGACCTCCACAAGTCTGGTTCATCCTTGAGAGCAATTTCCAAACGCCTGAAGGTACCACGTTCATCTGCCTCTAACCCTAGGAAGCTCTTTGCTACCTTCTCCTCCCTCCTGAATCCTCCTCCCCCCCCTCCTCCCTCTCTGCGGATGACTTCGTCAACCATTTTGAAAAGAAGGTTGACGATATCCGATCCTCGTTTGCTAAGTCAAACGACACCGCTGGTCCTGCTCACACTGCCCTACCCTGTGCTTTGACCACTTTCTCCCCTCTCTCTCCAGATGAAATCTTGCGTCTTGTGACGGCCGGCCGCCCAACAACCTGCCCACTTGACCCTATCCCCTCCTCTTCTCCAGACCATTTCCGGAGACCTTCTCCCCTACCTCACCTTGCTCATCAACTCATCCTTGACCGCTGGCTACGTCCCTTCCGTCTTCAAGAGAGCGAGAGTTGCACCCCTTCTGAAAAAACCTACACTCGATCCCTCCCATGTCAACAACTACAGACCAGTATCCCTTCTTTCTTTTCTCTCCAAAACTCTTGAACGTGCCGTCCTTGGCCAGCTCTCCTGCCATCTCTCTCAGAATGACCTTCTTGATCCTAATCAGTCAGGTTTCAAGACTGGGCATTCAACTGAGACTGCTCTTCTCTGTGTCACGGAGGCTCTCCGCACTGCTAAAGCTAACTCTCTCTCCTCTCATCCTTCTAGACCTATCTGCTGCCTTTGATACTGTGAACCATCAGATCCTCCTTTCCACCCTCTCCGAGTTGGGCATCTCCGGCGCGGCCCACGCTTGGATTGCGTCCTACCTGACAGGTCGCTCCTACCAGGTGGCGTGGCGAGAATCTGTCTCCGCACCATGCGCTCTCACCACTGGTGTCCCTCAGGGCTCTGTTCTAGGCCCTCTCCTATTCTCGCTATACACCAAGTCACTTGGCTCTGTCATATCCTCACATGGTCTCTCCTATCATTGCTATGCAGACGACACACAATTAATCTTCTCCTTTCCCCCTTCTGATAACCAGGCGGCGAATCGCATCTCTGCATGTCTGGCAGACATATCAGTGTGGATGACGGATCACCACCTCAAGCTGAACCTCGGCAAGACGGAGCTGCTCTTCCTCCCGGGGAAGGACTGCTCGTTCCATGATCTCGCCATCACGGTTGACAACTCCCTTGTGTCCTCCTCCCAGAGTGCTAAGAACCTTGGCGTGATCCTGGACAACACCCTGTCGTTCTCCACTAACATCAAGGCGGTGACCCGATCCTGTAGGTTCATGCTCTACAACATTCGCAGAGTACGACCCTGCCTCACACAGGAAGCGGCGCAGGTCCTAATCCAGGCACTTGTCATCTCCCGTCTGGATTACTGCAACTCGCTGTTGGCTGGGCTCCCTGCCTGTGCCATTAAACCCCTACAACTCATCCAGAACGCCGCAGCCCGTCTGGTGTTCAACCTTCCCAAGTTCTCTCACGTCACCCCGCTCCTCCGCTCTCTCCACTGGCTTCCAGTTGAAGCTCGCATCCGCTACAAGACCATGGTGCTTGCCTACGGAGCTGTGAGGGGAACGGCACCTCCATACCTTCAGGCTCTGATCAGGCCCTACACCCAAACAAGGGCACTGCGTTCATCCACCTCTGGCCTGCTGGCCCCCCTACCTCTGAGGAAGCACGGTTCCCGCTCAGCCCAGTCCAAACTGTTCGCTGCTCTAGCACCCCAATGGTGGAACAAGCTCCCTCACGACGCCAGGACAGCGGAGTCAATCACCACCTTCCGGAGACACCTGAAACCCCACCTCTTTAAGGAATACCTGGGATAGGATAAAGTAATCCTTCTAACCTCCCCCCCCCTTAAAAGATTTAGATGCACTATTGTAAAGTGGTTGTTCCACTGGATATCATAAGGTGAATGCACCAATTTGTAAGTCACTCTGGATAAGAGCGTCTGCTAAATGACTTAAATGTAAATGTAAAATACAAGTGTAAATAAATCAGAAAATGTGCTACTAATGCACGAAGGCAAACACGTATCATAAAAGTAATTCTGTTTTTGTTTGGTTAGCTTTAGGAAACGTTAGCTAGCACATACAATTTCCCTAACATCACCGTTATACACTAATTGTCGATGTACCTGATATCGTCAGATGGATAGCATTCGATGTCTGCGGATGAGTTGTCTTCTAGCCAAGATATGAAATTATAATTGACTGTAGCGCATATAAAGCACACAGCTACCGGTGGTTCCATGACGACTGAAAACACAACCATGGGACGAACGAGTGACACATTTCTGGTCAAGGGCGGTCCATTTAAAATTAATTATTATAAAATAAAAAATTTGTCAACTCATCATCGGTCATAATCCCTGTGTCTACTTAATTTGAGGGGAGAGGGTGTGTCTTTTACGTGTTTGGAATGCAGCCCAGACAAAGTCATTCAGTGCTGATCAAAGCGTCTGCGGAGCACCGAGCTACGTAAAAAGAAATCCCGCACATGCGTAGGAATCTATTTTCTGCCACCGCAAATCAAGTTATTTTTTTTCACTATCAGAATTGTACTGCCTGTGTAAAGGCACAGTGGTAAAATCTCAAAATTTCAACAAAACTCCATTATGTAGCCTGAGAAGTATTTATCAACGTAGGCCAGGGGTTCTCCAACAGAAGTTTACCCATTCATTATACACAAAATGAAAAATAGATTTTATTATACCTACACATGTGTTGGTAACATTTTTATGACTATTTCTGTCTTTCCTATGAACCCGCAATAATATTTTGCCATCAATATGCAAATATAGCCTTTGCCAGTCTCACTAGCCTTCAGCAATGGTAGTCATTGCGCAGCTTATTGGCAGCTCGCCCAGGGGACCCTCGCCCAGGGGACCCTCGCCCAGGGGATCCTCGCCACTAAAGTTTGAGAACTCCTGATCTAGGCCAATCCATCTACCAATTTTATTCTTATTATACTCCTCCAAAATATCTTGAACTTGACTCAAAACACGTTTTAGGAGGGTGAAAATCATTTTATTAGAAATTGGTATTACAAAAAAAAGCATTAAATACATTAACATGAGTATATTTACATGCACAATAATTAGATATTAAACGGATTATGACAGTAGGCAATGTATGGAAATAGTCATGTAAAAACATTACTCTGCTCATCTTAAAAATGGCTTAAGGTCAAAATTGAAGTAAGCTTTCACCGAATAAAACACCTGGTTTTCAGAGCAATCTTTGGAATTATTAGGACTTGTAAACAATTTCATTGGCATTCCAGCAACGCATCTGATCTGTGCATTTGCCAGCACCAGTAGCGCAACCCTTCCTCTAATGCGCGAGTGAAGTGAGTAGGGAAAAACTGAAAATATTAATCTTTGAAATAGTTTTCACATACATACTTTATACTGTATGTCCGAACTCAGAATCAAATAGGCTTCACAAAAAACATGGTTACTGTGGTTACCCGATTTCAGATGTGTCAATCTACACAGGATTATTAGGGAAATCATTTTTTTGCAAAGCATGTAGGCCTAAACATTTTAAAACAAACTATTATATTAAATCTAGCTATCCACAAAAATTGTAATATTGTGTGCATGTAACTGTGCACAATAATTGTTACGTTTCTAGACTCTTGGGACTGCTTAGTAACCATTGCCTCTTAGGCAAGTTTTTTTCTTCTGACCACTGGACCTGAAAGGTCTGTGTCCAGTTTAACTGTAAACAAACATGCACATTTTACCTCTGCGTGTGTTGTACTGTTAATCTCCGTGATGGATTTACCATTGATGACCATACAGAACCTTGAGCAACTAAATGAAACCCGTTCCTGTCGGGGAGGCCATCGTTATGGCGTACCTTTGTGACCTCATCAGCCTCGTCCTCGGCTGACTCCTGCGTAAGGTCCACAGTGACAACTTCCGTTGACACGGCTCTGGTGGTTGCAGTCACACTGCTAGCACTATAGGCCTCTGTTGGAGAGAGATGAGGGTGAAAGCACTGCTAACCCACGCCCGTATTCTGATTTGAGATCCAAGTGCTAACTCAAATTTCCTCCTAAGTGTCCCTTTGACATCGGTGACTGATTGATGCGAAACCGAGTTGAGACAGCTATTATCTCAACTCTGAATCTGTGGTCTCTGTTCATAGTCTCACCCATCTTCAACGGTGCCGATGGCTGTGTTGTCCTGCTCACGCCATCTATAACAAACCTCCAGGAGCCGTCAGCCAGGTATTCCACCTCTGTATTGTCCTGAAAGCCCTCCAACGCCAGGATCACAGTCAGTATCCTGCATATACAGTTGAAGTCAGAGGTTTACATACACTTAGGTTGGAGTAATTAAAAATAGTTTTTCAACCACTCCACAAATTTCTTAAACTATAGTTGGTTAGGACATCTACTTTGTGCATGACAAGTAATTTTTCCAACAATTGTTTACAGACAGATTATTTCACTATCACAATTCCAGTGGGTCAGAAGCTTACATACACTAAGTTGATTGTGCCTTTAAACTGCATGGAAAATTCAAAAAAATTATGTAATGACTTTAGAAGCTTCTGATAGGCTAATTGACACAATGAGTCAGTTGGAGGTGTACCTGTAGATGTATTTCAAGGCCTACCTTCAAACTCATCATTGTAAAATCTAAAGAAAATCAGCCAAGACCTCAGAAATAAAATTGTAGACCTCCACATTTCTGGTTCATCCTTGGGAGAAATTTCCAAACGCCTGAAGGTACCACGTTCATCTGTACAAACAATAGTACGCAGGTATAAACACCATAGGACCACGCAACCGCCATACCGCTCAGGAAGGAGACGCGTTCTGTCTCCTAGAGATTAACGCACTTTGGTGCGAAGAGTGCAAATCAATGGGGACAAAGATCGTACTTTTTGGAGAAATGTCCTCTCGTCTTATGAAACAAAAATATAACTGTTTGGCCAAAATGACCATCCTTAAGTTTGGAGGAAAAAGGGGGAGGCTTGCAAGCCGAAGAACACAATCCCAACCGTGAAGCACGGGGGTGGCAGCATCATGTTGTGGGTGTGCTTTGCTGCAGGAGGGACTGGTGCACTTCACAAAATAGATGGCATCATGAGGGAGGAAAAATATGTGGATATATTGAAGCAACATCACAAGACATCAGTCAGGAAGTTAAAGCTTGGTTGCAAATGGGTCTTCGAAATGGACAATGACCCCAAGCATACTTCCAAAGTTGTGGCAAAATCGCTTAAGGACAACAAAGTCAAGGTATTGGAGTGGCCATCACAAAGCCCTGACCGCAATCCTACAGAAAATGTGTGGCCAGAACTGAAAAAGCTTGCGTGAGCAAGGAGGCCTACAAACCTGATTCAATTACACCAGCTCTGTCAGGAGGAATGGGCCAAAATTCACCCAATTTATTGTGGAAAGCTTGTGGAAGGCTACCCGAAACGTTTGACCCAAGTTAAATAATTTAAACGCAATGCTATCAAATACTAATTGAGTGTATGTACATTTCTGACGCACTGGGAATGTGATGAAAGAAATAAAAGCTGAAATAAATCACTCTCCATTATTATTCTGACATTTCACATTCTTAAAATAAAGTGGTGATCCTGACTGACCTAAGACAGGGAATTTTTACTAGGATTAAATGCCAGGAATTTTGAAAAACTGAGTTTAAATGTATTTTGCTGAGGTGTATGTAAACTTCCAACTTCAACTGTAGCAGAACGCCACACTTCATTATCATAAATGTAGGTGATGCCGACTTTTGGCCAAGTCGCCGTTCACAAGAGTATCTACAGGCCATTATAATACAGTGTACCACAACTGACGGCGGATTTACATCCTACAATTTGACAGATTTCTACATTTTAGGCTCAAAAGAAGTGTGTTTTCCGTGACCGTGGGATAGGCAACTATAGATTTCACTGTTTTGTATGAAAGGGAGGGAGATGCAGAATAGCGGTGGGGCTGGGATTTGTACTCAAACTGGAATGGTGTATACCGCTATATGCATCCTTAAAAATTGTGGGTAACATAGGTTCATGGTAGGCCCATGAAATCATTTAATTTAACATGGAAACCAACAAGTGCCATGGACCCATGGAAAATTGGCATTGCATTGCATTGAGTTTAGTTAATCATATCCAATAATTGACTGGCCGTGGGTGCAGCTAGTGAGAGGCACATACAGTTTACTTTGTCCGGTCAAAACAATAATAATGCTCTGATAATGAAACCACAGATTACATCAATCACCATAGAGACCAGATAGTCATACAGAGATGCCAAAGGGCAGGGTGCCGGTATTTAAATATATGATACACAATTACCCATCGATAGTTAGCTGGCTGTACGGAACTGGCTCGTGACACACTGGGCAGGTCCAGGTGGGTCTCTTCTCATTCATCTGCAGGTAGAGCTTCCCGTCGAAGCATTGGAGGTGGGCGCACTTACGCCCCCTGCAGGGCACTGACAGACGCATCTTCCCCAGCTTGTTGACAGTGGAGAATGGAGGTGTATTCATTCTAACAAACAGTTGCAAAACTAAAACGAAAGTTTTCTATTGGACAAATGTAGGTAGGTTTCATTTGCTTCCGTTTAAGAACATTTTTGCAACAGAATCGGCGGAATGAATACACCCCTGGGCAGACCGTTGTGGAACGTTCAGATAGAAATATGGTGTGTAGAACACACATGCGTCTGACACATACAATAAGCAACCATGTCAGCTCTATTCATGATATTTCTATCTGCAGTGTTCCACAACTTTTGCCTATAGAACGTGGCTCATGGTTGAAGATGACCCTGAACACCGATGTACTGCACGATCAGATGAACCAACCCCAACACCAATCTACTGCAGGATCAGATGATCCAACCCCAAACACTAATCTACTGCACGATCAGATGAACCAACCCCAACACCAATCTACTGCAGGATCAGATGATCCAACCCCAAGCCTAACCTTGACCATTAGATCAGTGTTTCGTAATCCTGTTCCTGGGTACCCAAAGGGGTGCACATTTTTGTTTTTGCCCTAGCACTACACACCTGATTCCACTAATCAAAGGCTTGATGATAAGTTGATTAGTGAATCAGGGCAAAAAAGTGCACCCCTTTGTCTATAGATCGATACATTTAATGCATAAAATGGATTGGACAGTCAATCAACTTCCTGTCAGTCAGTTCAATTTCTGTTTCAGTCTGCTGAAGGAATTGTTGCCCTTTGCAGCTGAGGGACAAGTGGCAAACGCTTACCGGACATATAAGGGACACTTGTAGTCCTGTTGTGGTCACCTCACATTCTGGGTCGAAACGCAGCTTCTCCTGGACTACAAATACCAGAGAGCATCAATTCAAGCTGGCTGCTAATACACAATATGTCAGTGGTCTTTTTGCACTGTATTTGTGTGCAATAAAGGCAAAAATAGTGTGTGCGCTTCTGTGTGTTGCCATACTCACTGCGCTGTCTGCAGAATGTCAGACTCTCCACTGATTGGTTCTTCAGTTGACTGAGGAGGTCTGAGGGGGACCTCACCTTCACCAGGTACACAGCCACAGAGAACCTCTACATAAACACACACACTCTAGATCTTACCAAGGCATTTTCAAAACAACACTCCTTATGCATAGAATAAATACGGAAACGAAAACAAAAATCATTAAAATAATAATGAAAAGTAAAGATTAAAAGGAAGACTACTTACTTTGCAACATCTCTTCCACCAGACACATAACTGAAATGAGGGGAGGAGGCTGAGAAAAACTGCTGGGGTTATGTTGATGGGTGTACAGTGTCTGTGAAGTTCCTGTCCCAGCACATCGGAAAGACAGTGAAGAATGATTGGTGAAGAGACCACAACATTCTCAGTTCAACATTTAACAGCTTTTGGTGCTTACCGGTAAGGGTATGCGTTTCTGATTAACTTTGATGGACAGGCATGGTGGGTATTGATCCTCCTCGTATCCAAGACTCTCTGTGAAGCAGAATCTGAAAGAGGTCAGAGGTCAGTCAGCCAGCCTTTGGCATAACGGACAGAAGTGGCGACATCATCAGAACTGATGAGCAGGTACATAAGCTCTTGGTTAGTGAATGTCGTACTCCAGTCCTTTCTAGTGATGACCGGCAGGCTCCATCGTACTCACCTGAGAACCACCTGGACACTCGGCACACCTGGTCGCAGCTCCCTGTGGATACATACACAGATCTCAAAATGAGTGTGCCGGTAGAAGTTTTGTAAACATAAACAATATTATGGTGAGTTTGAGTGAATTCTGTGGGTGCATTCGTAAATTCCCTCTGGCTATCTACTCTCGTCTGAGTGTGCCAGAGTGCAGGATAACTGATTAATTTACGAACACTCTATACTCGTTGAATATTGCCGTGTCACTAAACTTTGGCAAAAATGCGTAATTAAATTGTGGCCAGCAGCACAGTTACAGTCACCAACTCTCTGGATAACATGAAAACTGCCTTACCAGCTCTGCTAGGGCGAGAAAAATGGTCAGAGTCAGATGTTCTCTCATTTGTGTCTGGAAGAAGCAAGCAAGCAAGCCAACTTTAGTCAGGTAGCTTGGGTGCTTGACTGCCATTGTCAGAACACTCGAATCAACCCTACTCCTCGGCTAGTGTCCAGTGTGTGCTCTGAACGCTCCGAAAGCAAAGCGCTCTGAATTTACGAATGTCCAGAGCACACTGAGGACTCCAGAGTGAATTTACAAACACACCCTGTGTAGTAAGAAAATGTGCTGACTTGCAGTTTCTGTTCTGCTCCACTTGCTTTGGCGTAAGCTTGAGGATGAACTCCTGGTTTTGCATGTCGGAACAGAAAGAGCCCACTGGATGGACACACAGGGAGAATCTCAATTGCATACTCCTCGCCTCCATCGGAAAACCCATTGGATGTGAAAAAGTCAGACGTCCCTTCCCCCTGACTTTCTCAAAACCCATTGGAGAAGGCGAGGAGAGATGAGGCGAGGAGTATGCAATTTAGATTCTCCCACAGACAACATCAGTGGGAGAAGAGAAACTGTCATTTCAAGCAATCACAAACCTCAATCCAGCCCCAAGATTAAGAGATAAATATTCAAGTTTTACTAAGTAAACGATAAGGTGAACCTACCCAGTTGTGTGGGGGGTAGGACTGTCCCCAGGACTTGGTAGAAGGGAAGGGGTACCATCTGGAACAATCTAGGGTTGTGTGTCAGACTGTTTATGTTCTGTGTGGGGTTGTGTGACGGCTCCACCGCCGGTGCCACGGTCTGCTCCTCCTGGTGGCTTCCAGGAGTCGTCTAGTTGGCATGAGATTGTCAGAAAATATAAAATCAATACACTGCCAGCAACACAATTTTGAGACAGGCAGACTATAAACAGCAGTATTCCCGTTTCTCCTAAGGTGAGAGAAAAACAGGAATTCCTGATCTATACTGGGGGAAAATTCCATGTCTGACTCACCTGGCTACTGCCAGGAAGTATCTGGTCGGAGTAGCGTTCCTGGTAGAGCTGGCGCACGACTGTGAGCAGGTGGGGATTGCACTGGGTCTGTATAACCCCCAAAGCCCTCACCAGCAGATTGGACTTCAGCCCACTCTTGGTCTGGCCCATGGTAGCCATTAGAGAACGTAGCTCTGTGACACGGAGATGCCCCAACAACCTCTACAGGAGAGACAGAGGCACTAAATGAAACTGATTCTACTGATCGCAAGGTGACTCTTAAACACACACTGCAGAACAGCGCACCAAATTGTATTCTATTAACGTCAGTATCACAGCAGGGTGTGTTTGTTGACTAGTTGTCAATCAAGCAGCCAAATGCCTTGTTCAAAATAACTTAGAAACACCAACTTCTGAGTGTCCAAGGCAACTGTGGGAACTCCCCCCAAAAAAATACAAAATAAATAAAAAGCTTCAACTGGGGGAAAAAAATTGTTTAATGGTCATCAAACTCAGAATTCCAAGTGGGGAACTCAGGCCTCTTGCCACATTCACGTGGTAGTCGAAACTAGGAAACTCTGAAATGTGACTTGCTAACCCCGCTTCATATTAATCTAAATAATTTGCACGTTTCCACAATCGTAGTCTGATTAATCAGGCTGTAATACACAATTAATTGATATATACAGCCTAAAAATCCCAAAATTGTGTAAATGTTTCTTACAAGTCAGAATGTTGAATACAGTTACATTTAAAATGTACTCTACATGTCTGTGGGGTGTGTCCTTCTGCTGCTCTAAATTTAAGACAATATGTAGGCATATGGTTGTTAGGCTGAGAACTCATTTTACATTTGATAGGTGTGGATTGTTCTCCATCCTCCCTTGATTCAGAATATACTAGTTCCATTGTCTAGGCATGCGTGGTTCAATAGATATTGATGAGAAAACCAAATATCCAGTATAAAACTAATTTTACCTTGTTACCTAACCATATACCTACATCTCTCTAAATAGTCTGGTAAACAATACTTTCCTGTGGATATTTTGTCTCAAATTTTAAATCAGCAGAAGGACAAACCGCACAGTAAGTTAACATTTTATTTTATTTAAACATTCTGGCTTGTAAGGAACATTTATACAATTTTGCACACGTCTCAGGATGTATATACGAATTAAGTGTATTACAGCCTGATTAATCAGACTACCATGAGCGCTGCTTGTTTATCTAGAGAATGTATTGACCGAATGCCAAATATTACTTACAATTGCTTCTGCTATGTCCCCAGCCATCTGAAATGACTTTGTTAAGATTAGAAGAGTGACACCGACAGATCAGAAAAATTAACGGTAAATCAACACATCAGGTGCACTTGATTGATTGGCTCGCCATGTGTGTCAAGGTCAGACGAGATGTTGGTTGTGTTCCCCTGCTCAGAAGTTGATTGCATCAACCATCCAGGTGTTGTAAGATCTGGCAGAATAACGCGCCCGAGTCATCGCGATGCGGGCTGCTGCAGAAGATGCATGCATCAACCATGATGTGCAGTTGACTCGAGAGCCATGACTCCTTTATTTTAGTCGTTCGTTTGACCTGCTGGCCTACAATGTATGAAGCACGAGTTTCCGGCTTGTAATTCCGAGTTGGATGACCGTTAAAAACGATTTTTCAAGTCGAAATCGTTTTTTTCACCGAGTTCACAGGTCTTGAACGCACTGAAGTCGGGGGTCGGAGATGTCCTATGCCGCGTTCTCCGACTTCCGACACCAGAGCGTTCAAGACAACTGAGAAGTCGGGAAAAAAACGAGCTGCGACTGGGAAATCGTTTTGAACGGTCATCCAGCTCGGCAGTTTGGCCCTCTTTCTAGTGCTCCGACTGTTCGACCTGAAGATAACTGACGTCATGATTTGACCTCGTATTTGTCCGAGTTCCCAGTTGTCTTGAAAGCACCACTAGTTCCGAGTTCCCGAGTTGTGAATATGAATGTAATTATTAATATGTAGGAATATGACTGTATTGTTTATATTTTTAAATAATTATAGGAATGACTAATCTACTTCACTATGAATTGCCAAGCGCGTAGCCTAGTGTTTAGAGCGTTGGGCCGGTAACCGAAAGGTTGCTGGGCCGGTAACCGAAAGGTTGCCGTAACCACAAGGTAAACATTTGTCGTTTTTAAATGTAACCTTTATTTTAACTAGGCAAGTCAGTTAAGAACAAATTCTTATTTACAATGACGGTCTACGGTCAAGGCAGTTAACCCACTGTTCCCCGGTAGGCCGTCATTGTAAATAAGATTTTTTTATTTAACTGACTTGCCTAGTTAAATAAAGGTTACATTTAAAAAATGTAACGTTAGACTGGTCAGCACATTTGGAATATACATATTATATATAGGCTAACATTAATTTTGTGCATACACGTTAGATTGCCTGTAGGCCCTAAAATAGTTAAGCTTACGTAATCAAAATAAGCATATTTTTATTTAATCATCAAGCCATTGGTGCTTGCAAAATTGAAATGACATGGTAGATTGGATCTGTAATCTCATATAATTTCATTCAAAACATTGTATTGACTGTTATTGTTAAATGTACACTCTGTGATTATATTAATGAATGTTCAGAATAACATATTCATGTTAAAAAAGAAAAGCTTTGTTGCTTTCAGCAGCATTAGTCAGTGGGTCGTTAGAAACCACTAGATGGCGCCAGGTCATTATAAACGAAGTGGCTGATTGCGCCTTAACGATTCCCATCCTAAACAATCTCTATAAACCATTTCATTAACCCATATTTTTGTCCACTACCCTCAGTAGACTACAGAAGAAAAGGAACTTCTCATCACATTGAAAAATATTTTCAAAACCTCCACGTTGGAAACCAGCTGTTAGTTTCCGATCAAGCAAACTTTGAAGGCCCAGGAGATTTATTTTTATTTATATTTTTATTTATTTTATTTATTTCACCTTTATTTAACCAGGTAGGCTAGTTGAGAACAAGTTCTCATTTGCAACTGCCAAGATAAAGCATAGCAATTAGACACATACAACAACACAGAGTTATACATGGAAAAAACAAAACATACAGTCAATAATACAGTAGAACAAAAGAAAACAAAAAGTCTATATACAGTGAGTGCAAATGAGGCAATAAATAGGCCATGGTGGTGAAGTAATTACAATATAGCAATTAAACACTGTAATGGTAGATGTGCAGAAGATGAATGTGCAAGTAGAGATACTGTGGTGCGAAGGAGTAAGATTAATAAATAAATACAGTATGGGGATGAGGTAGGTAGATAGATGGGCTGTGAGCTGCTCTGACAGCTGGTGCTTAAAGCTAGTGAGGGAGATATGAGTCTCCAGCTTCAGAGATTTTTGCAGTTCGTTCCAGTCATTGGCAGCAGAGAACTGGAAGGAAAGGCGGCCAAAGGAGGTGTTGGCTTTGGGGGTGACCTGTGAGATATACCTGCTGGAGCGCGTGCTACGAGTGGGTGCTGCTATGGTGACCAGTGAGCTGAGATAAGGCGGGGCTTTACCTAGCAGAGACTTGTAGATGACCTGTAGCCAGTGGGTTTGGCGACGAGTATGAAACGAAGGCCAAACAACAAGAGAGTACAGGTCGCAATGGTGGGTAGTGTATGGGGCTTTAGTGACAAAACGGATGGCACTGTGATAGACTGCATCCAGTTTGTTGAGTAGAGTGTTGGAGGCTATTTAATAGATGACATCACCAAAGTCGAGGATCGGTAGGATGGTCAGTTTTATGAGGGTACGTTTGGCAGCATGAGTGAAGGATGCTTTGTTGCGATAAAGGAAGCCGATTCTAGATTTAATTTTGGATTGGAGATGCTTAGTGTGAGTCTGGAAGGAGAGTTTACAGTCTAACCAGACACCCAGGTATTTGTAGTTGTCCTCGTATTCTAAGTCAGAAGCGTCCAGAGTAGCGATGCTGGACGGGCGAGCAGGTGCAGGCAGTGATTGATTGAATAGTATGCATTTAGTTTTACTTGTATTTAAGAGCAGTTGGAGGCCACGGAAGGAGAGTTGTATGGCATTGAAGCTCGTCTGGAGGTTAGTTAACACAGTGTCCAAAGAGGGGCCAGAAGTATACAGAATGGTGTCGTCTGCGTAGAGGTGGATCAGAGAATCACCAGCAGCAAGAGCAACATCAATGATGTAAAGAGAGAAGAGAGTCGCCCCGAGAATTGAACCCTGTGGCACACCCATAGAGACTGCCAGAGGTCCGGACAACAGGCCCTCCGATTTGACACACTGAACTCTATCAGAGAAGTAGTTGGTAAACCAGGCGAGGCAATCATTTGAAAAACCAAGGCTGTCGAGTCTGCCAATAAGAATGTGGTGATTGACAGAGTCGAAAGCCTTGGCCAGGTCGATGAATACGGCTGCACAGTAATGTCTCTTATCGATGGCGGTTAGTTATGATGTTGTTTAGGACCTTGAGCGTTGCTGAGGTGCATCCATGACCAGCTCTGAAACCAGATTGCATAGCGGAGAAGGTACGGTGGGATTCGAAATGGTCGGAAACTGTTTGTTAACTTGGCTTTCGAAGACCTTAGAAAGATAGGGTAGGATAGATATAGGTCTGTAGCAGTTTGGGTCTAGAGTGTCACCCCCTTTGAAGAGGGGGATGACCGCGGCAGCTTTCCAATCTTTGGGAATCTCAGACGATACGAAAGAGAGTTTGAACAGGCTAGTAATAGGGGTTGCAACAATTTCGGCAGATAATTTTAGAAAGAGAGGGTCCCGATTGTTTAGCCCGGCTGATTTGTATGGGTCCAGATTTTGCAGCTCTTTCAGAACATCAGCTATCTGGATTTGGGTGAAGGAGAAATGGTGGGGGCATTGGCGGGTTGTTTTGGAGGGTGCCGGGCAGTTGACAGGTTAGCGGTAGCCAGGTGGAAAGCAAGGCCAGCCGTAGAGAAATTCTTAATGAAATTCTCAATTATAGTGGATTTATCAGTGGTAACAGAGTTTCCTAGCCTCAGAGCAGTGGGCAGCTGGGAGGAGGTGCTCTTATTCTCCATGGACTTTACAGTGTCCCAGAACTTTTTTGAGTTAGTACTACAGGATGCAAATTTCTGTTTCAAAAAGCTAGCCTTAGCTTTTCTAACTGCCTGTGCATATTTGTTCCTAACTTCCCTGAAAAGTTGCATATCACGGGGGCTATTCGATGCTAATGCAGAACGCCACAGGATGTTTTTTTGCTGGTCAAGGGTAGACAGGTCTGGAGTGAACCAAGGACTACATCTATTCCTAGTTAAAAAAAATTGAGTGGGGCATGCTTATTTAAGATGGTGAGGAAGGCACTTTTAAAGAATAGCCAGGCATCATCTACTGACGGGATGAGGTCAATGTCATTCCAGGATACCCCAGCCAGGTCGATTAGAAAGGCCTGCTTGCAGAAGTGTTTTAGGGAGCGTTTGACAG
>NC_042977.1:39458647-39603647 GCF_901001165.1 Salmo trutta
ACAGTGGTAGAGGCCTGATCACTGACAACGACGAGACAGCCTATAGGGAGGAGCCAGGACTACAACCTCTCCCTCCACATGATCAAGACAAAGGAGATGATTGTAGACTACCGGAAAAAGAGGACCGAGCACGCCCCCATTCTCATCAACGGGGCTGCAGTGGAGCAGGTTGAGAGCTTCAAGTTCCTTGGTGTCCACATCACCAACAAACTAACGTGGTCCAAGCACACCTTGACAGTCGTGAAGAGGGCACGACAAAACCTATTCCCCCTCAAGAGACTGAAAAGATTTGGCATGGGTCCTCAGATCCTCAAAAGGTTCTACAGCTGCACCATCGAGAACATCCTGACTGGTTGCATCACTGCCTGGTATGGCAACTGCTCGGCCTCCGACCGCAAGGCACTACAGATGGTTGTGCAAATGGCCCAGTGCATCACTGGGGCCAAGCTTCCTGCCATCCAGGACTTCTATACCAGGCGGTGTCAGAGGAAGGCCCTAAAAATTGTCAAAGACTCCAGCCACCCTGTCATAGACTGTTCTCTCTGCTGCCGCACGGCAAGCGGTACCAGAGCCCAAGTATATGTCCAAGAGGCTTCATTAACAGCTTCTACCACCAAGCCATAAGACTCATGAACTTCTAATCAAATGGCTACCCATACTATTTGCATTGCCCCCCTCCCCCTCTTTTACACCGCTGCTACTCACTGTTGTTATCATCTATGCATAGTCACTTTAATAACTGTACTTCCATGTACGTATCAGCTCAACTTACCAGTGCCCCCGCACATTGAGTCTGTACCGGTACCCCCCTGTATATATTCTCGCTATTGTTATTTTACTGCTGCTCTTTAATTACTTGTTACTTTTATTTCTTATTCTTATCCATATTTTTTTTTAACTGCACTGTTGGTTAGGGGTTCGTAAGTAAGCATTTCATTGTAAGTTCTACACCTGTTGTATTCGGCGCATGTGACCAATAAAATTTGACTTGATTTGAAAATGTCTGCAACATTGAAAGTCCCCAAGAACACAGTGGCCTCATCATTCTTAAATGGAAGAAGTTTGGAACCACCAAGTATCTTCCTATAGCTGGCCGCCCGGCCAAACTGATCAATCAGTGATGAAGGGCCTTGGTTAGGGAAGTGACCAAGAACCCGATGGTCACTCTGAAAGAGCTCAAGAGTTCCTCTGTGGAGATGGGAGAACCTTCTAGAAGGACAACCAACTCTGCAGCACTCCACCAATCAGACATTTATGGTTGAGTGGCCAGACGGAAGCCACTCCTCAGTAAAATACACATGACAGCCCGCTTGGAGTTTGCCAAAAGGCACAAAAAAACTCTGACCATGAGAAACAAGATCCTCTGGTCTGATGAAACCAAAATTGAACTCTTTGGCCTGAATGCCAAGTGTCGCGTCTGGAGGGAGCCTGGCACCATCCCTACATTGAAGCATGGTGGTGGCAGCATCATGCTGTGGGGATGTTTTTCAGCGGCAGGGGCTGGTAGACTAGTCTGGATCGAGGCAAAGATGAACGGAGCAAAGTACAGAGAGATCCTTAATGAAAACCTGCTCAAGACCTCAGACTGGGGGCGAAGGTTCACCTTCCAACAGGACAACGACCCTAAGCACACAGCCAAAACAACGCAGGAGTGGCTTCGGGACAAGTCTCTGAATGTCCTTGAGTGACTTGAACCCGATGGAACATCTCTGTAGAGACCTGAAAATAGCTGTGCAGCGACGCTCCCCATCCAACCTGACAGAGCTTGAGAGGATCTGCGGAGAGGAATGGGAGAAACTCACCAAATACAGCTGTGCCAAGCTTGTAGCGTCATACTCAAGAAGAGTCGAGACTGTAATCGCTGCCAAAAGTGCTTCAACAAAGTACTAAGTAAAGGGTCTGTATACTTATGTAAATGTAATATTTCAGTTTTAAAACATCTAAAAACCTGTTTTTGCTTTGTTATTATGGGGTATTGTGTGTAGATTGATGAAAAAACATATCACTGCAGAATGCAGTGATACGTCATCCTATCTGGTTTGCCCTTAGTGGGACTATCATTTGTTTTTCAACAGGACAATGGCCCAACATACCTCCAGGCTGTGTAAGGGCTATTTAACCAAGAAGTAGAGTGATGGAGTGCTGCATCAGATGACCTGGCCTCCACAATCACCTGACATCAACCCAATTGAGATAGTTTGGGATGAGTTGGACTGCAGAGTGAAGTAAAAGCAGCTAAAAAGTGCTCAGTATATGTGGGAACTCCTTCAAGACTGTTTGAAAAGCATTCCAGGTGAAGCTGGTTGAGAGAATGCCAAGAGTGTGTAAAGGCAAAGGTTGGCTACTTTGAAGAATATAAAATATATTTTGATTCGTTTAACCCTTTTATGTGTTATTTCATAGTTTTGATGTGTTCACTATTATTCTAGAATGTAGAAAATAGTCAAAATAAAGAAAAAGCCTTGAATGAGTAGGTGTGTCCAAACTTTTGACTGGTACTGTACATACATACGTACACTGAGTGTACAAAACATTAAGAACACCTTCCTAATATTGAGTCTACCTCAGGACAGCCTCATTTCGTCGAGGCATGGACTCTACAAGGTGTTGAAAGCATTCCACAAGGATACTGGCCTGTGTTGACTCCAATATTTCCCACAGTTGTGTCAAGTTGGATGGATGTTCTTTGGGTGTTGGACCATTCTTGAAACACACAGGAAACTGTTGAGTGTGAAAACCCCAGCAGTGTTGCAGTTCTTGACACAAACCAGTGTGCCTGGCACCTACTACCATACCCTGTTCAAAGGCACATACATATTTTATCTTGCCCATTCACCCTCTGAATGGCACACATACACAATCCATGTCTCAATTGTCTCAAGGCTTAAAAATCCTTCTTTAACCTGTCTCTTCCCCTTCATATTAACTGATATTATAGTGGATTTAACAAGTGACATCAATAAGGGATCATAGCTTTCACCTGGATTCACCTGGTCAGTCTATGTCATGGAATGAGCATAATGTTTTGTACACTCAGTGTATATGATATGGTTATATATGTTTTTATAAACTTTATATCAGACTGTATTCCATGGGTATGACAAAACGTTTGTTTTTCCAGCTCTAATTAAGTTGTTAACCAGTTTATAATAGCAATAAGGCACCTCAGGGGTTTGTGATATATGGCCAATATACCACGGCTAAGGGCTGTGTCCAGGCACTCCGCGTTGAGTTGTGCCTGAGAATAGCCCTTAGCCGTGGTATATTGGCCATATACCACACCTCCTCGGGCCTTATCACTTACATAACCGTTGGGGGGAGCTGCAGTCCAGTCCAGGTAGTCATCACTGGTATGGCAGCCCACTGTAGGTCATTTCTGTACAACCCCCCCCCCCCCCGCCCTCGATCCCTTAGTCGCCGTTGGCGTAACCATGGTGACTGCTCTCTGTTCAGCGCCATAGCAATGCCCTATGACCCTGGAGAGGTAACCTTTGGCCTGAGGGTCATCAGCAAGGATCAAAGAGGTCAGCACTGGCCAGAGGGGCAGTTAGAGCACTTCACTGAGTGGCTATCATTTGCCCTGGCGATAGCCTCGTCTCTATAATTGGAGTATTGACCAATTGGCCCCTCGTATACTGTCCATAACACCTTATCCACTTTACGGGCTACTAAAGTGTAGTGGGTAAGGTGTTATGTGCAATGTTAATGAGATTGAAAGTGTATGTTTTGTGTGTCATGCAAAATATTTTTTTATTTCGTCATCATATAAGGTTTTATTCAGTGATTACCTGATGAATTACACTGAACAAAAATATTAACTCAACATGTAATGTGTTAGTATCATGAGCTGAAATAAAAGATCAAAGAAATGTTTCACTCACAAAAAAATGGTTTACATCCCTGTTAGTGAGCATTTCCAGCCCAGGACCTCCACATCCAGCTTCTTCACCTGTGGGATCGTCTGAGACCAGCCACCCAGACAGCTGGTGAAACTGTGGGTTTCCACAATCGAATAATTTCTGCACAAACTGTCAGAAATCATCTCAGGGAAGCTAATCTGGTTGCTCTTCGTCTTCACCAGGGTCTTGACCTGACAGCAGTTCAGCGTCGTACTCGACTTCAGTGGGCAAATGCTCAGCTTCGATGGCCACTGGCACGCTGGATAAGTGTGCTCTTCATGGATGAATCCCAGTTTCAACTCTACCAGGCAGTAGGCAGACGTGTGGGCGAGCGTCGTGTGGGCGAGCGGTTTGCTAATGTCAATGTTGTGAACGGAGTGCCCCGTGGTGGTGGGGTTATAGTATGGGCAGGCATAAGCTACGGACAACAAACACAATTGCATTTTATCAATGGCAATTTGAATGCACTACGATACCGTGATGAGATCCTGAGTCCCATTGTCGTGCCATTCATCTGCTGCCATCACCTCATGTTTCAGCATGATAAAGCACAGCCCCATGTTGCAAGGATCTGACACAATTCCTGGAAGGTAAAAATGACCCAATTCTTCCATGGCCTGCATAATCACCAGACATGTCACTCATTGAGCATGTTTGGGATACTCTGGGTCGACATGTAAGACAGCATGTTCCAGTTCCGGCCAATATCCAGCAACTTCACACAGTTATTGAAGAGGAGTGGGACAACATTCCACAGGCCACAATCAACAGCCTGATCAATTCTATGTGAAAGAGATGTGTCGCGCACCATGAGGCAAATGGTGGTCACACCAGATACTGACTGGTTTTCTGATCCACGCCCCTACATTGTTTTTAAGGTATCTGTGACCAACCGATGCATATCTGTATTCCCAGTCATGTGAAATCCCTAGATTAATGCCTAATGAATTCATTTCAATTGAATGATTTCCTTATATGAACTGTAACTCAGTAAAGGATGCGTTTATATTTTTGTTCAGTGTAATAACCAACTGTGGTTACATGTCAGGGTGGGCACCTCGGGTTCTAGAGGGGCTGCAGTGTGTGCACTGTTTTGTTCCAGCCCAGCACTAACACACAGACAATGTCAAGTAATCAACTGATAATGTTCTTCAATTCAGATCACGTCTCGTTGAACCATGTGTTACAGCTGAGCTGGAACTAAATCCTGCACATCCAGCAGCCCAAGACATTCCCCATGCCTGCCCAGTACTATCTGTGTTACCATAGCAGCCTACAGTAGTAAGGGAAATCCTGTTTGACCATACGAAGCAGTGTGATCTCATCCCAGTCCCTCTTCTTTCCTTCCTTCCTTCCTCCTGATGATGTATGCCCCCTGAGCAGATGGCTTGTCAATATCAATATATTAATCTTACAGGCAGCATGGCGTTGCGGACAGCTCCATGGAAGAGCTGTGAGCAGAGGGGTTATGAGCCGGATGGGTGGAGGTATGGAGGGGGGAGGAGGAGGAGGAGGGACAAGACAAGGACAGAGAAAGGGAAGAAGGCTGAAAGAGAAATGAGAGGAGGATGAGAGATTAAAGAAAATGGAGGAAACAAAATGAGAGAGAGAGAGAGAGAGAGAGAGAGATAACACTGGACTCTGGGTAGAGGAAACACTGCAGGCTGTATCATCTTCATTAACAGTGATGATGAAGAGGACATTCCTCTATTCTCTCTTCAATCCCATTCGTTAAGAATCAAATGGATGGTATGTGAAACACACTCTCATTGTGTGAGAAAGGCCTGAACTCAACAGAATCCCTAACAATAATGACTGGCCAAGTGAACACTGAGCTAAAATGCATGTAGAATCCATCATTCTCAGATATCAAATATCTGGTTTTCTTCACGGCCAATATCTCAGAGAACAGTGATTTATTGGGGAGAAGTGCCATCTTATTTTAGTGCAGGAATACAACCCTGTCCTCCACTGACCCCTCCTTGGGCACCAGGCTAGTAAAAACACTTCCGGAGGGCCGGACCGTAAACATGATGGGCTACTCAATAGCCATCCCCTGCCTTGACCCCTAACCCCTCAACTCTGACCCAAACCACATGGTCCAGTTTACACTGGGGAGCAACAAACCTTTGACCCCCACGTCCTCTCTCTCTACGCCCCTCTGGCTTGGTGTCATATTTGCTGTCCTGGGTTGATTGTTCATTTCATTAGTTCTCCTATTGGGTGGTTATTAATAGTTTTGCCTGATCTCCCTCTCTATCTGTTTAGAATACTAAGAGACCTGCTGTGGGCTGTCAGGGGCAGGGCTAGGCTGGGAGAGGGGGATAGGACCATTGGCTTTTCACCAGAGAAAAAATAAATACCTGCACACATTGTAAATGGCCCAATGGTTTTAGGATTAACGTTACTTGTTCCTTCCACATTCTATGTATCAACATAAACAGTGCACCTGATGTCTTATACACTTTCTCTTTTCATACCCACCACCTTCAGCTTGCATACACCCTCTCCAATACACACTAAACTAAAACCCAAATCCTTCCTTCGGTTTCCTATTTCTTTCATTCTGATACACAATCTATCTTTCAATACCTCAGTGATGTACTCTAAAATACTTTGGGGTATTTGACTAGGTTTGGTTCAGTGAACATTGGGGTCTACAGGAATGCTGTTAAGCACCTGCACTGCATAGAATCCAATAGCTTCCCTCTTTCTCTCTAAACGACAGGAATTATTTCAGCTGCCGGATCTGCAAAGAGGCCAAAACAAGAGGCACCAACTAACCATCTTTTCATGTTCAACAAACAAAGGTCTCTCCCGCTCTCTCTTTCTATTTCTCTCTCTCTTTCTATTTCTCTCTCTCTCTCTCTCTCTCTCTCTCTCTCTCTCTCTCTCTCTCTCTCTCTCTCTCTTTCGTTCTCTCTCTCTCTCTCTCTCTCTCTCTCTCTCTCTCTCTCTCTCTCTCTCTCTCTCTCCCAGTCTAAAATTATTTTGTTCAGATCCATACAGACATGAATAATCTAGAAATCACGTGGTGTGTGTGTGCCTTCTGAGACCATGCATGTGTGTGTGCCTTTACATGTGATTCCAGACAGAGCAGAAATATGACTGTTTCCCTGCTCCCTTCCCATTCAGAGGGTTATTTGTAATTTGCAGAGTAAAGGATTTTTAAAAGTCAACCCAAGGCCCACTCCCTGTTCCCGTCTCACTCCCACTATCTCCCTCTCTCTCCCTCCCTACCCCCCTCTCTCTCTCCCTCCCTGTCCCCCTCTCTCTCCCACTATCCCCCTCTCTCTCACACTATCCCCTTCTATTTCTCTCCCTCCCTGTCCCCCTCTCTCTCCGTCCTTATCCCCCTCTCTCTCCCACTATCCCCCTCTCTCTCCCTCCCTCCCTATCCCCCTCTCTCTCACACTATCCCCCCCTTTTCTCCCTCCCTGTCCCCCCCTCTCTCCCTATCCCCCTCTCTCTCCCTCCCTCCATATCCCCCTCTCTCTCCCACTATCCCCCTTTCTCTCTCTCTCCCTCTCTCTCCCTCCCTCCCTCTCTCTCTCCCACTATCCCCCTCTCTCTCTCCCTCTCTATCATCCTCTCTCTCTCTCCCTCCCTGTCCCCCTCCCTCTCTCTCCCTCCCTATCCCCTTTCTCTCCCCACTATCCCCCTTTCTCTCCCACTATCCCTCTTTCTCTCCCACTATCCCTCTCTCTCTCCCTATCTCCCTCTCTCTCCCACTATCCCCCTAACACTCGCCAGCTGAGATCAATAGGTTATTGATCAACTCTCTCTATCGCCAGCCCACCAGACTAATCACCTTAACACCAGCCCAACTCTCTCTCTTTCTCAATCTCTCTTTCTCCATCTCTTTCTCTCTCTCGCTCCCATCTCTCTGTCTTTGTCCATTGCTCGCTCTCTCTCTCTACGTCCCACTCCTTCTCCATCTCTCTCTCTCTCGATCACACACAGTCAGAAATATCAACAAAACCCTGTCAATTGTTTTATGCTCACCGAGCAAATGCTGAGTAATTGTTGTGCATTGATATATGCCAAAAGTCAACACCAACCTCATACTGAAAGTAAGGCAGTATCTATATCATATATATCCCTTTATAATACTTACAGGACAGGTATTGCATATGCCCAACAAACATCTGTGGCCAACTGGCCATGCATTATTAAAAAAAAGGCAATGGCAAGCATTCTTCATCGCTCTCACCCCCCCTCCCTTCCTACCTCCCTCCCTACCTCCCTCCCTTTCTCTCAGTCTGTCTTTGTTTGTTGGCTAAATTGCTATGCGTATGAAGCAGGCATAATTCTCTGCCTCTTATTGTAGCCGACCAGAGAGGAAATGGGTGGTGGAGGAGCAGACATGTTGGATTAGGGCGAGGATGAAAAAGCAAACAACTAAAGACATTTTGTTTGCTTACATAATGTTATCTACTTACCCTCTTAATAAAAGGCTCTAGATGTTGTATAGGTTTCTGTACATGCATGTTTTTTAAATATTCAACACGTCATCAAAATCCTTCTACTGTTTTTGTATGACCTGCATGTACTTGCAATCATTTCTAAAATGTGCAGCCCCTGGCATTAGCACTGGGTAGTTCATATAGTCATCCTGTTCCATCTCACCAGCCGTAAGCATCCTCTAAAGTCTAAGCTCTCAGTAGCCAAAATGGCTTCCTCTCTTCTCCTTCACCTGCACTAATGTGACAAAATTGTTCAAGCAAACTCCTGCCCCAGAAAGCATCCACAACATTGTTTTCACCTTCCCTGTGACTATTGGGATGCACTCTATTTGACTCAACATATGTTCTCGTTGTATCAACATTCCCCTCTCCTATTGGCCAGAGACTGTTCAATTATCTAATGATAGGACTTTCTATTGGTCCGTGAGGATCAAGGGTATGAGGGGTGTTGTATTTTCAGGTGGTGTTAGAGGATCAATGAATCCCCGTTGGGCGTTGCGGTGCTGTGCATGTATAGGTATATCTGACTGTTTAGACCATGCCTCTGTGTGGAGAAGATAAGATATTCCCATATTCCCTTAACTAGACACAGCAAATTAAACCGACAAGCCTCTGGAGAGATGGAGGTGACCTCTGACCTATAGAAATACAAGGTCTAGAGTATATTTGCCCATCAAGATAAAGGAATTGATTTGGTTGGGCATTTGAATGGGCATATTGTGATCTACACAGTATATATATCTATCTGTCTTGGAACGCTATGGATGAAAGAATGGAAGCTCCTCCTTTTCCTCACCCCATACACCCCTGCCACTCCTTACTGTATATTCATAAACACGTGCCCATGTTAAAGAATGCACATATAAGCACGTTCACACAAGCACACACACACACACAAGCATGCACAAACAAGCATAAGTGCACACACGCACGCACCTCCCTGCAGAATTGATCGACTATTCCGTCTCAATCCATCTCTCCTTCTGTTACTTAGCAACCAGGTTGTAGGAGTTTTATTCCACTGTATTTTCAGTAAATAAAGTAGATATTATTCATATTAACGCCAGACCCACATTATGTATGCAGTATGCTATATTTTAAGTGTGTTTATATCTTTATTGATGCATTGTTCGTGTGGAGTGTTACAGGAAGTGATCTGGAAGCCATTATCTAGGCTATACCATAGGAGCCACATATTGGATCAGAAACTGATTACATCAAATGTTAACACTTCCTCTTTTTTCCTTATTGATCATACGAGAGCAGAAGAAATGTAAAAATATATATATTTAGAATATAATATATATATGTTATATTTAAATCTAATTATAGCCAGGAATTCTAATTGTCTCCAGAAGAATCGACCCTAATGGTTGGGTTTCTGTTATAGCACAACCAATCGATCAGTCAATCAATCAATCAGCCAATCATCCGTTCAGCAGATCAATATATTAGTTAATACAAAGATGAATGAAAAAAATATATATTGGAGACAACAGGAAATGATGATCATGATATACAAGCAATACTGAAGTGCTGGTTCAGAGATGTGAAGCCTCTCTTCTCATATACCCCGGAACTCTAATTCGATCACACCCACGTACAGTCCATATCGCACTCCTGCTATTTTCTAATACGGTCATTTGCTGAGAATGAGATAAAAGAATGGTGAAAATAGACAAAAGGATGGTGATGATGATGATGATGATGATGATGATGATGAGGATGATGACTTTATTCTTGACAATGGAGTAAGGTCTATTTTTGTTGTTGTTATAAATAATACCAAATTTCATTTTTGTTTTTATGATATTGATATATTTTACTGATATATTGATAAAAAATGTAATATAATGTAAATGTTACTATTTGCAACAAATTTAAGAAAGCTCTAATGAACTAAGTATTATAATTATTTTGGAAAAACTTCCATGTTTAGACTACTTAATTTAATGTACTTATTACAACACGAAAAGCCATTTTGATACTCCTGAAATATCAAATTCAAAGCCGTTTGAACAAACCATTCGCTAAAAAACCTTCAACTTTGTCGAGTTGGTTTATTGGGATAAGTAGCCTATCGAAGAAAGTTTTTTCGTTAGTTATGTGAACGGTACAGGCCTCTTCTCACATTCACATACATATCTCAACGAATACTGAGACCTTTTATGTTTTAAAGAGCTGTACACCCATTTTAACCGGAAGTGGGCTAAATATTTCAATTAAAGTTTGATAAACAATTAGCCTGTGGGTTACATAAAAAGCATCAATTACATCAAACCAAATAAACAAATTTAATGAATTCAGTATTTGGAATAACTAACCAAAAATGATCTTGTCAATTAAATTGTCACACAGCCTATCTTAGCCTATAGCAAAGAACATTGTTTAAAGGTAGACAACATATATATTTTTCAACGAATATATCAACTTCAAATTAATCATTAGTTGTTTTCCTAAAACAGATACATTTAACAACCTTTGGATTTCTATTCACTGGATATTGATTACCAATCGTATCGATAGGACCAAGACATAGGCCACCCTTTTCATTATTCTGCCCACAGTCCGTCAGCGTTGCACTCCAAGAGCAATCCTCTGTTTTGATGAAAAGCATGAACAGTAGCCTAACCGTGTGAAAGTCAGTTTATTATACTTCAAACTACTTTAATGTTTATTTATTGCGTTATAAATATAACGTGTGAGAGTCAATATCTCCATGTCATATGGATGTAGGCCTGTTTTAATTTATCAAAAGAAATCAAGCAACTAACATACACAGCTCTAGACATGTATTTTTCCCGTTTCTCCAAAATAGGACTTAAAAATGAACAGAAAATTGATTTCATAGATGAGGGATTATTTGCTGTTTTTAGGAAATAACCATGACGAAGATTGAGAAGTGTGTAGAGTGGTCAATAAATCAAATGAGCAAATCAATTCTTAAACTTGGTAAAATAATTAAGTACCAGTACTACCCAGAAGAAGGAAGATTTTTGTGCTCCAAAATATTACGTTTATTCAGTCTTCTTTATTAACAGCTTGACTCTCCTATTACAAAACTTAGAAAATCGCAACCTCAAATCATGCTTAAAATGAATATGATTCATATTATTTTGTTAACAATACTTTTTTACCTTTGAAAATAACAGGTTGGTTCTTGTGATTTTTAAAGCAGTGTGGTATTCTAAAAGCAGCATGTTATTCGCTGCAAGACTAAAAATATACAGCAACACAATGTATACTAAATATATTATACTAAAGCTGAAAAAACTTTAATCGGAAGATCTTTATAAATAAGGCTGCCTGTCATAATATTCTTCAAAAGGAATTAAAATATGTTGTTCACTTCCAAACATGTATGCATTGCCTTATATCAACAGCTGTAACTCAGATGCTCAAAAATAATTAATCCGGCTATTTTCCACACACAAAGGTGATGTGTCATATTCCTGACACAAAATATTGTTTAGATCCATCTTACCAGCCCAGACAACACTGACAACAGGTGCACGCAAAACTCACAGTTAGGGCGTCTGATGTCGTGATCTCTGGAAATATTCCGTCACCTGCTCGCTACCTGTTTTTGATATCCAAGTGGGTGCGCTGTTCAATTAGTAATTACTTTGTACAAATATTTCGTTACACTTTTGTACATAAACGTGAAGTGTTTCTAACCAATTTGTTTGATATAATGAACACGAGGCCTGTTGATTTACTGTTCAATTTAAACTTTATTTTAACCAATTAAATCAAAGACTAAATATATTTTCAAAATAAGGGCAATGGCCACTAGAGAGACTGAAGTGTGCAGCCATCATGCAATCAAAACCGATATAATTAATGAACAGGATTATTAAACACATTTTGAGATTTGAGTAATTTGTAAGTCTACAAAGGCTTATCTTGGTGGACATGCAATAAACATATCCTCTCAAAACATCACTGAACTGGTACAGAAAACCAGGCCAGAAAACAACTACTCCAAAAGTGCCAACGAGCCTGGTCATCGCTACAGGTTTGTGGTTTAAAGCTGACGTACAACTTCCACAAAGGACACACACACACACACACACACACACACACACACACAGACGGAGAGGTGAGCGTGTGTGACTTGGGTCAGACGGGCAGTATCTAACATCCATCACTATAGCGCCTCAGAGCCAATACCCAGGGTGAAGAGACGCGGCGCATGCCGAGCTAACCGATTCTCTGGCGCTCCAACGGTCATTTATTTCCGATAGCGGCCGGTGGGTCGTCGATAGAGCGAGAGTAGGCTAACCCAGGGAGACACGTTCACACGCTGTATGCTTTTTAGAGGTTACAACAGTGTGACCAGTGAAACCTTTAGTAGGCTACCCATTTTATTCAACAGTGTTAGGCCTATAGGCCTACGCTTCAATGTCTATTGGCCTAGTCAGTTGAACAACTGAATGCATTCAATCGAAATGTGTCTTCCTCATTTAACCCAACCCCTCTGAATAGAGAAGTGCTGGGACCTGCCTTAATCCACGTCCACGTCATCATGCCTTGCTCAAGGGCAGAACGGCAGATGTTTTCCACTTTGCCAGCTCCGGGATTCGAACCAGCGACCTTTCCAACGCTTTTAACCGCTACCTGCCGCCTATTTACTTAGACGTTGTGCTTTTAAGTGCTTTGGAAATGGAAATGACATAATATTTACATAATAACTATGTTGTTTATTAAGATTCTCGAAACAACTACTGTACTGAATTATCTTAGCGCTGTTATTACACAATACATTTGTTAATCATAAAAATACCATCTGTGAAATAAAGTTAATAAAAAAAGCAATTGTTATATTATAACAAATGATTCATATTATTATTATTAGGCCTAGTAGTAGTAGTAGTAGTAGTAGTAGCCTATTAGTAGTATTATTGGGCCAAGTATTATTATTATTATTATTATTATTACATACATTAGGTTATTGTCCAATCTGTCCTGAAAAAGTGAATAAGATGGAATCTCATGGTCACTAGTAAAGTAAAGAAATATCAGAAAACAATATAAACATGCCTGTTGTGCGAGATCAGATCTATAAAAGAGCATTTTAGAAGAAAGAACGTGGTTATTAAGTCTACACGTTCACATGTCCATGCTGTTTTTTGGGCCAAACAAATTCCTTTACTTACCAGCCGAGTGAACTTCAGAACAGTGGGCCTCAGAACTTCAGAACACTGGACCTCAGAACTTCAGCACGCTGGACCTCAGAACTTCAGAACGCTGGACCTCAGAACTTCAGAACGCTGGACCTCAGAACTTCAGCACGCTGGACCTCAGAACTTCAGAACGCTGGACCTCAAAACTTCAGAACGCTGGCTGGAGTTTAGAATGAAACGCTTCAGAACAGGATATGGCTTGCCCTTTTTTCTCAACATCATCATGCACGGCGTTAGGATTCTATCTGTGTGACCTCTCCACCCCCTAACAGGGTCAGGCCACATCATTCATCTCTGTCAATCAATACATTGATCAGGTTTATCACTAAGCGCATAAATGCCAAACCATTCACTCCGTGGGAAAACAACGTTTATCTGTAGAAGGGGCACTTGTGCAGAGAGAATAAAATCAAATTGTGCGCATATTGTGATGACGCATACTCGGAGACATAGATCGGAGTTTGTTACTTTTAAAAGCATTTGACTTTTACATTTAAATCTCTCAAGCACGCGCGCGCGCACACACACACACACACACACACACACACACACACACACACATAAACAGGTGCATGACTTGATGCCAGACCCCCTGGCACAGACGTCAGTTCAACGTATATTCCACATTGGTTCAACGTATATTCATTGAAATTACGTGGAAACAACGTTTATTCAACCAGTGTGTGCCCAGTGCCCAGTGTGCCCTTCACACATATACAGTGTGTTCTGTCTGCGAATCCCACACGACTATAATGCGCGTAACCGCCCCCGTTTTAAATACACAGGGGCGCGCCCACATACATCTTGATACCCGGCTCAGCCAATTTTCAGTGGAAGTGCTGTTGGACAAGGGATGAGATATAGCAAACGAGCGCCTATAACACAGGACAACAACACAGCCAAACGTGGACGAGGACTTTACGCGATATTTACCTACCTTGGAACAAGATCAATTATTTACAAAAAACATGTTGGATTGACTGGAGAAAAACTCTAATCAATGGATTGGTTTTGAGATCGTTTGGTAATATTATCACTTCAGGAGTCTGAGAGAGGGAGAGTGAGCGCGCGCCTCTGTGTGTGTGAGTCTGAGTGAAAGGACCGAGAAGGAGCGGGAGAGAGAGGGAGGGGAGGGAGGTGGGATCAAGGAAGATAGATTCTTTCAGTGATGGAACTCACAATGGAAAACCTTGGAAACCTCCACGGCGTCTCGCACTCACAGGCCGGGGAACTGATGAGCTCCACGCACGCCCGGCAGTCCTCCGCCCCTTCACACAGGAACCTGGTTTCTCACACACACGGCCGGTCGGCCATGGTGTCCAGTATGGCCGCGATCCTGGATGGTACCGGGGACTACCGGACAGACCCCTCGGCGCTCTCTGGCCACCTCCACCCGGCTATGAGCATGTGCGATTCCGGGATGAGCCTGAGCAACACCTACACCACCCTGACCCCTCTCCAGCACCTACCTCCCATATCCACGGTCTCCGACAAGTTCCACCACCCACACCCACACTCCCACCACCACGCAGCCGCCCACCAGCGACTCTCCGCGGGGAACGTCAGCGGGAGCTTTACGTTGATGAGGGATGACCACCGGGGGCTGGCGTCTATGGGAAACCTGTACGGCCACTACCCTAAAGATATGTCCGGCATGGTCCATGGGTCACTCTCCCCGTTGTCTTTGCACAACTCCCAGCAGACGCTCTCAGCCTACGGTCCAAGTGCTCACCTTAGTAATGATGGCAAGATGCTCTCTCCCGTGACAGGCTTCGAGTCCCACGCCGCAATGCTGTCCCGGAGCGAGGAGCACCTTGCCAGGGGTTTAGGCGGCCATGGGCATGGCATGATGTCCAACCTCAACGGGATGCACCATCCGCACAGCCACCTTCACTCCCAGGCCAATGGGGCAGCGATGCTGGCCGAGCGAGAGAGGCACGGGGCTGGGTCCGGCCAGGGAGGAGGGTCGGGAGGGCAGGCGGAGGAGATCAACACGAAAGAGGTGGCTCAACGGATAACGGCAGAGCTGAAGCGCTACTCAATTCCCCAGGCGATTTTCGCCCAGAGGATCCTATGTCGGTCCCAGGGAACCCTCTCGGATCTTCTGCGGAACCCCAAGCCGTGGAGTAAACTCAAGTCAGGCCGGGAGACGTTTAGGAGAATGTGGAAGTGGCTCCAGGAGCCCGAGTTTCAGCGGATGTCTGCCCTTCGGTTGGCGGGTAAGATGCTTCTGGTCTCACGGCCTTTCTCGTGTGGGCTGCGTATTGAACAGTCGATCGTAACTATTGACGTTTTACGCATAGAAGCGTAGTGTGTTCACTCTTTTGTCAAACCCTCTTTATTTAATGTTACGATAAATAACCAGCTGTATAGGCTACTATAACTAATCTGATATGCTATATATCACTTATTTTAGGCTAAAGACGCCCAGCGTTGAAAGAAAATCACAGTAAAACGAAAGTTATACACGTCAGACAAAACCACAACTTCCAAACGATTCAGCACCATAGTCAGTCATAGTACGTCTTAAACTTCAGATCAGACTTTGTGAGAGAATCTTTCTCTCTTTTTAAATCACCGTTTTTGTTGTTGTTGAGAGATACAGTATCTGGGGTACAATGAAAGTGATTGCATGATATATCTGTCAGCATTTGTTGGTGTGACACGTTCCAAGAGAAACTGCATGCACACCGTTACACCTCAGCACAACGTTAACCCGGTTTTTGTCGGCTACCCATGCAGCCTGATATAACCGTTGAGAGGACCTGGACATTTCATAGTCATGTCAGGCTAATATGAGGCTCGGTGTATTATGGGGATATGTGTGCTCTGTCACGCGCCAGGCCGGATGTGTGTGTGTAATAATAAATTGCATTTGTAGAGCACTTGACATTTACAGACAGACATCACAAAGTTCTTTACATTGTGTGCTTTAATAATAGGGGAAAACTATTAGGCGAGAATTAAAATATAGCTAGTGGCCTAGAACTATAGAATACGCATATTAATAAGGGAGGCGACAGAGACTAAAAACATAAAACTTGGTGTCTAACACATGTCGTCCTGTCCATCGTGGTTCTCTCTAGTGAATCCCATATGTTCCAAGCATGTCACCCACACAGTCTCTCCCTCTCATGGGTCCCGCTTGCCCCGCCAGCTTGAACATAAAGGCCTAAACTAGTCGCAGGTTGGTATTTATTGTCATGAGTATTGTTCTGGAGGCAGCTCTGCAGAGAGGTCACAAGCTGGCACGCTGGCATAGCCACAAAGTCATACAAACTGAGTTTAAACCTAACCTTAACCCTAACCTTAACCACACTGCTAAACCTAATGTTTAACCCTAACCTTCAATTAAGACCAAAAAGCACATTTTTGTTATCATGAATTTTTACGATATAGCAGATTTTTTTACGATATCTAGCGGATATCGCTCAGTTCTGCCTCCAGGGCAAGATTCATAACAATACATGTCAACCCACAAACCAGTCGCGCGGGAGGAAAGCGCGTCAGAGGGGCGCGTGACCTCTGGCTGCACGGTCAATACGCGAGTTCCCACTCTCCCCTTTTAAATGTGGCACACGGATCAATATTCGAATCCAGACCTGAAAGACAGCTAACCACACGGCCGCGCCGGCTTTTCATTTAGGCAGCTTTTGTAGTTTAAGGTCTAAAATTAGACTAGATAGGCCTATGGGTTGTCCCGTCTGTCTACCACTGGCTTCCTCCTGCTTTGGTGACGCATACGTTTAGTTGCCTGGTCGAATACCGAATACTGACTTGTATTACGGGTTACCTGCCTGTTAAGTTTATTTCGATATTTAAAATGCTGTCGAGCCTATCCCTTGGATATAGAACACCATTTACTATAAAATACAAACTATTTTCGTGCAAAGGAATTTTCTTGCCACGGACACATTTTCACCACAGTAGGCCAAATAAAGGCCACAAACACCTTCGTCATGTTTTAATTATATTTTTTCTCTCTGAGGTTGATTTGTTTGATTCATTTTTATCACGTTTATGTTTTACATTTCAATCGTTGTCCAATCAATAATTTCAAAACAAGAGACATTTGAAATGATTGTACAAGAAAAAATACAATAAACACCAATGAGAAACTTATAGTTAGAGTTGTTTTTCCAATTGGTTATTACATTCCTGAGAAAATGTATAGTTTTACTGTAAAACAGGAGGGAGGTTTTCAGACAAAACCATGTTGTGCCCAATAATGTTTGTACCATGTTTTGTGCTGCTACCATGTTGTGCTCCTGCCATGTTGTGTTGCTACCATGTTGTTGTCATGTTGTGTTGCTACAATGCTGTGTTGTCATGTGTTGCTGCCATGCTATGTTGTTGTCTTAGGTCTCTCTTTATGTAGTGTTGTATTGTCTCTCTTGTCTTGATGTGTGTTTTGTATATATATATATTATTCCCAGCCCCCATATCGCAAGAGGCCTTTTGCCTTTTTGTAGGCCGTCATAGTAAATAAGAATTTGTTCTTAACTGACTTGCTTTGTTATATAAAGGTTCCGTCTCCTAATCATGGTGAAACGTTCTCACCCTGTACAATAGCTGAATATCCCATTGACATCATTTCCGTTCATATGCGTTAATAGTTTAATTTACTCATAAACAAAGTGTAGAAACAACTAGGCTAAGTCATACAAAGCTTATATGTAATCCCATTACATGTGTGTCTTTTGTTCGTTCTAATCTGTCAAAGGGAAGATCACTCTGAACACGGTGTAGTGGTGTGCATTCTGTTGTGATAAGTAGAGGGGTTGATTTTAGTGCCCCTCCCCACAAGTTTCAATTAAATCATATACATCTGAATGGCTGATGAGTTATTGACTCATGATAAGTGTGTGTGTGTGTGTGTGTGTGTGTGTGTGTGTGTGTGTGTGTGTGTGTGTGTGTGTGTGTGTGTGTGTGTAAGCCTTTGTGTGTGTGTTTGTGTGTCAGCAAGCATGTGTTGAGTTGAAATGCTGATCGCACCAAATCACAACCAAGTTTCCTGTGTGTATGTGTTCAAGAGTAGCCTGGTCCCAATCCTTCTATCTCGTTGTCATACCAATCCTTCTATCTCGTTGTCATACCAATCCTTCTACCTCGTTGTCATACCAATCCTTCTATCTCGTTGTCATACCAATCCTTCTATCTCGTTGTCATACCAATCCTTCTATCTCGTTGTCATACCAATCCTTCTATCTCGTTGTCATACCAATCCTTCTATCTCGTTGTCATACCAATCCTTCTATCTCGTTGTCATACCAATCCTTCTATCTCGTTGTCATACCAATCCTTCTATCTCGTTGTCATACCAATCCTTCTATCTCGTTGTCATACCAATCCTTCTATCTCGTTGTCATACCATACATATTTGGCAAGGCATTGAACCAACACAAAAAAAGGAGTAGGTAAAATCACTAACAAACTGGATCAGCGGGCTAGTTCAGGGGTCCATAAGGACACAGACTGTTGAAGCAGCTAGCAGGTTGTTGGAGATGGTGTTCTTGTAGTACAGTCAATACCACTGATTCCTCTGCACTGTCACACTGTCTACAGGTGTTACAGTCAATACCACTGATTCCTCTGCACTGTCACACTGTCTACAGGTGTTACAGTCAATACCACTGATTCGTCTGCACTGACACACTGTCTACAGGTGTTACAGTCAATACCACTGATTCCTCTGCACTGTCACACTGTCTACAGGTGTTACAGTCAATACCACTGATTCCTCTGCACTGACACACTGTCTACAGGTGTTACAGTCAATACCACTGATTCCTCTGCACTGTCACACTGTCTACTCTGCAGGTCAGACAGTGGAAGAGTTGTTTGAAGTTGTACAGCTACAGAACGGATACTGGTGCAACCTTTTCCTGATAGGATGCAAATATATATAAATACAGTGAAAAAGCCAGATAGATAGGTAGATAGATATATAGAGCTGAAGTCGGAAGTTTACATACACTTAGGTTGGAGTCATTACAACTCGTTTTTCAACAACTCCACAAATTTCTTGTTAACAAACTATAGTTTTGGCAAGTCAGTTAGGACATCTACTTTGTGCATGACACAAGTCATTTTTCCAACAATTGTTTACAGACAGATTGTTTCACTTATAATTCACTGTATCACAATTCCAGTGGGTCAGAAGTTTACATACACTAAGTTGACTGTACCTTTAAACAGCTTGGAAAATTCCAGAAAATGATGTCATGGCTTTAGAAGCTTCTGATAGGCTAATTGACATCATTTGAGTCAATTGGAGGTGTACCTGTGGATGTATTTCAAGGCCTACCTTCAAACTCAGTGCCTCTTTGCTTGACATCATGGGAAAATCAAAAGAAATCAGCCAAGACCTCAGAATAAAATTGTAAAAAGTCTGGTTCATCCTTGGGAGCAATTTTCAAACGCCTGAAGGTACCACGTTCATATTTACAAACAATAGTACGCAAGTATAAACACCATGGGACGACTCAGCCGTCATACCGATCAGGAAGGAGACGCGTTCTGTCTCCTAGAGATGGACGTACTTTGGTGCGAAAAGTGCAAATCAATCCCAGAACAACTGTAAAGGACCTTGTGAAGATGCTGGAGGAAACAGGTACAAAAGTATCTATATCCACAGTAAAACGAGTCCTATATCGATATAACCTGAAAGGCCGCTCAGCAAGGAAGAAGCCACTGCTCCAAAACCGCCATAAAAAAGCCAGACTACAGTTTGCAACTGCACATGGGGACAAAGATCGTACTTTTTGGAGAAATGTCCTCTGGTCTGATGAAACAAAAATAGAACTGTTTGGCCATAATGACCATCGTTATGTTTGGAGGATAAAGGGGGAGGCTTGCAAGCCGAAGAATACCATCCCAACCATGAACCACGGGGGTGGCAGCATCATGTTGTGGGGATGCTTTGTTGCAGGAGGGACTGGTGCACTTCACAAAATAGATGGCACCATAAGGAAGGAAAATGATGTGGATATATTGAAGCAACATCTCAAGACATCAGTCAGGAAGTTAAAGCTTGGTCGCAAATGGGTCTTCCAAATGGACAATGACCCCAAGCATACTTCCAAAGTTGTGGCAAAATGGCTTAAGGACAACAAAGTCAAGGTATTAGAGTGGCCATCACAAAGTCCTGACCTTAATCCTATAGAAGATTTGTGCGCAGAACTGAAAAAGCGTGTGCGAGCAAGGAGGCCTACAATCCTGACTCAATTACACCAGCTCTGTCAGGAGGAATGGGCCAAAATTCACCTAACTTATTGTGGGAAGCATGTGGAAGGCTACCCGAAACGTTTGACCCAAGTTAAACAATTTAAAGGCAATGCTACCAAATACTAATTGAATGTTTGTAAACTTCTGACCCACTGGGAATGTGATGAAAGAAATAAAAGCTGAAATAAATCATACTCTCTACTATTATTCTGACATTTCACATTCTTAAAATAAAGTGGTGATCCTAACTGACCTAAGACAGGGAATTTTTACTGGGATTAAATGTCAGGAATGATGAAAAACTGAGATTAAATGTATTTGGCTAAGGTGTATGTAAACTTCTGACTTCAACTGTATATATATGTTGTATTGTATGTAGGGCTGTTGCGGTGACCGTATTACCGCCACACTGGTGGTCACGAGTTATGAAGGCAGTCAAATTCCACGTGACCGTTTAGTCATGGTAATTAGGCTTCTCCAAGCTCTGATGTTGCTGATGGTCATTAGTAGCCTACCAAACTTTTAAGGTGTATGTAAACTTCCGATTTCAACTGTAGGTAGGTAGGTAGACAGACAGACAGACAGACAGACAGACAGACAGACAGGCAGGCAGGCAGGCAGGCAGGCAGGCAGGCAGGCAGGCAGGCAGATAGATAGATAGATAGATAGATAGATAGATAGATAGATAGATAGATAGATAGATAGATAGATAGATAGATAGATAGATAGATAGATAGATGGATGGATGGATGGATGGATGGATGGATGGATAGATAGCTGTAGCCATATAGCTGTGCTAGTGATTGTCATTAATAGTGTGGCTCTGTCCTTTCCCTGTTTGCCTGGCTTTGGACATAGGAAATCAATAAAGCTGCTTCCCATTCCCAACCCCAACCCCCACCCCCACCCCAACCCCAAACCCCAACCCCAACCCCATTCCCAACCCCATTCCCAACCCCATTCCCAACCCCAACCCCAACCCCAAACCCCAAACCCCAAACTCCAACCCCAACCCCATTCCCAACCCCAACCCCATTCCCAACCCCAACCCCAACCCCATTCCCAACCCCAACCCCCACCCCCACCCCAACCCCATTCCCAACCCCAACCCCATTCCCAACCCCAACCCCATTCCCAACCCCAACCCCAACCCCATTCCCAACCCCAACCCCAACCCCAACCCCCGCTCACTCTCGCTCTCTCTCTCTCTCTCTCTCTGTCTGTCTGTCTGTCTGTCTGTCTGTCTGTCTGTCTGTGTCTCTGTCTTACTTTCTGTCTCTCTCTCATTTTGTCTCTGCCATCTTCTCTGCAGTACATCACAAAAACATAACCTATCATCCATTATGATTGCCACTAGCACCGGACAGGCTGCTTCAGTGGTCTGGAAACCCACACACTGCAGGAAACAGAGTTGATGGTTAAAGCTCGAGGTCTGGAAACCCACACACTGCAGGAAACAGAGTTGCAGGATAAAGCTCGAGGATAGAAGGAAATCCATCTGCTATAATGTGATAAATGTGAGGAGGAAAAGCTACAAATCTATTGTGTCATTTTAGTGTAAGAGCTGTTTGAAAATACCACGTGAAATTTCACTCTGTTTTGGTGGGATGGAGTTTTGGCCTGCCTGGTGACATCACCAGGCAATAAATTAGTTAACAGACCAATAAGAAAGAGAGTTCCAAACCTCTCTGCCAATCACAGCTAGTTTTCAGTTTTCCTCTCCTCACTAAGACCACTCCCAGACTGTTCTAGCAAAAATATTGCTTTGCTAAGAAGCATTTTTCTTCTTCTTTTTGACAATTTTAATATAAAACCCAGAAATGTTTTGATATTAATATAAAAACGTCTGCATTGGACCATTAAGTTATCATTTTTAGCTCAGTTGGTAGAGCATGGTGCTTGTAACCCCAGGGTAGTGGGTTTGATTCCCTGGACCACCCATATGTTAAATGTATGCAGGCATGACTGTATGTTGCTTTGGATAAAAGTGCCTGCTAATTAACATATTGTTAAGTCAGGATTTGGTCTGTGGTGTACAACAGTTGTCTTTGTGGTTCATTCTTTCTCTGCGACTGTCAGTTGATGTTCACCATGATGTTAGAGAGCTACAAGGTAGGCATGCTTTCGCTCCAGCCCAGCACTAACATATGTGATTCAGCCATACCAGCTGAGCTGTGTGAGATACATGGCGCCAGGTGGGGAGCTGTCCATGTTCCTGATCATTCAGACTGCACTGTGGTTCTGAATGGACAGCTGGTCCCAGGTGTGTTATTCGTGATAGTGGAGGTAGAACTGGGACAGAGCGAACAATCTGATCATAAGTCAGATGTTGCTTGATCATATTCATTGGGGTTCAATGCTCAGAATATTGCTGTTATTATTAGACGTTATTATTAGAAATGTGATCTACAGAATGGAATAACACTATTTATAAACTGGGTGGTTCGATCCCTGAATGCTGATTGGCTGACAGCCATGGTATATCAGACCGTATACCACTGGTATGACAAAACATTTATTTTTACTGCTCTAATTACGTTGGTAACCAGTTTATAATAGCAATAAGGTACCTCGGGGTTTGTGATGCATGGCCAATATACCACGGCTAAGGGACACTCCGCGTTGTCCAGACACTCTGCGTTGTGTCGTGCGTAAGAACAGCCCTTAGCCGTGGTATATTGGCCATATACCACACCCCCTCGTGGCTTATTGCTTAATTATACCCTTATCGCTCTGTTGTGGGGGCGCCCATACCCCAACACTGCCAGCGCCATTCATATATACTGTAGACCAATGTCTTTGATGCCGTCTATGAAAGATTAATGCCAATCTGTAGTTTAGCCGTGTTCTTGGTTTATGCAATTAAATGCAAATGTTCAGATCGCTGCAAGTAAACAATCTCTATCAAAACGTAAACAAAAACGGAGTGATATGTGAAAAAAGAGAGCGAGAGCTGGGATTGATTCAGGGTTGGGGAGTTTGGGCTTTGTGTGAACAGGCTGATAGAGGTAGGGCAGTGAATGGATCGATAGAGACTTTAATAATTGATAAGCATGAGGGAGAGGGAGATGGAGGAGAGTGGAAGGAAGACAGAGAAGGAAGAGTAGAGTGGTGAAGCCCTTGTAAGAGACTCACTTCTGGGTAAGCAAAGCCAAATGTGTGGTTAACAGAATTGTGTTTAACATGCTATTTAAACCTGTAGAAAAACACCAACATCACACCTCAGTCACTAAAATAACTGGGTTACTAAGAATGCACTGGTTAAATCTGTGGTCAACAACAACTGCATTTCCTAACACTTTTGAATTGAACCTTTATTGAAGCCTGAAAGTAATTTTATGATAAAGAATATATTGTAGAAAGGAGACATATTTACATAGAATAGCCCTCGCAAGACAAAGGCAGTGTTTTTTAACAGAGGATTCTAGTGTATGTAGTCTGCCATAGTAACCATCTATTTCTGCTTATGTCAGCAAAACCACCTTAATGCAATCCAGGCTTGTGATGTCATTTCGTTTTTAAAGGTTGGTATGGTTTATGGGGTATGTAATGCATCTTTATGGAGGCATGCATGCACATTGTACTGTGCGTGTGCGTGTGTGTGTGTGTGTGTGCGTGTGCGTGTGTGTTTGTGTTTGTGTGTGGTGTGTACATGTGTGATTGGGTTATACAGTGTGTCTGCACTATACATTGTTCAGGCTTATCTGACTCGCTCAGAATCGGTATCGATTTCCTCTCCTCTGCTCTCTCTCTCTCTCTCAGTCTCCCTCCATCTCTGGCACTGCACCAGCAGAAACCAGCCGAGCAGATCCATCCCTCCCCTTTCCTCCCCCTCCTCCCCCCTCTGCATCATTGACTCTCCCATCAATGGTCCTCCCCGCTACTACAGAACAAACATCCATGTTTACTGCTACCAGTTCTCCCAGTCTCAGAATTACATCTTCATCCATGTTTCTCAAACGTCAAATTTCGAAGTTGCAATCCAAGTTCAGGCATTAATTCCAAATGATTAAGGTTAGGCATTAACTCCGAATGGTTAAGGTTAGGCATTAACTCAGAATGGTTAAGGCTTAAGGTTTGGGTAGCGCTATATAACATCCATTATTATTATTATTATTAGTGTTATGAAGACTATCAAAGGAGAATAGGTCAATATTTACATAACATATACAATCATTCTCTCATCTGGGCTGTAACGGAGGAATTCATTTTAAAACATTAAAAAAAAGCCTAAATTGTCCAATTATGTTTAGCCTTGTAAAAGGTCATGAAAGACTGGGGATCAGATCTCTGCATGAAAATTCGTAGACACGTTCAGCTGGGAGGGTTCGGCTGGAGATGTGCTGTTCGTGGTTCTGACCATTCATTCTCTCAGTATAGGCGCTGTCCGTGGTTCTGACCATTCATTCTCTCAGTATAGGCGCTGTCCGTGGTTCTGACCACTCATTCTCTCAGTATAGGCGCTGTCCGTGGTTCTGGCCATTCATTTTCTCAGTATTGGCGCTGTCCGTGGTTCTGACCATTCATTCTCTCAGTATTGGCGCTGTCCGTGGTTCTGACCATTCATTCTCTCAGTATTGGCCCTGTCCGTGGTTCTGACCATTCATTCTCTCAATATAGGCGCTGTCCGTGGTTCTGACCATTTATTCTCTCAGTATAGGCGCTGTCCGTGGTTCTGACCATTCATTCTCTCAATATAGGCGCTGTCCGTGGTTCTGACCATTCATTCTCTCAGTATAGGCGCGGTTCGTGGTTCTGACCATTCATTCTCTCAGTATTGGCGCGGTTCGTGGTTCTGACCATTCATTATCTCAGTATTGACGCGGTTCGTGGTTCTGACCATTCATTCTCTCAGTATTGGCGCGGTTCGTGGTTCTGACCATTCATTATCTCAGTATAGGCGCTGTCCGTGGTTCTGACCATTCATTATCTCAGTATTGGCGCGGTTCGTGGTTCTGACCATTCATTATCTCCGTATAGGCGCTGTCCATGGACTGAACAAAGTTGGCACAAATAACAACAGCATTCGTATTTGTATTCTGACTGGAATATATCACGTTTGGTGGCAACATTGTGCCCCTTAAAAAGATGACAAGCTGACTTAGCCAGTCCCTATTCCCCAAATGGCCGTTTTTTTAAACCCTGCAGTGCATTCACTAGGCTACTTGAAACCTGTGTGTGTGTGTGTGTGTGTGTGTGTGTATGTGTGTGTGTGGATATTTCTGTAGAATTTACACCTATTCTCATGTTTAGAATGTACAATAATAACACTAACGTTACATTTACACAACTTCAATTCAATTAAATGGAAGACGGAAACATGCGCATAACATGAGGAACGGTCACCTGTTTATTTGATTTATCTTTTGTAATATTAATATATTTGTTGCCTACTTCTATGTATATTTCACTGATAAAATTATTTGACCAAAATGTACCAAAATAAATACAGCAACTAATGATGTAAATAAGCCCACTTTAAAGATACATATATTTGTCTCTTTTTCTCACAGCCAAACGGCGGGAAAGTAAAACATGGCTTGCTGAAATAGTCAAGTCGTGCATGATATGATCTAAATGTACACGAATCCACATACAGTACATCAGTTACTTTTTCCTATTTTCATAAACAATTGTAAATATGCATGAATAAATACGATACATACGCACCACTTATTTCTCGGTTTCCTTAGTTTCATTTATTTATTCAATTTGTTGCTACATATTATAATTGTAATGTTATCCATAATTTGGAGGAAAAACTGAACCGTGTTCTGAACTCTAAAGCCCCTTATTTTCACCGTGCAGCCAAATTAATTTAGCCTTAAGAGCCTGTGACATATAGGCTATACATTTGTATCTTTTTGAACCTTTATTTAACTAGGCAAGTCAGTTAAGAACAAATTCTTATTTACAATGACGGCCTACCCCGGAAAAACCCTAACCCGAACGACGCTGGGCCAATCGTGCGCCGCCCTATGGGACTCTCAATCACGCCCGTTTGTGATACAGCCTGGAATCGAACTAGGGTCTGTAGTGACGTCTCTAGCTCTGAGGTGCAGTGCCTTAGACCGCTGCGCCACTCCGTATCCCGAGAGGCGCAGGCATAGCCTTTTCAACTCAATACCAGTGCTTGACTTGGCAGGAGCTAACCGGCACCTGAAATGTTCTACTGCTTGAGCTCCTGTTTCTCTTATAGTATCTCAAAAGTTTTGTGGAGCTCCTGCACTTACATATAAACAGTACCCGCACCGAAATGACTACCGAAAACTTTTGCAGTCCAGGTCAAGCACTGCCCCACACTACAAACACCATACGAATAAACTGTTTTGAATAAACCTCGTGTGCACAATAGGATAGCTTTTAAGAATAAATTGCATAACAAACTATTTCTGAAACCTTATTGTCCTATCGAATAAACAGCAGGGTTGTCTCCTTTACCTTTATAAGCTACGCCGCGAATAACAAATGGCTAGGAATAATCTCTACATTTCGGAAATATTTAGCTTCACAATATTGTGAATTATTTTCCCAAAAATTCATTGTTACAGTTTGCTAAAATAATAGCTGCAATGAATATATAATGTAAATGCACATTGAAAGGTGTAGTAGCAACGACAAGATAATTCAACTGCAATTACTTCCTTGGCTTAGGCTACATTAGAAAGCAGAGGATTTCATCAACAAATGAACGAAATGTTTCAGCAAAATCAATACATTTTCAATTAATTACAGCAGCTTCTAATGTAGGGACGGCTGTTGCTTGGCATGCCTTTGTGGGAACCCAACCGTTGACTTTACAGAATGCATTGGTTCTAATCAATACAATCAATGAGCGTAGATCTCAAAGGTGTGACGGACAGTGATTGATTGACATAAACTGTTTCTCGCCTGCAGTAGTCCGGCCGGTAAGGGAGAAGGCTCGTCTCACCGCACGCAAAACGCGATCACGTCATTCCGCCCCAGCCTCGGTCCCAGGCACACCGCTATAGCAGCACGGTGCGGTCAGTTATGAAACACACACACACACACACACACACACACACACACACACACACACACACACACACACACACACACACACACACACACACACACACACACACACACGGTCCACTCTTAAAGCTGGGAGGGCAAGATACAGCACCTTTAAGGATCCTTTGAAAACACACAGTCATTTTAATGAAATAACATTTTCATCATCAAACCTAAGATAATACATATACATTGAAGTGTTTATACATAATCCCATGCTTGCCGATGTTTGGGTCAGGATTTTTGCAGTGTTTGCTGTTCGCACATGCCTATTTGCATATTTTTCCATGCCTTTTATGCAAATATATCAGATAAGCTTTTGCAATTGTATAAACCTATAATAACATAGTTACTTTAACCCAAACTGTGCTCCGAACATTTTATTTATTTATTAACAAACACACGGATATTTGCGTCAGTTGGAAGTCATCAGCGCCTTTATGTAGGCTACCCTGGTGCCTTTTCCAGCCCAAATAATGTCCATCCTATGATCCTGACCTGAGTCCAAGGTAGCTTCCTATAAGGGTACTATCTCCCAATACCCTAATCCCTAGATTAGGCCTACTATATCCTTACACTGTAAATCCCTGTGTACAGGCCCTATCTAAGCTATCTCTCATGTTTCCTCCATGTCCTCCACGCTGTCAAGTGGCAGAGCTCACAGTAAGGAAGTATAGCTCGACCTACCACCTGCTACCCTTCTCATCTTTAAGTGTGACGTCACACGTACATGACGTTGTAAGTGTGGGAGCCAATCATTATGAGGAGGGATGCTAAACTTCCTTTCTTTTGCAAGTTAACCTTTCAAAAAGGAAAGAGACTGCATGGGAAGGAGAGAGTAGGTCTACAGTGTACGGTTGTTCTTGGTAAATATCTGTAAATCAATTATTTGAATGCTGTGGTAACTGCGCAAAACAAACCTGGATTTGAGATTTGTGGTTGGTTACCACAGATTCTAACAACTCAGTGGCAGTCATGTATCAAAACATGAAGTATAAACTGGGTGGGTCGAGTCCTGAATGCTGATTGGTTGAAAGCTGTGGTATATCAGGTATACCAGCGGTATGACAAAACATTTATTTTTACAGCTCTAATTACGTTGGTAAGCAGTTTATAATAACAATAAGGGACCTCAGGGGTTTGTGGTATATTGCCAATATACCACGGCTAAGCGCTGTATCCGGGCACTCCACGGTGCGTTGTGCTAAAGAACAGCCCTTAGCCGTGCTATATTGGTCATATACCACACCCTCTCATGCATTATTGCTTAAGTATAGAGGAAGCGTCTTTGACCTTTCACCGTATACATTGAAAGGAACTTGAATGGTCCTTGATGCAGTTGGTTTGATTAGAATGAACCCAGAGGTTAAGTCTCACTCCGGAAGTCTCTCTGGATAACAGTATGCATCTGTAAGAACAATATTATGTAGAAAAATAGAGCTAAAATGTATTGACCATTCTAAGTAGAGTCCTGGGGGTAACTAGACAAACTGCCTAATTGTCTAATTGTTGACACAAAAAAGCGAGGTTTGGAATAACATTGATATGTGGATGAAGGTCATGCTAAGACAAAGTTACCTCCTAGTGCAGTATTAGTTAACTTCTTGTACAGTCGATTTTCCATGTAGGCTATGCTGTAGGCCTACCGTGGGGGTGTTTGCGATGCTACTGGTTGAGCTAATAGGACAGAAACTGAGGGGAGAGTGGTGTTGGCATTGTAAAATGGCCGGTAGCAGCAGTTGTCTGAAAACAGGCATTACGTATAAAATTATCAGTATATTAGCACTAGCATTCAGTCATTACATTAGTCAGTATTGAGTTGAGTTGAAACGTCACTTAGAAAGCCAGGGGAGAGCTTGGCAAGGCCGAGCCTAAATGAATTGAATAAACGTTCCTTGAAATGGGTTTGAAGAGCAGATCAATCGATATGGGGACTATCAATCTGAGGGCAAATTAAAACAATTGAGAACAGCAAGGGGAGCAACAGACGAAGCAGACTGGAGTGGATGGACTGCTGCTGTGCTTTTGACCCAGAATGTGGAGAAAAGTGGAACACTATAGAGTTAGTGTGAAGTGTGGTACGTGTGTGTGTGTGTGTGTGTGTGTGTGTGTGTGTGTGTGTGTGTGTGTGTGTGTGTGTGTGTGTGTGTGTGTGTGTGTGTGTGTGTGTGTGTATGTGTCAGTCCACAATTGTTAATGCCAGACTAAAGACTTGGAGAGAGACAATTAGTTGAGTAATTACTACCTATAGGACTGAAGGACAAACAAACCTGAGATATATCATATTAGCCTGAATGGAAGAATAAATGTCAGAAAATAACTGGTCAGATATTTGGAATAATGGGGATGTATGAAGGTCAGCATGCCATGCTTTCAGAGACATAAAAACAGACCACACACACAGCCTACAGTATAAAAACAGACCACACACACTCACATTGCCCCCCCCCCACACACACATCAACCTCACTGCCAAATCATACACACACACACACACACACACACACATACACACACATATTGATCGCCTCCACACAGTCAAATCTGTTTACTGCTGTGGTCTAAACCTGCCATTCAGTCATCCATCATTTTCATACAGCACCTCCACATTGCAGAGAACATTACTCTCAGTCAGATACACACACACACACGCACACACACACACACACACACACACACACACACACACACACACACACACACACACACACACACACACACACACACACACACACACACACACACACACACACACACACACACACACACACACTGTAAGAGGAGGAAAGGCATTCCTTTGTGTTTTTCTATAACTTCAATACCAGTCTGACTACGGCTCTTTGTTCCTCCCGAGATAAACAATTTCTTCTCTGGCTGTCTGTCACATGCTCGCTCCCGCTCTCTCCCCTGCCGTGAGTGGACTCGCGCACGTGCTCAAGCATGCACACGGGTGTACACACACACACACACACACACACACACACACACACACACACACACACACACACACACACACACACACACACACACACACACACACACACACACACACACACACACACCGCGGGCTCGTGGATCAATATGGATCGATTGGGTGGGGAAGGGAGCCCTGATTACTGGACCAAGTGTTCAGGAGAAAACCGCGGAAAATCAATCATTGCAGCTTTTAGGGCAGCAGTACAGAACGGCTCAGAAACGCTAGGCCTACTATAGCAGCCGACAAAGCAAGAAAATACTCTCCACTCCACCACTCCACTAGCTACCAATGCAGTGCAGAGAGACACAAGGCCGATCACTGTCAAGGCAACAGTATTTGCACTTCTAACTCATGATGTAAGCAATATTACAGTGATTACCAATAATAACTAGTTCATCTCAAAATGGAATTAACACACACACACACACACACACACACACACACACACACACACACACACACACACACACACACACACACACACACACACACACACATACACACACACACACACTAGCTAGCTGAACTAACTCCCTGCTTCTCTCAAAATCACATCATGTCTCTGCTGGGTAACTACACTTCTCCTCCTATCCCCTCTTTTGTTTTGATCTGTCCTCTCACTCTATCACCCTCACCTCTCCATCACCCAGATGCCCTGTCCATTCACTATATTATTCCTTCATTTTATCCTTCCATCCCTCTGTCGCTCCACCATTCCACCTGACAATCAATCTGTCTTTTCATCCATCCATCATCTCCCATCTACACCTGTTCACTTTAACTGTCCATCCACTCCTCCCCCACCCTGCCTGCATCCAAGGATGGGCAAAAATCACCAAATATGAAATTAAATAAACTACAAAATACTTGAATTTTGTAATGTATTTAATTAAAATACATACATTTTTTTATTTTACAATACAAAAATAAATGTGCAAGTAGCCGGCTGAACAGCAACAACATTCTCAGTAACAGTTCACATAAACTTTTTACTTGCTATGACTGTGATATGTTGTTGTTTATCTAACTTAATGCACTGACTGTAAGTTGCTCTGGAAAAGAGTGTCTGCTAAAGGACCAAAATGTAAATATATACTGTATGTGGAAATGAACATACCTAAAGGAACCGCAAAGCACTCTGGGTTTTATTATTTATTATTGGCCTTGTTTCAGGGCGGAGCTCATTAGAATAATACTATATTGTTAATTTTTCAGTTTATATTTAGTTAATTTAGCAGACACTCTTATCACACTATAGTGTAATCAGAATTCTGATTCCAATGAAGGCTGAACTGCTATAAAAAATGGTATAGACAAGTATTTTGAAAATACAAATTACAGCTCTCGAAAGTATCTTTGTTACAACAAACATTGGATTGTAGTTCAGCCCAGCGCAATTCAAATGGCAAAATACTAAAAAAGTAATAGATATTTCAAATACACAGAACAGAAATACTGCTCATCTCTGCCTGCGTCCAATCTTTAATTATCTCCTCCCCACTTACTCCATCCCTCCTTTAATTATGTCCTCCCCACTTACTCCATCCCTCCTTTAATTATGTCCCCCCACTTACTCCATCCCTCCTTTAATTATGTCCCCCCCACTTACTCCATCCCTCCTTTAATTATGTCCCCCCCACTTACTCCATCCCTCCTTTAATTATCTCCTCCCCACTTACTCCATCCCTCCTTTAATTATCTCCTCCCCACTTACTCCATCCCTCCTTTAATTATCTCCTCCCCACTTACTCCATCCCTCCTTTAATTATCTCCTCCCCACTTACTCCATCCCTCCTTTAATTATCTCCTCCCCACTTACTCCATCCCTCCTTTAATTATGTCCTCCCCACTTACTCTTTCCCTCCCTCTCTTCACCCCCTCTCCATTTCATGTAGTAGGTTCCTGTTTGAGATATTCTTTTGTATATTATCAATATTGTCAGTAAAATGAGGGCCAAATTCAACAATATGGGCAAATACTCTTGGAAAGAGCTTGGAAGACAGGAGGAAACTAAACTCTCCCCCTCTCTTCTCCCCATCTTCTTCCTCTGCAGCCTGTAAGCGGAAGGAGCAGGACCAGGGTCGTGAGAGGAACCTGGTCCCCAAGAAACAGCGGCTGGTATTCACGGACCTGCAGCGCCGCACGCTGGCGGCCATCTTTAGGGAGAACCGCCGTCCATCCAAGGAGATGCAGATCACCATCAGCCATCAGCTAGGCCTGGAGCTCTCCACCGTCTCCAACTTCTTCATGAACGCTCGCCGACGCTGCCACGCCGACCGCTGGGGATCCACTGGAGGCGCAGAGGGGAACGAGCACTCGGGTGTGCACGGGAGCGTGCACGGGCACGGTCACATGCATGCTCATGGGAACAACAACAACGCTGGTTCGTCCCCGGCACAACCGGGCACCTCCTCTGCTACCACCTTCTCCAAGGCCTGAGAGGGAGGGGAAGAGGGTGGTGGGATCTAAAGCAAAGGTCACTGACCCTGGTGGTCCTGGAGGGCTCTAGTGTGTGCATGCTTTTGTTCCAGCCCAGCACTAACACACCTGATTCAACTACTGAGTTGAATCAGGTGTGTATGACCATTGGTCTGAAGGTGTCCTCTTTTTGTGCTGAATCTCACCCTTTACTCCATTTTGTTTTGTCTGTCAGAAATCAAAGAATTTGGGATACCAATACACCCTCCCCAATGGGTCTGTCTATTACCAAAGACAAGCCCATGGTAATAGACCTAACTGCACAACATCAGTGGCCATGTGTGTGAAAAAGGCAAGGAGAAATATGCAGACATGTCCTCTTGTCCTCTGCTCAGTCAGAAAAATACACCTTTCACTGTGTGTGTGTGTGTGTTCTGTACATACATATATGCTTGCGTGTGTGATGGTGTACAATTCCACTCCAGGGGTGTGATTTCTGAGCAGCAATCTATTTTCTGCAGTGCACGTGCAACAGTGCTCCCTGCTGGCCGTTACAGCACACTGTTGAGTGTTTCTGTGTGACAGGAGAAGGCAAATCATTTTTATCAGAGCGCATGGTCAGGGGGCAGGAACACAGTTAGAATCATTTGTACGCTGCAAATTGACCACAACTAAGCCCAAAAAGAGATTGTATTTGAAAATAACAATAATTGAATTCCTTGATTACATTGAGACATGCATGATCACGTCTAATCTTTTATTCGTTGGGATAATTTGGAACAGACGTCCTAAATTAAACACATTTTTTTTATGAATTCCTTGTGATTTGACAGTATTTTTGACCAAATGCTAAAATCCCCCAAAATTATGATTATTTTTTTTTTCTAAAAACTTTGGCGGGGCAAAATAAATCACTCGCTGCCAAGTTTTGCCCCATGGGCCGCCTGTTGCCTACCCCTGCTGTATGACATCACATCTCAAAAGTCTACCCGTCTCCGCTCTTTCATCTGCACTGATATAAGACCTAGACAGGTGAAAGCCAAAAGCCAGAAGATCAGTCATTACACTGTTTCACCTATCCTGCACTTTCACATCAGAGCAGATGAAGGAGCGGTTTGAGACACACACACAGCCTGAGCTGCTTTGTTTTGGGAACAGAGGACATGTCTCAAGACTATCATCCATAATCATCTTTTGATGTTGATTTGACTAAGGTTCCATATTATGTATGGCTGTTAACTATGTGGCTACTGGAGGGTGTGTTTAGGTACCAGAGACTAACAATCAGATGGGAATCATCTGGACCTTGTTGAGTGTCCTATCAAGGTAACGGGAGGGGACTGCCCTGCTCTAGTGGCCAAACCCAAGGGTCAAACTTCACAATATGATATGAGTGCCAATGACGTTTACCCTTTTATGATAATCAGAGAGAGCAGGTGCAGCTCCCTCGCTTACCTCGCCCCCTTGTGGGCGGCCAGTGCCATAGCAACCAACACATCATTCTAGATCCCCTTATAGAGAGGAATTGGACGGGAAGATGTGGCCATTCCATACCTCAGAACAATGGATTCATGGATATGATCAATACTAACCAGAACATAATGAAAATGAACTGTAAATAAACTCTTTCTTTCAAGCTTCAGCTCTCTCTTTCTCCCCCCTCCCCTCCTCCTCTCCTCTCCTCTCCTCTCCTCTCCTCTCCTCTCCTCTCCTCTCCTCTCCTCTCCTCTCCTCTCCTCTCCTCTCCTCTCCTCTCTTTCTTCTTCTTTCTCTCTATAATATTGATGCGGGTAAAAAGTAGTACTATAGTCACAAAGTTTCTCTGTTGTGACTATTGTGCTCTGTTGTGCTGAAACTGGAAACAAGCACCTTGTTGACAAAACAGAAAATATAAAAGACAAAAAAAGAATAATCAACATGGAAAAAGACTGATCATTCTCAAGGGAAACAAACAAATACAAAATAATGACTGTGCATATTTGTGAATACTTGTGTGATGAAGTAGATTGACTCCTAGCTGGACTTCCCGAAGGACTTCTTTATGACCTCTGAATTTTCACCCCTGAACTGGACCGCCCCCTGCATTCCTCTCTGCTGAAAGCTCCAATGATGGGGCACCACGTTGGGTGGAGGAAGGGGTGATGATGTCACTTCCTCTTTAACCTTTGACCTCTCATTTCCTGTTGGAGAGGTTTCATGGGGGACATACTGTAAAAGACAGGAACCAGGAAGATAAATATTTTTAAGGGGTTACTGTGGAAACCGACCTTGGAAATCCTTTTCCTTCGACTTGTGTAGCATCTTCTAGCGGGCGATAATCATATTGAAGGTGGAGATGCGGACAGGGACCCTGGGGGGTGTAGAGACGGTTTCACTCAGAGGCAGAGAAGAGACAGGTGACTAAGAGAGATTTGTAGGTTTGTAGCGAGGATGTTAAAAGTGTTGCGTTCAAATCCAAAGTGAAGCTGAGACATGACGTATACCTCACACAATAGAGTGGACTGTGACACAGCCACGGATACCAAAGATTCTTCAGCTGCCAGTCTGACGCTAGACCCAGGACTCAAACCTAACACACACACACACACACACCACACACACACACACACACACACACACACACACACACACCACACACACACACACCACACACACACCACACACCACACACACACCACACACACACACACACACACACACACACACACCACACACACACACACCACACACACACACACACACACACCACACACACACACACACACACACACACACACACACACACACACACACACACACACACACACACACACACACACACACACACACACACACACAAACCCTAAATCATAATCCCTTACACAGAGCAGTTGGACTGCATACTGACCACAGGGAGGTGGTAGGTACAGTATATGCAGACAGAGTTGAGTGCCTTTCTCCTTCAACCATGGGTTAGAGTGCTCTGAACACACACATGACCAAACAGTCACGCACAGAAGTACAAACCTGCACACTCTCACACACACACACACACCTCATTATTCGCATGCCAAGGTTAAGGGGGCACATACAGGGTGGAAAGGGGGGGGGGCAACAATTCACATTGAAATTCAAAAAGCACTTTTGTTTTGTATATTTTACTAGACCTGCTTCTATTGTTCAGTACTAAACCAAATGATCACATGGGTCATCGAATGAGATCCATTTTTACATGGGTGGTGTTGGTTTGATTAACATAGACCATGTGTTTGTGTGTGTGTGTGCGTGTGTGTGCCTGTGTGTGTGTGTGTGTGTTTGTGTGTGTGTGTGTGTGTGTGTGTGTGTGTGTGCCTATGCTTGCGTGTGTGTGTGTGTGTGTGTGTGTGTGTGTGTGTGTGTGTGTGTGTGTGTGTGTGTGTGTGTGTGTGTGTGTGTGTGTGTGTGTGTGTGTGTGTGTGTGTGTGTGTGTGTGTGTGTGTGTGCATGCAGTGGGGTGGTAATGTGCAGCATGCCCCAGGTATGTAATAGAGGTGATAGAGTTGTGTCTATATTCTGTCACACACACACTCCTACCAGAGATATTTTGATGTCATTTATAATGGGAGTGTGGTGTGTCTGCTCCCAAAATCACACCCTCAGATCCCTCTCTATCATTGACTAGCATAGGATAAATCGATGGCCAATCACCTACTCCCAAAACCACAGTGTTCCACCCTACTCCACTCTAACCCTCTTCATCTATCCCCTGTCCCGGCTGGCGTCATGACTAGGCAGGCACGTGTAGACAATTCATCCTGATATACCTCAAATCTTTAATGTAAAGGTTACGTAGTGAAACAATAACAACAATGTTATTAGCAATGAGAGTCATCAGTCACTGCTAAAATAAGTGTTTTCCTTTATGGATAGTGTGTTCTAGAAGCCCTTTAATAAGTGTTTTTCTTTATGGATAGTGTGTTCTAGAAGCCCTTCTACTGTTTGTTTTCTTTATGGACAGTGTGTACTAGAAGCCTTTCTACTGTTTGTTTTCTTTATGGACAGTGTGTTCTAGAAGCCTTTTGACTGTTTGTTTTCTTTATGGACAGTGTGTTCTAGAAGCCTTTCTACTGTTTGTTTTCTTTATGGACAGTGTTTACTAGAAGCCTTTCTACTGTTTGTTTTCTTTATGGACAGTGTGTACTAGAAGCCTTTCTACTGTTTGTTTTCTTTATGGACAGTGTGTTCTAGAAGCCTTTTGACTGTTTGTTTTCTTTATGGACAGTGTGTTCTAGAAGCCTTTTGACTGTTTGTTTTCTTTATGGACAGTATGTTCTAGAAGACTTTTGACTGTTTGTTTTCTTTATAGACAGTGTGTTCTAGAAGCCTTTTGACTGTTTGTTTTCTTTATGGACAGCGTGTACTAGAAGCCTTTTGACTGTTTGTTTTCTTTATGGACAGTGTGTTCTAGAAGCCTTTTGACTGTTTGTTTTCTTTATGGACAGTATGTTCTAGAAGCCTTTTGACTGTTTGTTTTCTTTATAGACAGTGTGTTCTAGAAGCCTTTTGACTGTTTGTTTTCTTTATGGACAGTGTGTACTAGAAGTCTTTTGATCGTTTGATATGGTTTGTCGATTTATTTATTCTCAGTTGCATGAATTCCTCTGTATGCTGTCATGAGGGAAACACTTCTTGACTCTGACGAATGGGATAGGTAAAGGAGAATGTGGGAAAGGCTGAAAAATTATCCTGGGAGGGTGTGTAGGGAGAGAAGTGTGGTAGGGCTGAGGGGAAAGGAGGTAGTGTGGTAGGGCTGAGGGGAAAGGAGGTAGTGTGGTAGGGCTGAGGGGAAAGGAGGTAGTGTGGTAGGGCTGAGGGGAAAGGAGGTAGTGTGGTAGGGCTGAGGGGAAAGGAGGTAGTGTGGTAGGGCGGAGGGGAAAGGAGGTAGTGTGGTAGGGCTGAGGGGAAAGGAGGTAGTGTGGTAGGGCTGAGGGGAAAGGAGGTAGTGTGGTAGGGCTGAGGGGAAAGGAGGTAGTGTGGTAGGGCTGAGGGGAAAGGAGGTAGTGTGGTAGGGCTGAGGGGAAAGGAGGTAGTGTGGTAGGGCTGAGGGGAAAGGAGGTAGTGTGGTAGGGCTGAGGAAAAGGGAGGTAGTGTGGTAGGGCTGTAGGTCTGAGGGGGAGTATGGTAGTGTGTAAGAGTTGTAGGGTCAATTATAAGGGAAGTAGAGTGGGTTTTAGGCCAGGGGGGAAGGATGGTGAAAGGGTTCCAGTGTGTGGGGAAGGGTGGTAGGTTGTAAGAAATCTTGGGTATAGGTGTGTAGGTAATGTTTGGAGGAAAACGTCAAGGTATAGGACTAAAGAAAGGAAACCAATAAAGGATAGTAAAAAATTTTTTATTTAAAAACCAAAGATGACATGACACATTGTGGGATAAATAATGTTCCTTTTTGTGTCTTTCTTATTGTTTCTTAAAAACAACAGTCCTGCTGTATGTATTCAGTTGATCCCCATATTAAAAACAAACACAAACAACGCCCCAGAGCACCTCGGTTGTCGGGGGCGACGCAATCTATTATTTTATGCATGGATATTATATAACTGTATAGAAACTGTAGGATGAACTGTACTCCTGGGTAAGGGAAGGGGAGAAAAGGAAAGAGAGCCTGGGGCTGGAAAAGAGAGGTGAAGAGAGAGGGCTGATGCCATCTGATGTTTTATTTGGGCTTGTTATTTGGTTTGTGCTGGTTGTATGTGTGTAGTGGAGGTGTTCTCTCCTCCTCACTCATTCTGTCTTTCCCCCTGGTCGTTGTGGATGTAACCCTGTCCTGATGTGTGCTAGTGAAGGATGCTGGTGATCTTTTGGTCTTTTCTCTGTACTATTCGTGTTTGTATTACCCTTCATTTGACCTGTGTGTATTGTACTGTTTGTATGTGTATTCGTTGCTTATTTCATGTTGTTGGTTGTAAAGGCACCCGTGTGTATTTCTCAAACCAGAAGTGTCCTGAAGCAGTGCCCTGGGTGCCTGACTGTTTCTGCATTCAACACAGCTAAGATAAAGTGTTGGCTAATACAGAAATGGACTAGCACTCCGGCTACTGAAACAGGCTCATGAATGTTGTGGAGGGTTGACTCTCCACCTCCAGTGAGGAAGAGAGGCCCAGCGCTCTCTCAGTCAGCTCCAGTGCAAAACATTCTCTCCCTCTTCCCTTACCTGTCAATCAATCAGAACCAAGTGTCTTTGTGATGGTAGAAGACAATCAATTTCCAATAAAGAGGAGAGAAAAGGAGAGAAAAGATAGAGGGATAAGGAAAGGCAGGCAGAGAACAGCTAAACAGGAAAGATGGAAGGATGTGAGGAGGAATGGCTCTCTGTGTGGCCCCTCCCCTTTAACCTTCAACCTTTAGGAAAGACCTCTACCGTGGAGGCCAAGGTGCCAGGGATTCTCCCCAAGGAGAACCTGATTGGTTAACTGGACTTTTAATCGAAGATATTTATCAAATGCCCAAACACACACACACTGACACGCGCACACGCACACACCATGCACACACACACACACACTACGTCTGTGTTTACCTATCACATCAGATCTTTCCAGAACAGATCTTTTTCAGAGTTGATCTGATTGGTCAAAAGAAAAAAAGATCAGAATTGGGTGGCCTGTGTAAATGCAGCCCTACACACACAAATGCTCATGTACGACACATGCACACGCACGGACGCACAAGCACACATGGAATTGGACTGGACTGGATATGTGAGAGTAATAAGGCTGAGGGCTTACAATGTGGAGTCTCCAGTGTGTTGCCCTCACATATCAAGCTCTGTAACAAATACATAGTAGCCCTTAACTAATGGATTGATTGATTAGTTGATTGATTAGCCCTGGGGTTAGCAGCCAATTTCTCAGAAATTGAGTTTCTTCAGACTCCAGAAGTAATTCTAGGCACATAGTATGTGTGTTGTGACTAGATGTGCATTCTAAATGTTCAGGTACTGGTCCCTTTACGACAGAGTGCTGTGCAAATGCCACAATGTCCCCTACTACCTTCTGCTAGCTTCATTCACTCAGGGTACGGTGACTAATGATGATATAACACAAGACAGAACACACACATACGCATGTTCACACACATGCACGCATGCACGCTCACACACACACACACACACACACACACACACACACACACACACACACACACACACACACACACACACACACACACACACACACACACACACACAAATAACCTGAGAGTCATTCCCCTCTCTATCCCACAGTAGCTTTTAGAGCCTGTGCAGTTACTCATGATGCTGGCCTGCTGAGACCCTTAATGAGTAATAACTGTAACAGAAAATAAAGTAAGTGGAAAACCAGTATGGGTAAACTGTGTGTTTTGAGTAATTAAATAAAGAAACAAACAATTGGATAGCAGTTTATCTTTGATTTCCGATTACATTAGAGATACATTTCAAAATGTTTTCTGTCAATGCAACACATTCTAATTTATTGTAGAGTGTTCTGGCTTGTTTAGGCCTTATTGATATTGTAAGAAATATTAATTCAATTGTAAAGTGAAGTACTTTTTGCAGGGATCTTTTTGCAGGGATCTTTTTGCAGGGATCTTTTTGCAGGGATCTTGCATGCCATCTATAGTTGATGTTTCAGAATTTAGATGTACATACAGTGAGGGGGAAAAAGTATTTGATCCCCTGCTGATTTTGTACGTTTGCCCACTGACAAAGAAAGGATCAGTCTATAATTTTAATGGTAGGTTTATTTGAACAGAGACAGAATAACAACAAAAAAATCCAGAAAAACGCATGTCAAAAATGTTATAAATTGATTTGCATTTTAATGAGGGAAATAAGTATTTGACCCCCTCTCAATCAGAAAGATTTCTGGCTCCCAGGTGTCTTTTATACAGGTAACGAGCTGAGATTAGGAGCACACTCTTAAAGGGAGTGCTCCTAATCTCAGTTTGTTACCTGTATAAAACACACCTGTCCACAGAAGCAATCAATCAATCAGATTCCAAACTCTCCACCATGGCCAAGACCAAAGAGCTCTCCAAGGATGTCAGGGACAAGATTGTAGACCTACACAAGGCTGGAATGGGCTACAAGACCATCGCCAAGCAGCTTGGTGAGAAGGTGACAACATTTGGTGCGATTATTCACAAATGGAAGAAACACAAAAGAACTGTCAATCTCCCTCGGCCTGGGGCTCCATGCAAGACCTCACCTCGTGGAGTTGCAATGATCATGAGAACGGTGAGGAATCAGCCCAGAACTACACGGGAGGATCTTGTCAATGATCTCAAGGCAGCTGGGACCATAGTCACCAAGAAAACAATTGGTAACACACTATGCCGTGAAGGGCTGAAATCCTGCAGCGCCCGCAAGGTCCCCCTGCTCAAGAAAGCACATATACATGGCCGTCTGAAGTTTGCCAATGAACATCTGAATGATTCAGAGGACAACTGGATGAAAGTGTTGTGGTCAGATGAGACCAAAATGGAGCTCTTTGGCATCAATTCAACTCGCCGTGTTTGGAGGAGGAGGAATGCTGCCTATGACCCCAAGAACGCCATCCCCACCGTCAAACATGGAGGTGGAAACATTATGCTTTGGGGGTGTTTTTCTGCTAAGGGGACAGGACAACTTCACCGCATCAAAGGGACGATGGACGGGCCATGTACCGTCAAATCTTGGGAGAGAACCTCCTTCCCTCAGCCAGGGCAATGAAAATGGGTCGTGGATGGGTATTCCAGCATGACAATGACCCAAAACACATGGCCAAGGCAACAAAGGAGTGGCTCAAGAAGAAGCACATTAAGGTCCTGGAGTGGCCTAGCCAGTCTCCAGACCTTAATCCCATAGAAAATCTGTGGAGGGAGCTGAAGGTTCGAGTTGCCAAAACGTCAGCCTTGAAACCTTAATGACTTGGGGAAGATCTGCAAAGAGGAGTGGGACAAAATCCCTCCTGAGATGTGTGCAAACCTGGTGGCCAACTACAAGAAACGTCTGACCTCTGTGATTGCCAACAAGGGTTTTGCCACCAAGTACTAAATCATGCTTTGCAGAGGGGTCAAATACTTATTTCCCTCATTAAAATGCAAATAATTTTATAACATTTTTGAATATGCGTTTTTCTGGATTTTTTTGTTGTTATTCTGTCTCTCACTGTTCAAATAAACCTACCATTAAAATTATAGACTGATAATTTCTTTGTCAGTGGGCAAATGTACAAAATCAACAGGGGATCAAATACTTTCCCCCCTCACTGTAATAATACTATACAGATGTAGGATCTTAATTTGATCACTCTTTTGTTGCAGATAATTTTCCTGCTTAGCAGGAAATGCAAACTTGTCGTGTATCTGAGTTTTAAAAAGGCTTCTAAAGTTTGTAATTTCCAATTTTAAATTTCAGACTTAATTTGCCCCAACACAAAATGTATCACCCCCTACAATTTTTTAAATATTTATCCACATAATAATTCAAATGTCCTGTTGCTGCAGGATTATTTTCCTGCTGTAGCAAACTGGTTAAAATTAAGATCCTACGTCTGTACCTTGTAGTGGCAAACTACCAGAATGATCAGCCATATTGCGTGTGTTAGTGGGAATTCATATTGAGTCACACAGACAGGAGAAAAAGAGAGAGGAGACTGATATAACCATGTACAACATGCTTTTATGACAAAAAGAGTTCCTCTTTCACAAGACAGACAGTATAAAACACTTATACAAATAAAAAAGACCCCAGATACTTGAGAGACAGATATACAGTACATTCGGAAAGTATTCAGACCCCTTGGCTTTTTCCACATTTTGTTACATTACAGCCTTATTCTAAAATGGATGAAATGGTTTTTTCCCTCATCAATCCCTCATAATGAGAAAGCGAAAACAGATTTTTTGAAATCTTTGTAAATTTAATACAAATAAAAAACAGAAATACCTTATTTACATAAGTATTAAGAGCCTTTGCTATGAGACTCGAAATTGAGGTCATGTGCACCTTGTTTCCATTGATCATCCTTGAGATGGTTCTACAATTTGATTGAAGTCCACCTGTGGTATATTCAATTGATTGGACATGATTTGGAAGGCACACACCTTGTTATATAAGCTTCCACAGTTGACAGCGCATTTCAGAGCAAAAACCAAGTCATGAGGACAAGGAATTGTCCTTAGAGCTCTGAGACAGGATTATGCCGAGGCACAGGTCTGGGGAAGTGTACCAAAAAATGTCTGCAGAGTTGCAGGCTCCCAAGAACACAGTGGCCTCCGACATTCTTACATGGAAGAAGTTTGGAACCCCCAAGACTCTTGCTAGAGCTGGCCGCCCGGCCAAACTGAGCAATCAAGGGAGAAGGGCATTGGTCAGGGAGGTGAACAAGAACCTGATGGTCACTCTGACAGAGCTCCAGAGTTCCTCTCTGGAGATGGGAGAACCTTCCAGAAGGACAACCATCTCTGCAGCCCTACACCAATCAGGCCTTTATGGTGGAGAGGCCAGACGGAAGCCACTCCTCAGTAAAAGGCACATGACAGCCTGCTTGGAGTTTGCCAAAAGGCACCTAAAGGACTGTCAGACCATGAGAAACAAGATTCTCTTTTCTGATGAAACCAAGATTGAACTCTTTGGCCTGAATGCCAAGTGTCATGTCTGGAGGAAACCATCCTTACGGTGAAGCATGGTGGTGGCACCATCATGCTGTGGGGATGTTTTTCAGCGGCAGCGACTGGGAGTCTAGTCAGGATCGAGGGAAAGATGAACGAAGCAAAATACACAGAGATCCTTGATGAAAACCTCTTCCAGAGCGCTCAGGACCTCAGACTGGGGTGAAGGTTCACCTTCCAACAGGACAATGACCCTAAGCACACAGCCAAGACAACGCAGGAGTGGCTTTGGGACAAGTCTATGAATGTCCTTGAGTGGCCCAGCCAGAGCCCGGACTTGAACCCGATCAAATATCTCTGGAGAGACCTGAAAATAGCTGTGCAGCGACTCTTCCCATCCAACCTGACAGAGCTTGAGAGGATCTGCAGAGAAGAATGGGAGAAATTCCCCAAATACAGGTGTGCCAAGCTTGTAGCGTCATACCCAATAAGACTAGAGGCTGTAATCGTTGCCAAAGGTGCTTCAATAAAGTACTGAGTAAAGGGTCTGAATACTTATGTACATTTTATATTTCAGTTTTTCTTTTGATTTATTTATTCCCTGTGGCTCAGTTGGTAGAGCATGGTGTGTGCAACACCAGGGTTGTGGGTTTGATTCCCATGGGGGGCCAGTACAAAAAAAAAAAAAAAAAGAAATGTATGCATTCACTACTGTAAGTCGCTCTGGATAAGAGCGTCTGCTAAATGACTAAAATGTTATTTGCTAAAATGTCTAAAAACCTGTTTTTGCATTTTCATTGTGGGGTATTGTGTGTAGACCGATAAGGGGGAAACAAAGGTTTAATCAATTTTAGAATAAGGCTGTAACGTAACAAAATGTGGAAAAAGGGAAAGGGTCTGAATACTTTCCGAATGCACTGTATATACTGTATATTATACCTCTCCTACAAGTCATCACCAAGTTGCTATGTGACTGGGTGAAACGGATTGGACCCTTGGAGAAGGAACACTAGAATATTACAAAGACTTCCTATCTCCTACACAACCTTACCTACAGTATTTACACATAATCAACAGTCATTTTCCTCTGTCAGACATGGCAGAAGAGGTCTACAGATAAGATGACATGATATGGCTAATATTGAATATGTACAGTTCTGTCCTCCAAAGCCAAGCATTCAAGCACTATTTTTAGTAGGAAGTGGAATACCGTTTTGAATTTGAGACTCCAGTGAATTAGAATTGTGATTTTGAGATTAGAACCTTTCCCCTGTAACTGTGTGTGTGTGTCACTAGGCGAGCCTTTTGGTGGAGCGACATGGTTTCAGCACCCATTCCTAGGTTTCTCCAGTATTATTTAGAACAACAACGCAACAAATAAAAGCACAGAAGAAAGTAAAAAGATTCCAAATTTCATAGCGAGGTGATAATGTCAGGATGCATTGGAGCTTTACCATTTAACAGTGGTTGAATAAAGACTTTTCTACAATGAAACAAACAAATAGAGAGAAACAGAGAAGCCACAATGTGTTTTTCATATGGTCTCAAGGTGCTCCACACAACAACCTGAAATGGTGGTTCTTTGATAAGGCTGCCCAGTGACAGCTTGGGAAGGTCCACCGTGGGACCTCAGAGAATTGTCTCTACACAAATGAAAAGATTAAAGAATAGGGGAGAATCTCAGGAATCTTTATGGTGGTCCCATGGTGGGAGATTGACTGTTGTTGTACAGAGAGAATTCATTCCATATTTAACCTTTTATTATGAGTGGGAGAGACTTGGTCAGCTCAGACCTGGTAGAGGGAGAATATGTTCCTGGCACCGCCTCGTTTGAATTAAAATAACATCATATTCACTTTTTTTCATTATACTGGAGATTCTAAACCTGGGAATGAGTGACGGCCAGGTCAGGGATATCTTTCCTCTCACGCCTGATATTTTCTGGGGGTCATGAGTTATGAATCGTATATTTACAGAGCATTGATTTGTGAGTCATGAAAAGTAGACAATGTCAAAAGGTGTGAATAGAAAGTGAATAGAAATGGTCCTGCAAAAACAAAAGATTCCTTTAGTTCTTGATTTACAAAATATAAAACCTTTCAAGATACACAAAGTATACATGCTCAGATGTACTATGAGATCAAAATCATTTGAAGAGAAAGTCTCTCCATATTCAGCTACAGGGGAGTATCGGTTGCTGAGGACAGGAGTCCGGTTTTTATGTGAGTTGGTTACACCCAGTCCTATGGCTAGCATCTATGGCACACATTTCTCTCCATACAGATGTAATTCAGTGGTTGGCAAGACCAGGTATATTAAAGGCATGCATAGATCAAACCTGCTAAACTCACAAAAAAAAGAAAAATGTTTTGCTTGAAAAAGAAATGATCCATCTCTTCAGAGGAATCATCAGTCTTACAGAAAGTGTAATACAATGTTACATATTGAAATGGTTATTCATGGTTGCTATCATTACTATTGGAACCCGAGGGGTCAGAAAAGTGTTGAACTTTTTAAACACTAACAGACAGTCTGAGCTACAGACAATGGAGCCAATGCAGCGTCTGTGTTTCATCTATACATCTCTCTCAGGTCTACAGGCTTAGAATCACAGCTATGATGGCAAATACCCAACGCTAAATTGAATGAATGTTCTATGGCTATCAGTCAGATATCAAATCAGTAAAATACTGACTTGCCAAGCTAACAGTCAATTGGTTTTCCATGATAATGTTTGGTCATGGGTAATCATCTGAGATCCAGTGCAGGCAGAAATGCTCCCATCAATAACGGTAGTTTGTGAACATGGTCAATACATGTAATCTGCTATGCCCCATTTCACCACCAGGGGTCAGTATGACCATACTGAAAGTGGGGTTACTGTCCACAGCAGTGTTCTGGTCAAGACCTGCCAGCCTTTATTGATGGAAAGAATGATCATAGTAATAATAGATACATTTTATACAGCGCTTTTCAATACAGAAGGAATCTCAAAGTTGCTGTAACCTTCAGGGTAAATTATCAGGGTTCCGATTACATACGGACTCTTGTGGGTTCCTTAGAAATAGTGAGTCTTTATTTCTTAAGGGAGTAGATAGTTTGAACCCTGTGCCCTGGCAAGGTGACCCAAGGAAATAGAGACCTTGACAAATAATTGAGTCTCTGGAGAACATGGCTCTCTATAATGTAAAGAAAAGGGTCACAGGAATTAACCTGTGAAGCCCAAATGTTCACCAAACCAGTTCTGCTTCTCCTCTTCTATCTGTTTCACTCTATCATATGTCATCCTCATCTAGCACAATTAGTTCAATGATATCTGGAATGACAAGAGTCTAACGAATCCTTTGAAAATGCAGTCGACAGGTTGATTGAAGCTAAGGGCAATGGTAACATTAAAATTGTGTGAGGTGAGTGGTTAAAATACACTCCTATCCTACTTTATGTTGGCCCAAATAAGGACGCACTACAAATCTAATTCCTTTGATGTTTTAATAATGGGCTGGGGGGAAATTAATGCCACCGAAATCAAGGGCAGAAACCCGCTGCTTTCCCTAACCTTGGTGTAAAATAGAGACACGCACTTAAAAAATATTCAATTATTCAAACGTTGCAGCTGCTAATGATCCCCCTTTTATCTGAGTCTGGTTTTAGTTGTATTATCATCAGTGTATTCTCTGGGCCAAGCTTAGAGGGGTTTCCCATTGGGGGTGTACCCTACAACAGGGGCTGCTGAAAATGGGACGTCTCGCCTCTCTGTCTCTCATGCACACACACACACACACACGCACGCACGCACGCACACACGCACTCTGCAGGGCAAGGACAAACTGGGGGAGGGAGGCAGGGGAGAGCTCAGCCTAGTTTCTCAAGACTTTCTCGAGACGAGACACTCGCTCAGTCACTCTGATGTCTCCCATTCTAGTATCCCCCAGAAACATAAAAGGCAACAAGGACAGCCCGTCTAGAACACTGAATTCTCAGTATTCTATTCAGTTGAATAGGGAAACTAATGGGCAGTCCTTCCTTTGAACGTCATCCATTAGCAATAATTAGAATGTGCAGCACGCTCTGCAAAGGGTTAAATGAAGTGGTAACCTAGGAAACGAGTGCTCTAGTTCAGGTGGAGAGGTAGAGGGATGGAGATAGAGCAGGTTGAGATAAGTTCAAAGGCTCTCTATTTGAAGTGCACCAAATGAAGTACACTACAACTCTACTTCCTCGTACAGTCAAGGACCCCTGAAGGTCGAATGGGTTTCATATGTATGCAAATGCTTACCTTCAAACCTGGACAGCATAGCAATACCTCCCAGGGTGAGAAAAGTAACATTCCCCCTCAACAATACTAAATTAACAGGAGGCTAGCTAGAGATGTGCTTTGGTCTAGGATCAGTACAGAATGTTTTCCGTCCAGACCAGATTTCTGGAGTGTTTGAACAGTATTTCCCATCTTTACTCTTGTGGTTTAGTAACTCAGACAGAATATTGGTAGTGATGTTACATACAGTCTAGAGATTTCTGTTACCCAGATATATATTCCAGAATGCAGTGCGCATTTAGAGTGGAAGGTTCTAATCTTGAAGCTGGGGTAGGAGGGTTCCCAGAGAGGAACGAACGTTTCAGAGAACCTGGGTCACCCCTTACCATTATTTCAGTTGCACAAGTCCCTGCACCATGGTTGATATTATTACTCAGAGGAACAACTCAAAACACGACAACATCGAATCACCGTCCACGTAGAACAGGTGTCTACTACCACACAACCACACTGCAGCCTAGTTACTGTGAATGGGGACGACGAGGTCTGGGAATGAACTGTTGAAGCAGAAGGAGGGAAAGATAACAAAATGAAATACCTTTATCTAATCCCTACATCTGTGATTGACGTTTACACCATGACACCATCAACAACCACAACAGTCGTTCCAAAAAATGGGAATATTGGAAAACTACGAGAATGGAATGGGAAACGTCCAGTGAGTTATTACTTTTGTTCTCAAGACCGGAGCAATGGGAGCAAAGATGAATTCTCACACGTCTCTTCTGGCAGAGGGAAAACCAGGCCAATTTCCTCATCTATTTCCATTCAGCCTCATTAAACTTTAATAAATACAGAACTATTTATCATCACCCAGTCCTCTGGTCGGCTTGTTCTACAGATGTACTGGAGGATGATTTCAGAGCCTTCAGAATTCATCTGATTTGAAAGCATTGTGAATTTGTGTCGTACACAAAGCTCCCTTCTAATTTCCTAAACATCTACATCATGGCAAATAGTTAACCCTCCACACACACACACACACACACACACACACACACACACACACACACACACCTTCAAGGTGGAATGAATGGAAGCTCCTCTAGGTGTTGAGAACAGGACTAATCTCGCTGTTGGATGCCACAGAGGTCAAACGGTTAACGGTAAATGGTTTACGGAGAACATCAACTGAGGTAACGCAAAAAGGAGGCTACAAAACTAATGACAACAGAACACGTCATAATAAATACCACCGTACTCTCCTCTATACGATGCACATGGCGTGGGCAGGGTTCACACGAATTCATTTAAATGTTTTGTTATTGGTCTCCAGCCAGGGACCCCTCCCATAGGAGGACCCAGTGGGGACGGGGGACGCACTGGGCTAGGGGGGCACAGACATTTGCGCACTGGCCGTCTCAGAGAAAGAGAAGAGTGGTTGTTTGTGGATGCTGTTCTAGTTATTATAGATCTGTAGTGTTGTGAGTGGTAATAGTGTGATGTGCAGTTGTAGTTATTATAGATCTGTAGTGTTGTGAGTGGTAATAGTGTGATGTGCTGTTCTAGTTATTATAGATCTGTAGTGTTGTGAGTGGTAATAGTGTGATGTGCTGTTCTAGTTATTATATATCTGTAGTGTTGTGAGTGGTAATAGTGTGATGTGCAGTTCTAGTTATTATAGATCTGTAGTGTTGTGAGTGGTAATAGTGTGATGTGCAGTTGTAGTTATTATAGCTCTGTAGTGTTGTGAGTGGTAATAGTGTGATGTGCAGTTCTAGTTATTATAGATTTGTAGTGTTGTGAGTGGTAATAGTGTGATGTGCAGTTCTAGTTATTATAGATCTGTAGTGTTGTGAGTGGTAATAGTGTGATGTGCAGTTCTATTTATTATAGATCTGTAGTGTTGTGAGTGGTAATAGTGTGATGTGCTGTTCTAGTTATTATAGATCTGTAGTGTTGTGAGTGGTAATAGTGTGATGTGCAGTTGTAGTTATTATAGATCTGTAGTGTTGTGAGTGGTAATAGTGTGATGTGCAGTTCTAGTTATTATAGATCTGTAGTGTTGTGAGTGGTAATAGTGTGATGTGCAGTTCTAGTTATTATAGATCTGTAGTGTTGTGAGTGGTAATAGTGTGATGTGCTGTTCTAGTTATTATAGATCTGTAGTGTTGTGAGTGGTAATAGTGTGATGTGCAGTTGTAGTAATTATAGATCTGTAGTGTTGTGAGTGGTAATAGTGTGATGTGCAGTTCTAGTTATTATAGATTTGTAGTGTTGTGAGTGGTAATAGTGTGATGTGCAGTTCTAGTTATTATAGATCTGTAGTGTTGTGAGTGGTAATAGTGTGATGTGCAGTTCTAGTTAATATAGATCTGTAGTGTTGTGAGTGGTAATAGTGTGATGTACAGTTCTAGTTATTATAGATCTGTAGTGTTGTGAGTGGTAATAGTGTGATGTGCTGTTCTAGTTATTATAGATCTGTAGTGTTGTGAGTGGTAATAGTGTGATGTGCAGTTCTAGTTATTATAGATCTGTAGTGTTGTGAGTGGTAATAGTGTGATGTGCAGTTGTAGTTATTATAGATCTGTAGTGTTGTGAGTGTTAATAGTGTGATTTGCTGTTCTAGTTATTATAGATCTGTAGTGTTGTGAGTGGTAATAGTGTGATGTGCAGTTGTAGTTATTATAGATCTGTAGTGTTGTGAGTGGTAATAGTGTGATGTGCAGTTCTAGTTATTATAGATCTGTAGTGTTGTGAGTGGTAATAGTGTGATGTGCAGTTCTAGTTATTATAGATCTGTAGTGTTGTGAGTGGTAATAGTGTGATGTGCTGTTCTAGTTATTATAGATCTGTAGTGTTGTGAGTGGTAATAGTGTGATGTGCAGTTGTAGTAATTATAGATCTGTAGTGTTGTGAGTGGTAATAGTGTGATGTGCAGTTCTAGTTATTATAGATTTGTAGTGTTGTGAGTGGTAATAGTGTGATGTGCAGTTCTAGTTATTATAGATCTGTAGTGTTGTGAGTGGTAATAGTGTGATGTGCAGTTCTAGTTATTATAGATCTGTAGTGTTGTGAGTGGTAATAGTGTGATGTACAGTTCTAGTTATTATAGATCTGTAGTGTTGTGAGTGGTAGTGTGATGTGCAGTTCTAGTTATTATAGATCTGTAGTGTTGTGAGTGGTAATAGTGTGATGTGCAGTTCTAGTTATTATAGATCTGTAGTGTTGTGAGTGGTAATAGTGTGATGTGCTGTTCTAGTTATTATAGATCTGTAGTGTTGTGAGTGGTAATAGTGTGATGTCTCACAATCTATCTGACTGACTGTGCCACTCTGCCAGCCAAACTACAGCAGATGGTCTTATGATCATTCTGATAGTTCACAAGACAGTAACGGTAATAACAACAATCATTATACTAGTGGATGTATCATCCATTGTAGGATATGAAAACTAACAGCACTAATCTAATTTAACGCTATGGCTTTGTAATGAAAATTGTACATTAGTTGCTTCATACAGGATTTGTTTCTACATGCAGTGTTGCTGGAATGTTGTAATGTCAGCGATGTGTGTGCATCAGAATAGGTGTCTGTGTGTGTGTGTGTGTGTGTGTGCGTTTGCCCTGTATATGACTTTGTGTTGGCCTGAGAAAAGGTCCTATGCATGTGTAAATGAGTGTGAACCTTTGTGAAGGTGAGTCTGTTCTGTACAGTATATGACTGAGTGTGTTCTGACTTCCAGGCTGCTCTCCCTGGCAGCTCTGTGGAGGTCAGTTCTTTTCCCAGCACAGCCCAGGGCAGTAGGAGGGAGCAGTGTTAGAGGGAGGTTAGAGAGGTGAGGCTTAGGCTCCTCCCATCCACCTTTCTCTTCCCACATCCCTCCCTACTGGCAGTGGTAGGGTAGTACTATTAGTGGAAGGTTGGAAAGAGGAGGCATGGACATACTCCCTCTCCACTCGTCCCACAGTCCCCACATCTCCCCCCTGCCCTGGTCTGTGTTGGTTGTCATGGTTACCATGTGGCCCCATGCCCGCTGGGCTTGGCTTTCCAAACAAACCCTTGGGGCGTCAGGCTGTCATGGCAACCGTCGGCCAGTGCGCTTGGTCCAACTCACACAGCCAACCTCGTCGCAAACGGTCACGTCTGAAAGTGAAGTGGGCCCAATTTAGATTTTCAGAATATACTTTCTTTTGATGTGTATATGAGGTGGCATTCAAAAACAGATCGGCCAAAGTGTCTTCTGATATTTCTTTCCCCATAAATGTTATTAGGTCAAATGATTGAAATAGGTTTCATGCATTTATCTGGAGGGGCCTTGATGGTGTTTTATAAATGTGACAATTGAAATCATATCCCAAATGTCTTACAAAAATGGCTTGTTTTATTCAATATTGTAATCTTATTACTATACAACGTACTCTAAATTGCAATACTTACATGCTATTGCAATATTTCTCTGAAAGGCAGAATTTAAGAAAGCAAGACTACAAATGCTGTGATTAGTTGATAGTCATGTCTCTCCATGGCTATGAAGAAAGGGACTACAGCTACAACCGGAAGTGACTTTTTATAGCAGATTAGGAGAGCGTTTTATCTAACCCTAACTTCTGGTCGTGGCTGTACTCCCTCTAGTCAGAACTATGCCCTGTGTGCAATGACCACTACAAGTGCATAGCTTCCAGGAAGTCCTTTTCACTTCCTGTGAGAGAGGCATAACTATGATCATTCCACAGCACAGCAATCACCCAATAAGAGATCACACTAAATTCTTAACTTCTATAATTCTTATCAAGCTAAATGGTAATGTTATATTTTTTCCTCCAAAATACCCCTTTAGTGATCTGGTTAAACTCCCGTTATCAAGCTCAGTAGCTAGGTTTCCATCCAGTTGGCGGCAGATTTTCAAGTGAATACTCTAAATTCTGCATAAAAACAATATGTGCATTTTCCCACCAGAGATGTGCTTCCATCAAATTGACTTGTTGAGGATAAAAGGCTGTGCGTGATGAAGTAGCGCACATAAAAACAACTTTTGCAGTTAAATTCCCATGTTTTCCATCGCATTTTTAACTCTAATGATGGTTTTCTCATCCCAAAAAATGTGCGTTATATAGCGTGTATTGGTACTTGCGCTCTAGCCAACAGCTTGCAGATACAATGTGGGTATAGCCTACATGATGAGATTATTATGGACGAGAGTGAGATTATTTTTATTTGTCAAACAGCAGCCAAGCATCAATCATCATGTGACCAGAATAAGACCCTCAATATTTAATGGAAAGGAGCATCAAGCTCATCACTTGTACTTTCACCACCCTCTGAATGTTCATCATCATTTATAATTTATTTCATCTGTAGCCTAAAAAACTGCGTTCTTTCCTAACGAGTAGAACTGGGAGGACCACACAACATGTCATCGCGTGACTCAGACACAAAAGATCCCACCTCGTCTAACGTATTTAGCTTTATCGACATTTGGAAAGTTTGAAACCAACAAATGTTCTGTTTCCATCAGGCCTGGCATGACATTTTTTTATCCGACACGTACTTTATTCGCATAAACGGGTTGGATGGAAACCTGGTTAATGACAATGTTATATTTGTTTGAAAATATAAACAGAACGTTGTACCACGAGCTGAGTAAAACCAGTAGGAGGCCGTGAGGTCAAAGGTCATCATGTTTTTTTCCACTCAAACCGAAACTGGTCCTGGTGAATACCAGCCATGTGTGAATACTGTATGTATTTTATTTTTATTTCTTTATTTACTCTGTGATTCAGCGCTGTGTGTGTCTTGTCAAACACATTTCCAGGACGTGCTTATGCCTCCCCTGAGTCACCCCTGGCTGCGTTGTATCATATCATCTTCATGTTGAATTTCCGGGCCCCTCCGGCGCCACCCACCGCCGCCGGCCCCTCAGCCTTCCGGAAAGGGGTCTCGACGGTGAAGTTGTTCTTACGCTGGCCCCGCCCCCGGCTCCATGCAAACAACAACAGGAAACAGAAGAGCACCACGCCCAGGAAGGTGATGCAGCCCATCGCTGTGGAGACCAGGATGGTGGTCAGGTCCAGGGTGAACTTGAGGAAGACGCGAGTGCTATTCAGGTTTGTGTCGTTGAAGAACTCGCCGCCGTACATAGAGCGGTTGGCGAAGAAGGCCGACGAGGCATCCAGCGGCGCACCCCGGACCGTGAGCATCGCGAAGTAAGTGTCATTGCCCCCAGCATTGCTGGCGATGCACATGTAGGTGCCACTGTCGGTGACCTGGGCATAGCGGATCTCCAACGTCCCTCCTGGGAGGACGGTGATGCGGCCATTGCTCTTGGCTGTGATTAGTCGGCGCTGAGGGGAGATCCACATGATGTTAGGGGCAGGCTCTCCCACGGCACTGCAGAGGAAACTCACTGGCTGGCCCTCACGAGCCGTCACCTTGGAGGAATGAATGAATAAATCAATTAATGAATTAAGCATTAGGTACAAAACTGAAACAGACATCGAAGCTGTAATACTACATATCAATGTGTACCTACACTGTAGTTACACTATGCTTACATGTATTGCAAAGTGGGATAACAACTCTTACCTGTTGAAGCTTGCGGTTGCGTATCTTGGGCTTCTGGCAGGTGAAGTGATCAAAGAGCGCTGAGTCGGTGAAGGTGCTGAGGCTGTTCCCCTGCACCTCCACCGGCCCAGCGCACACAGGCACCCTGCCGTCAAAGTTGAGGGTCTTGCGTCTCTGCAGGATCCACAACAAACGGCAGTCACACAGCAGCGGGTTCCCATCCACCCGCAGCGTCTCCAGGCTGTTGACAGAGTGGAACGATCCCTCCTCCAGGGTCTGGAGGTCATTGGAGGAGAAGTTGAGGACCCGGATCTGTCTGAGGCCTCCCAGGGAGTGGGGCTCCACTGTAGCCAGGCCCGTGTTCACCATGATCAGCTCTTTGAGCCTCAGCAGGTCCCTGAAGGCCCAAGGCTCCAGGGTGGTGATCGGGTTGTAGGACAGGTTGAGATGGGTGAGGTGGATCAGGTTTCTGAAGGAGGACGAGGGGACGGAGGTGATGTTGCTGTTGGTGATGGACAGCCAGTACAGGTCCAGACCCTGGAAGCTCAGGGGGGAGATGTATTCCAGGTAGGGCCAGTTGTCGATCTCCAGTCCCCGCAGGTTGGCCAGCTTGCGGAAGTTCTGGTCCTCCAGGGTGGGGATGCTGAGCTGGCGTAGTCGCAAAGTGACCAGGCTGCGTAGGTAGGACAGCGTCTGGCCAGAGATGGAAGTCAGGTTGCAGCGTTCAATGGTCAGATCCTCCACCCCTAGCAGGCCAGAGAAGGCCTTCAAACACAATAAAATCCAATTTGATTAGTTGTGAGCTCCAATCTTGGAAACATAGTAGAATCAATAAAAGGTTATAGACAGATCAGGAACAACATAGTGTTTGAAAAATGAATGATCAAATGGATAACAGCTCAATACCTCATGAGAGATGTAGACGAGGTCGTTGTCTCCCACCTCCAGGTGTCTTAGACTCCTCAGGTCCTGGAAGGTGTAGTCCAACAGAATCACCAGCTTGTTCTCACTCAGGTCCAGCGTGGTCAGGTTGACCAGCTTGGCGAAGGCCCCCATGGGTACAAGCTTCAACTGGTTCGCCCTCAGCCGTAACACCCGGAGGCTCTGCAGGTTGGCGAACGCGTTGGGCTCCAGTGTGGCAATGAGGTTCTCACTCAGGTCCACTTCTTCAAGGTGCGGATATGGCGCCAGGTCACCCATCTCCACCCAGCGGAGCCGGTTCCGGCTGAGGTCCAGGAGGCGAGTTTCCGTGGGGATGCCCTCTGGGATGCCGGTGAGGCGCCTCCGCTGGCACAAGACGGACCGGATTTGGGCTGAGCACTCGCACCGAGGAGGGCATGCCTGGCAACAACCTGGCAGTAGGGTTGTCATGGTAACCAGCAGCAGGACCGGCCCCCAGAGACTCAGCCACCGCCATGGCGACAGGGACTGCCCACTGGTGCCCGGGGAGCCAGTCATGGCCCTGGTGGTCCTGATCTGACTCCTAGCCTATCACAGGCCGGGTCAGTTTACCACACACCTATAGAGAGAGGGAGACAGAGGGATGAGAGGTTAGTGAGAAAGAGTGGGAATAGAGAGAAGGAGTAGAGGAGTAGAGAGTAGAAAGGGAGCAGATGTGGGAAAAGAAGGTAAATAAAGAGATGGAGGTTAAAGAAAGAGGGAAAGAGGGAGAAAGGAGAAGGGAGGGCTGAGGTAAAATTTAGAAGAGAGGAGTGGAAGGAATAAGAGAATGTACAGAGATAGAAGAGAGGTTGAAGAGGGGAGAGGGCAGAGAGGAAGACAGATGGAGGTATTTTAAAACACCTATCAACCAACACATGCTCATAAAAATGCCATTCGGTATGCTGAATAATCCATGCTCCCTACAACTGTCATGAAAGAGCTTTGGGGGCGGCAGGTAGACTAGTGCTTAGAGTGGTAAAAATCTGTTCTTCTGCCCCTGAACAAGGCAGTTAACCCACTGTTCCCCGGTAGGCTGTCATTGTAAATAAGAATTTGTTCTTAACTGACTTGCCTAGTAAAATAAAGGTTAAAAAGATGTCATAAAAATGCCATTCAGTACCCAGAATAATCCATGCTCCCTGCAACTGCCATGAAAGAGCTTAGACATGTCACATCTACTTAACAAAGCATGAAACCACCACTGACACCATGACATTGCAGGCACACTATTCCGCTGACAATATTTAAGATGGTGGAAGACACTTGTTCATTTATCTATGAGTGTAGCAGCAGAACTAGGGCATTGGGAGTCACGTGAGTGAGAAGCATCCCGTCTGAATTCATGCATGTTTCCTTCCCTTCTCTCCTCCTTGGCATGTGCTCTGTTCACACCTCGACACGATGAATACACAACGTATGACTCCATGCAGAGAGACAACAGGATCTGCCTGAAAACCATCCCTCCGATGCCTGTGAAAGGGATGTCAAATTCATGTCACTATGAGTCATTGTGTGGGAATGTGTGTGTATGTTTCTGTCCGTGCGTCTTTCTGTGTGTAGGATGTGTCATTCCTTTGAATAAATTAAAAAAGCATTTTGGTTTTCTTCTCCACTAACATGAGATGAAAATCTGATGCTTAAACATTCCTTGATGCAACCTGTCAAGTCTCCCACGCAATGTTGTCATCGAGTGATTTATCAGAGGACACCTGCCAAAAGGTCCAGAACGTTCAGCATCACTAATACACCCACACAAGTGCGCGCGCACACACACACACACACACACACACACACACACACACACACACACACACACACACGAGGTTCAACATTGACTGCACTGATTATCATTTACATCAAGGGGAAGATTTCAAGTGGAGGGAGCTACAGTATATGATTGGCTTGCTGAAGTAGAGAGAGAGGCCCCAGGGTTAACAGCCCTACTTTCCTGACAAGTGCCACGGGACCTTTTATGAACAGTCGGAAAGTCAGGCAGTGACATTGCCTGACTCATGTAGAGCATGTAATTCCTCTTCAAGTGCACAGGGAGTGAGGCCCCAGACTTCACCAGGCCCCAGACTTCACCAGGCCCCAGACTTCACCAGGCCCCAGACTTCACCAGGCCCCAGACTTCACCAGACCCCAGACTTCACCAGGCCCCAGACTTCACCAGGCCCCAGGCTCACACACTAAATCAAGTAGCCTTGCAGACTGAGTTTGGGAAACACTACACTAAACTACAATTTTTTTGTTGTTGTTAAATAACAAAAATTAAGCAAGTTGAGATCAACTCAACACTTTTAGCCCATCAGAGACAAATATATGAGCGGGACTGACACTGACCCATGCGGAGCACCTGTCAGGAATCAAAGATAAAACAGGTAGAGTTAAAAAGCCACACTAAGTAACTTATTATAAAAAAGACACTTAAGAGATACTAAATATATTCTCTAAACTCTAAAGGTTGCTATTTTAAGAGATTAAAGGGTTGATAATTCAGCGTATCATATTTACTGTTTTTAGCGGTGAAACACCATGAAAGAAGCAGACATTAAACCAAGTCTGCGCTGCTTTAAACGCTGGAATCTTAAGATGAATGAGAAGGAGAAGTTAATATAACACATCACAGGGCCTCTCCTGGAGGGATGTTAAAAAGCACTCTGAAGATTGGTTGTTTTTCAGGCAGAGCTAAACAGATTAATAATACATGTTGTAGTTTGTGTTTATTGGGCGCCGTTCTGGGGTTGAGTCACGGGGCGAAGAGCCACACTCTCCTCAGGATTTGTCTGTCTGTCTCTGTCTCAAACAGATGAAAAATATTCCCTTGTTGCATAGTTATTTCCTTTATACTATTTTATTGCAACTATGATTAAAAACTGTATAAACAGAGTTTGAACTTTGGGCAAGCAGAGTTCCACCACTTTTGGATGAGAGACAACGCTCACTGGATATTGCTTTTCCTCTAACTAAAATTAATTGCTATACCCCTTTCTGTCAAATTATCATGGAAAAAACAATTACCTTTGCGGATTTGTATTCGATCCCAGTATAGGCATTCTGAATATCAACAAACTTCAAACCCAATCAGCATTCTCCTTAGATGAGGAGGAAATTTGAGGTAGGACTACGAGGTGCATGTTTTATATGGTATTATATGCTGTACATTATGCCATGTATTCTCTAAAGTTCCTAGAGAATGTATATCCTCCACATTTACTATTAATAGCCTGCTTTCCATACAGAGGCATTGGTAATCCCACACAGATTGTGTAACACACACACACACACACACACACACACACACACACACACACACACACACACACACACACACACACACACACACACACACACACACACACACACACACACACACACACACACACCTGTCCCCTCCCCTGTCAAAACAAAGCACAGCCTGGCAGCTGCATTACTGTATTTGAAGGGTCTGGATCAGTGTTTCCCAAACTTTTTAGGGGTCACCAGGGTCAACGCACTCTGAAATGTTGTGTTTTGCCATCATTGTAAGCCTGCCACACACACACTATATGATATATTTATTAAACTTAAGAATGAGTGTGAGTTTTTGTCACAACCCGGCTCGTGGGAAGTGACAAAGAGCTCTTATAGGACCAGGGCACAAATAATAATATACTGCTCAAAACAATAAAGGGAACACTTAAACAACACATCCAAGATCTGAATGAAAGAAATACTCTTATTAAATACTTTTTTCTTTACATAGTTGAATGTGCTGACAACAAAATCACACAAAAATAATCAATGGAAATCCAATTTATCAACCCATGGAGGTCTGGATTTGGAGTCACACTCAAAATTAAAGTGGAAAACCACACTACAGGCTGATCCAACTTTGATGTAATGTCCTTAAAACAAGTCAAAATGAGGCTCAGTAGTGTGTGTGGCCTCCACGTGCCTGTATGACCTCCCTACAACGCCTGGGCATGCTCCTGATGAGGTGGCGGATGGTCTCTTGAGGGATCTCCTCCCAGACCTGGACTAAAGCATCCGCCAACTCCTGGACAGTCTGTGGTGCAACGTGGCGTTGGTGGATGGAGCGAGACATGATGTCCCAGAACTGCTGACACACTCCAGCCACATGAGGTCTAGCCCTGTCAGGAACTGCTGACACACTCCAGCCACATGAGGTCTAGCACTGTCTTGCATTAGGAGGAACCCAGGGCCAACTGCACCAGCATATGGTCTCACAAAGGGTCTGAGGATCTCATCTCGGTACCTAACGGCAGTCAGGCTACCTCTGGCAAGCACATGGAGGGCTGTGCGGCCCCCCAAAGAAATGCCACCCCACACCATGACTGACCCACCGCCAAACCGGTCATGCTGGAGGATGTTGCAGGCAGCAGAACGTTCTCCACGGCGTCTCCAGACTCTGTCACGTCTGTCACATGTGCTCAGTGTGAACCTGCTTTCATCTGTGAAGAGCACAGGGCGCCAGTGGCGAATTTGCCAATCTTGGTGTTCTCTGGCAAATGCCAAACGTCCTGCACGGTGTTGGGCTGTAAGCACAACCCCCACCTGTGGACGTCGGGCCCTCATACCACCCTCATGGAGTCTGTTTCTGACCGTTTGAGCAGACACATGCACATTTGTGGCCTGCTGGAGGTCATTTTGCAGGGCTCTGGCAGTGCTTCTCCTGCTCCTCCTTGCACAAAGGCGGAGGTAGCGGTCCTGCTGCTGGGTTGTTGCCCTCCTACGGCCTCCTCCACGTCTCCTGATGTACTGGCCTGTCCCCTGGTAGCGCCTCCATGCTCTGGACACTACGCTGACAGACACAGCAAACCTTCTTGCCACAGCTCGCATTGATGTGCCATCCTGGATGAGCTGCACTACCTGAGCCACTTGTGTGGGTTGTAGACTCCGTCTCATGCTACCACTAGAGTGAAAGCACCGCCAGCATTCAAAAGTGACCAAAACATCAGCCAGGAAGCATAGGAACTGAGATGTGGTCTGTGGTCCCCACCTGCAGAACCACTCCTTTATTGGGGGTGTCTTGCTAATTGCCTATAATTTCCACCTGTTGTCTATTCCATTTGCACAACAGCATGTGAAATTTATTGTCAATCAGTTTTGCTTCCTAAGTGGACAGTTTGATTTCACAGAAGTGTGATTGACTTGGAGTTACATTGTGTTGTTTAAGTGTTCCCTTTATTTTTTTGAGCAGTGTATAATAATAATCAATCATTTTGCTCTTTTTTTAACCATCTTACATATAAAACCTTATTTGTTCATCGAAAATTGTGAATAATTCACCACAGGTTAATGAGAAGGGTGTGTTTGAAAGGATGCACATAACTCTGCAATGTTTGGTTGTATTGGAGAGAGTCTAAGTCTTAAATACATTTCCACACACAGTCTCTGCCTGTATTTAGTTTTCATGCTAGTGAGGGCCGAGAATCCACTCTCACATACACTGCGTGCACAATTATTAGGCAAATTGTATTCCTCTGGATTAATTTTATTGTTGAACAAACACAATGCTCTCAGTCAATCCAAAATGTTATTGAACCTCAAACCTGAATGTTTAACAAAGGAAAAGTGAGTTTTGTCTTTCTCAGGGAAATATATAAGTGTGCACAGTTATTAGGCAACTATTAGTGTGCACAATTATTAGGCAACTAAATTACAAAAATAATTTCTCTCAACTCACTTGTTTATTCTAAATTTTTAGAGTAAGTGTAATAGATAAGTAACACAAAATGACAATTATATAACATTTTTGGCCTTTCAAAAATATTCAGTGACCAATATAGCCACCCTTATTTTCAATAACTGCCATGAGCCTTCCACCCATGGAGTCTGTCAGTTTCTTGATCTGTTCACGATCCATTTTTGCTGAAGCAGCAACCACAGCCTCCCAAATGCTGTTCAAAAAGGTGTATTGTCTTCCATCACTGTAAATCTCACGTTTGAGAAGGGCCCACAAGTTCTCAATAGGATTTAAGTCAGGTGAGGAAGGGGGGCAGGTCATTATTCAGGCATCTTTGAGGCCCTTGCTGGCTAGCCAAGCAGTGGAGTACTTGGATGCATGTGATGGAGCATTGTCCTGCATAAAGATCATGGCCTTCTAGAATGCTGAGGACTTCTTCCTGTACTACTGTTTGATGAAAGAATCTTCCAGAAATTGGCAGTAGGTTTAAGAGTTGAGTTTCAGTCCATCTTCAACCCGAAAAGGTCCAACTACCTCATCCTCAATGATAGCAGCCCATACCAGTACCCCTCCTTCATCTTGCTGTCACCTGACTCAAAGTGGTGCCCTGTGTCCATTACTGATCCAGCCACGGGCCCATCCATTTGGTCCATCAAGAGTCACTTTCATTTCATCTGTCCATAAAACCTTTGAAAAAACTGTCTTCAGGTATTTCTTTGCCCAATCTTGACGCTTCAGCTTGTGAATCTTATTCAGTGGTGGTCTTGTTTCAGTCTTCTTGACCTTGGCCATGTCTCTGAGCACTTGACACCTTGTACTTCTGAACACTCCAGGTAGGTTGCAGTTCTGGAATATGGTGGCACTGGAGGATAATGGGTTCCTGGTAGTTTGACGTTTAATTCTTCACAAGTCTTTGCAGTTAAATTGCGCCTTTTCTTCCCCATGCGTTTTTTGCACCCCAGTTGACTATTCGCAACAAAACGTTTGAATGTCCGGTGGTCACACCTCAATAGTTTAGCTATTTAAAGAGTGTCGCATCCGTCTGAAAGGCATTTTAGATTTTTGGCTTTTCAGTGTCAGTTAAATCTCTTTTTTGGCCCATTTTACCTGAGGTAATGAGGCTGCCTAATAATTATGCACACCTTGATATAAGGTGTTATTCACTTTCGCCACACCCTCCCTCATTATACAAATACATATCACCTGAAAATGATTAAATCCAATAAGCATTCAAGTTTATATGGTTTGGAGTTCGAAAAAGTGAATAGAAAGAATGATAAGATCAGAATACTCACTTGCCTAATAATTGTGCACGCAGTGTAGGTACGTGGTTGTAAAGGGCATCAGTGTCTTAACAGCGCGATTTCGCAAGCCAAGATACTCTGATCGCAGCCCAATCCAGAAATCTGGCAATGGCTTCTGATTAAATTCAATTTTCACAGAACCCCTTGTTGCAATTTCGAGGCTCTTGTTCAGATATCGGTAAGTGGACTGGAGGCTGGGCATGAAAGGGATAACAAATCCAGTTGTTTGTGTAATTTGTTTTGGAAAAGTACCTGCGTAATTGCGCAGCTGACTCACTCAGGTGCTTCGCTATATCACATTTGACATTGTCCGTAAGCTTGAGTTCATTTGCACACAAAAAATCATACAATGGCCTGTTAGGCCTGTTAATTAACGTGCATGTCACACCCTGACCAGAGAGCCCTTGTGTCTCTATGGTGTAGTAGGTCAGGGCGTGACGAGGGGGTGTTCTAGTTTAAAATGTCTATGTTGGTGTTTTTGTTTGGTTCCCAATTAGAGGCAGCTGGTAATCGTTGCCTCTAATTGGGGATCATATTTAGGTAGCTATTTCTCCACTTGTGGTTTGTGGGATATTGATTGTTAGTGTGTTTGGGCACTACGTCCTCACAGTCTTTGTAAGTTTTGTTATTTTGTTTTGTTAGTTTCACTTAAATAAATATGTGGAACTATACTCACGCTGCGCCTTGGTCCGATCATTTTCAAGAACGTGACAGAATATCCTACCAAAAGAGGACCAAGCAGCGTATCCACGAGGTAACGCAATTTTGGACATGGGAAGAAGTGATGGGTGGATGCAAAACCCTTCCTTGGCGGCAGACAGAAGGTAATAATGGAGGACAGCGACGGCGCCAGGGTTCACGGCCACAGAAAGCCCAAGGACAACCCCAAGATTTTTTTTGGGGGGGGCACAAGGGGTGGCCGGCTGAGCCGCGGGAAAAGCCAGAGCACATTGAGCAGGCGATAGAGAAGTGGTCGATCGACCCAAGGAGAGAGCCAGAGCCCGCCTGCGAGTCAATGGAGCAATGTGAAGAAGGATATCGGAGAATGATGTTGGCGAAGAGTAGGCTGCAGCACAGGTGGGCTGAAGATTAGGCCATCAGTCCGGTGCCATCTGTGCCGGCTCCACGCACCAGATCTCCAGTTCGCCTCCCCAGCCCGGTACGTCATGTGCCTGCTCCCTGCACTCGCCATGAAGAGCCAGAGACCATCAGGGAGGCAATGGGGAAGTTGGGAGAGAGAGATGAGAGAGATGTTGTGCAAGTGTGTTCTGCTCAACATCCGACCAAAGGATCCGGTTAGCAGTCTGGTGCAACCTGGGCCGGTACCCCGCTTCTGGCCTCCAGTGTGCCTCCCCAGTCCGGTACATCCTGTGTCTCCTCCTCGCACTCGCCCTGAAGTGCGTGTTCCCAGTATGGTACGTCCTGTGCCTCCTCCTCGCACTCGCCCTGAAGTGCGTGTCCCAAGTCCGGGACGTCCTGTGCCTGTTCCTCGCACTCGCCCTGAAGAGCGTGTCACCAGTCCGGTGCAACCTGTGCCGGCCCCACGCATCAGGCCTCCAGTGTGCCTCCCCAGTTCGGTACGTCCTGTGCCTGCTCCCCGCACTCGCCCTGAAGAGCGTGTCACCAGTCCGGTGCAACTTGTGCCGGCCCCACGCATCAGGCCTCCAGTGCGCCTCCCCAGTCCGGTGCATCCTGTGCCTCCTCCTCGCACTCGTCCTGAAGTGCGTGTCCCCAGTCCGGTACATCCTGTGCCTGCTCCTCGCACTCGCCCTGAAGTGCGTGTCACCAGTCCGGTGCCACCTGTACCGGCTCCATGCACTAGGCCTCCAGTGCACATTCACAGTCCAGAGCTTCCGGCGACGGTTCCCAGTCCGGAGCTTCCGGCCACGGTTCCCAGTCCAGAACCTCCTGCCACGGTTCCCAGTCCGGAACCTCCTGCCACGGTTCCCAGTCCGGAACCTCCTGCGACGGTTCCCAGTCCGGAACCTCCTGCGACGGTCCACAGTCCGGAACCTCCTGCGACGGTCCACAGTCCGGAACCTCCTGCGACGGTCCACAGTCCGGAACCTCCTGCGACGTTCCACAGTCCGGAACCTCCTGCGACGTTCCACAGTCCGGAACCTCCTGCGACGTTCCATAGTCCGGAACCTCCTGCGACGTTCCACAGTCCGGAACCTCCTGCGACGGTCCACGGTCAACGGTCTGGAGCTTCGAGGCAAGGCGCCCAGTCCAGCTCCAGGGCAGGAGCCTTCCTCTGCACCAGTGGCCAGTCCAGGCACGGTGTCCAGTCCAGCTCCAAGGCCGGAGCCTTCCTCTGCGCCGGTGCCCAGTCCAGGCACGGTGTCCAGTCCCGCTCCACGGCCGGAGCCTTCTGCGCCGGTATCCAGTCCAGACACGGCGTCCAGTCCCGCTCCACGGCCGGAGCCTTCCTCAGCGCCGGTGCCCAGTACAGGCACGGCGACCAGCCCAGCTCCAAGGCCGGAGCCTTCCTCTGCGCCAGTGCCCAGTCCGGGCGCGGCGCTCAACCCAGCTCCATGGCCGGAGCCTTCCTCTGTGCCGATGCCCAGTCCAGGCACGTCGTTCAGCCCAGCGCTATGGTCGGATCCGGGGTCTGGGGAGGGGCTACGACCCGCACCGGAGCCGCCACTGACACTAGTCACCCCCCCAAACCCTCCTATTTGGTTTCAGGTTTTGCGGCCGGAGTCCGCACATTTGGGGGGGGGGGGTACTGTCACGCCCTGACCATAGAGAGCCCTTGTGTCTCTATGGTGTAGTAGGTCAGGGCGTGACGAAGGGGTGTTCTAGTTTAAAATGTCTATGTTGGTGTTTTTGTTTGGTTCCCAATTAGAGGCAGCTGGTAATCATTGCCTCTAATTGGGGATCATATTTAAGTAGCTATTTTTCCTACCTGTGTTTGTGGGATATTGTTTTGTGTTTGTGCATGTGCACCACGTAGTCACGTTTCGTTGTTCGTTTATTGATTTATTTGCTTTTGCTTCAAGTTTCACTTTGTAATAAATATGTGGAACTCAACAACCTCTGTGCCCTGGTCCCATTCTTACGGCAACCTTGACAGTGCATCATTAGTGCAGCCAGCTGGAGACATAATGTCATTATATCCCAATAAAAACGTTTGCAAATTATACATATGGAAATTTAACTCAAATCAGACCCAACCGAGCTACAAGGCAGTGAAAATATTGCTGAGAAAACTTCCCTACAGTTTCTGTCTGGTCCTCCTCATTACTGAGGTGTGGGTCAGTTTGACAGCTGGTTCCACCACCTGCCTGCCTGCGCGCGCACACGCACACGCACACACACACACACACACACACACACACACACACACACACACACACACACACACACACACACACACCGCCCCACTGTGCCCATTTGTTGGCCCTGGGTCCCCAAACTCACACAGTATTCAGCATTTAACACCGGTTCAGATGTTAAGACTTCAGCTGGGAGAGATGAGAGGGGGAAGTGGAGCAGACACACCACTAGTCCCCAAACACACAGAGCAGCCTGATGTCCAGACACACCACTAGTCCCCAAACACACAGAACAGCCTGATGTCCAGACACACCACTAGTCCCCAAACACACAGAACAGCCTGATGTCCAGACACACCACTAGTCCCCAAACACACAGAACAGCCGGATGTCCAGACACACCACTAGTCCCCAAACACACAGAACAGCCTGATGTCCAGACACACCACTAGTCCCCAAACACACAGAACAGCCTGATGTCCAGACACACCACTAGTCCCCAAACACACAGAACAGCAAGATCCCACACTACCCCAACACTGGCTTGATGTCCAGACACACCACTAGTCCCCAAACACACAGAACAGCAAGATCCCACACAACCCCAACACTGGCTTGATGTCCAGACACACCACTAGTACCCAAACACACAGAACAGCCTGATGTCCAGACACACCACTAGTCCCCAAACACACAGAACAGCCTGATGTCCAGACACACCACTAGTCCCCAAACACACAGAACAGCCTGATGTCCAGACACACCACTAGTCCCCAAAACACACAGAACAGCCGGATGTTCAGACACACCACTAGTCCCCAAACACACAGAACAGCCTGATGTCCAGACACACCACTAGTCCCCAAACACACAGAACAGCCTGATGTCCAGACACACCACTAGTACCCAAACACACAGAACAGCCTGATGTCCAGACACACCACTAGTCCCCAAACACACAGAACAGCAAGATCCCACACTACCCCAACACTGGCTTGATGTCCAGACACACCACTAGTCCCCAAACACACAGAACAGCAAGATCCCACACTACCCCAACACTGGCCTGATATCCAGACACACCACTAGCATCATTTGTTTAAAGGCCCACATTTTTTATCTCAATATCAAATAAGTTTTCGGTAACAATTAAGTACCTTTACGCATCTGCTACAAGACCATGGTGCTTGCCTACGGAGCTGTGAGGGGAACGGCACCTCCGTACCTTCAGGCTCTGATCAGTCCCTACACCCAAACAAGGGCACTGCGTTCATCCCCCTCTGGCCTGCTCGCCTCCCTACCTCTGCGGAAGCACAGTTCCCGCTCAGCCCAGTCAAAACTGTTCGCTGCTCTGGCACCCCAATGGTGGAACAAGCTCCCTCACGACGCCAGAACAGCGGAGTCAATCACCACCTTCCGGAGACACCTGAAACCCCACCTCTTTAAAAAAAGATATAGATGTACTATTGTAAAGTGGTTGTTCCACTGGATATCATAAAGGTGAATGCACCAATTTGTAAGTCGCTCTGGATAAGAGCGTCTGCTAAATTACGTAAATGTAAATGTTATTTTTGTTCAATTAAAATGGTCAATAATAAACTAAAATAGCGTTTTAGCAACAAGCAATTTCTAAAGCAAGAATTTAGCTCGGACTCTCGGGGAGGGATTTAAGTGAGTGGCCTAATTGGACGAGCCTAATGGGAGGGATATGTAACCTGAAAACTAACTAACTATTATTGGCAGAGAGGTTTGAAACTCTCTTTTTTATTGGTCTTTTGACTTATACAGCCTGGTGATGTCGCCAGGCAGGCCTAAACTCCATCCCAGCAAAACAGGCAAAAATTTCAGGTGGACATTTCAAACAGTTCTTACACTAAAATGGCATTATCATTATTTTCACAATTTCAAATCAAATCAAATTGTATTTGTCACATGCGCCAAATACAACAGGTGTAGACCTTACAGTGAAATGCTTACTTACAAGCCCTTAACCAACACTGCTTTAAGAGTAACAAATAATTAAACAGCAGCAGTAAAATTACAAGCAAGGCTATATACAGGGGGCACCAGTACAGAGTATTATTCCAACCTCATAGTGTAGAAATATATATTAAACACAGGAAAATCACATTTTTCACTGCACTAGGCCTTCAACCTTTATTTATCCAGGTTAGATCATTGGTTTGAATACAAGAGATCCACAAGATCTGTCTGAGGAAGACCTAAACAAAATGAACAGAGTCAGCCTGTTGGTCTGTGTCCAATGTTAATTCCTGTGCTAGTATCAGGTAGTGTGTGTGTGTCTGTGTGTGTGTGTGTGTAAATAGGTCAGACATGTTGATTGGCAGGGCTGGGATGTAGGCAGTAGAGCATGTTCCTCCCTAAAGCGTAGCTTCTCTCCCTGTAAGCCCTGCCTGGGTTTAGAGACAGCAGCCTGCTCAACCTTCCACAAATACACAACTACACAGTAGACATACCCACTTTATAAGCCTCCTAAACCTTTCACACAAACACAATTTAGCAGCAGTCATACAGTCTGCAGGATATTAGGATAACTTCTACGTTTATTGTCACGAAACAAATTGAAGCGGAATCTTGACAAGTCTGTACTTTCCCAGGGAAAGCTGGCAGTTTGTGCTTTCCATAGCTATGTACAAGTAAGTCCAATGTTCAGTCCGTGCTTAGTTTGCGTAGCACAAAGCTTAGCAGCGCATCCCATTGCTTTACTGTGGCAGACTATGACCTCAACATGAAGTCACATACCGTACAGTAGAGAGAAAAAAGGAGAGAAAGGAGGAAAGGGAGGGACATTGAGAGAAGGAGGAGAGGGATACAAAACACACAAACCATCCAACCCAAAAATGCCTGTGGTGTTGATGGTATCCTCAATGAAATGAAAAAATATACATCCAACAAATTCCAATTCCAAGACATCTTCCCCAATATTTGGAACCAAGGACTGATCACCCCAATCCACAAAAGTGGAGACAACTTTGACTCCAATAAATACTGTGGGATATGCGTCAACAGCAACCTTGGGAAAGTCCTCTGCATTATCATTAACAGCAGACTCATACATTTCCTCAGTGGAAACAATGTACAGAGCAAATGTCAAATTGGCTTTTTACCAAATTACCGTACGATAGACCACATATTTTAACCCTGCACACACTAATTGACAAACAAACAAACCAAACAAAGGCAAAGCCTTCTCATGCTTTGTTGATTTCAAAAAACTTTTTACTCAATTTGGCATGAGGGTCTGCTATACAAATTGATGAAAAGTGGTGTTGTGGAAAAACATACAACATTATAAAATCCATGTACAAAAACAACAAGTGTGCGGTTAAAATTGGCAAAAACACACATTTTTTTCCACAGGGCCTTGGGGTGAGACAGGGATGCAGCTTAAGCCCCACCCTCTTCAACATATATATCGATAATTGGTGAGGGCACTAGAACAGCAGCACCCGGCCTCACCCTAACTAGAATCTGAAGTCAAATGTCTACTGTTTGCTGATGATCTGGTGCTTCTGTCACCAACCAAAGAAGGCCTACAGCAGCACCTAGATCTTCTGCATAGATTCTGCCAGATCTGGGCCCTGACAGTAAATCTCAGTAAGACAATAATAATGGTGTTCCAAAAAAGGTCCAGTCTCCAGGACCACAAATACAAATTCCATCTAGACACTGTTGCCCTAGAGCACACAAAAAATATACATACCTCGGCCTAAACATCAGCACCACAAGTAACTTCCACAAAGCTGTGAATGAGCTGAGATAAACAAGGCAAGAAGAGCCATCTATGCCATCAAAAGGAACATAACATTCTGGCAAAAAAATACTTTAATCAGTTATAGAACCCATTGCCCTTTATGGTTGTGAGGTCTGGGGACTGCTCACCAACCAATAATTCATAAAATGGGACAAACACCAAATTGAGACTGCATGCATAATTTTGCAAAAATATCCTCCATATACAACGTAGAACACCAAATAATGCATGCAGAGCAGAATTAGGACAATACCTGCTAATTATCAAAATCCAGAAAATAACCGTTATATTCTACAACCACCGTAACAAAGCCATCACCTACAGAAACATGAACCTGGAGAAGAGTCCCCTAAGCAAGCTGGTCCTGGGGCTCTGTTCACAAACACAAACAGACCCCACAGAGCCCCAGGATAGCAACACAATTAGACCCAACCAAATCATGAGAAAACCAAATGATAATTACTTGACACATTGGCAGAATACCTGACTGCTGTGACTGACCCAAAATTAAGGATAGCGTTGACTATGTACAGACTCAGTGAGCATAGCCTTGCTATTGAGAAATGCCACAGTAGGCAGACCTGGCTCTCAAGAGAAGACAGGCTATATGCACACTGCCCACAAAATGAGGTGGAAACTGAGCTGCACTTCCTAACCTCCTGCCCAATGTATGACCATATTACAGACAAATATTTCCCTCAGATTACGCAGATCCATAGAGAAATACCACAGTGTTCCATCACAGCAGGAAGATGTGTGACCTTTTGCCAAAAGAAAAGGGCAACCAGTTTAAAACAAACACCATTGTAAATACAACCCATATTTATGTTTGTTTATTTTCCCTTTTGTACTTTTGTACTTGTATTTGCACATTGTTACAACACTGTATATAGATATAATATGACATTTGAAATGTCTTTATTTTTTTAGAAAATCTGTGAGTGTACAGTGCCTGGCAAAAGTATTCATCCCCCTTCGTGTTTTTCCTATTTTGTTGCATTAAAACCTGTAATTTAAATAGATTTTTATTTGGATTTTATGAAATGGACATACACAAAATAGTCCAAATTGGTGAATTGAAATGAAAAAAATAATTTGTTTCAAAGAATTCTAAAAAATATAAAAACGGATATGTGGTGCGTGCATGTGTATTCACCCCCTTTGCGATGAAGCCCCTAAATAAGATCTGGTGCAACCAATTACCTTCATAAGTCACGGAATTAGTTAAATAAAGTTAACCTGTGTGCAATCTAAGTGTCACACGATCTGCCACATGATCTCAGTATATATACACCTGTTCTGAAAGGCTCCGGAGTCTGCAAAACCACTAAGCAAGGGGCACCAGCAAGCTAGTAGCACCATGAAGACCAAGGAGCTCTCCAAACAGGTCAGGGACAAAGTTGTGGAGAAGTACAGATCAGGGTTGGGGTATAAAAAAGTATCAGAAACTTTGAACATCCCACGGAGCACCATTAAATCCATTATTAAAAAATGGAAAGAATATGGCACCACAACAAACTGCCAAGAGAGGGCTGCCCACCAAAACTCACAGACCAGGCAAGGAGGGCATTAATCAGAAAGGCAACAAAGAGACCAAAGATAACCCTGAAGGAGCTGCAAAGCTCCACAGCGGATATTGGAGTATCTGTCCATAGGACCACTTTAAGCCGTACCCTCCACCGAGCTGGGCTTTACAGAAGAGTGGCCAGAAAAAAGCCATTGCTTAAAGAAAAAAATAAGCAAACACGTTTGGTGTTCGCTAAAAGACATGTGGGGGGCTCATAAAACATATGGAAGAAGCTACTCTGGTCAGATGAGACTAAAATGTAGCTTTTTGGCCATCAAGGAAAACGCTATGTCTGGAATAAACCCAACACCTCTCATCACCCGAGAACACCATCCTCGGCAGGGATTGGGAAACTGGTCAGAATTGAAGGAATGATGGATGACGCTAAATACAGGGAAATTCTTAAGGGAAACCTGTTTCAGTCTTCCAGAGATTTGAGACTGGGACGGAGGTTCACCTTCCTGCAGGACAATGACCCTAAGCATACTGCTAAAGCAACCCTCGAGTGGTTTAAGGGGAAACATTTAAATGTCTTGGAATGGCCTAGTCAAAGCCCAGACCTCAATCCAATTGAGGATCTGTGGTATGACTTAAATATTGCTGTACATCAGCGGAACCTATCCAACTTGAAGGAGCTGGAGCAGTTTTGCCTTGAAGAATGGGCATACATCCTAGTGGCTAGATGTGCCAAGCTTATAGAGACATACCCCAAGAGACTTGCAGCTGTAATTGCTGCAGAAGGTGGCTCTACAAAGTATTGACTTTGGGGAAGGTGAATAGCTATGCACGCTCAAGTTTTCTGTTTTTTTGTCTTATTTCTTGTTTGTTTCACCAGAAAAAATATTTTGTATCTTCAAAGTGGTAGGCATGTTGTGTAAATCAAATGATACAAACCCCCCAAAATCCATTTTAATTCCAGGTTGTAAGGCAACAAAATAGGAAAAATTCCAAGGGGGTGAATACTTTCGCAACCCACTGTAATGTTCAATGTTAATTTATATTGTTTATTTCACTTTTGTTTATTATCTACTTCACTTACTTTGGCAATGTTAACATATGTTTGCCATGCCAGTAAAGTCCTTGAATTGAGTTGAATTTAATTGAGAGAGCGAGAGGTACAGAGAGAAGGAGAGGGAGGGACAGTTAGCGAAGGAAAGAGAGAGAGAGAGAGGGAGAGGGAGAGAGAGAGAGGGGGCAGAGAGAATGAGAGGGAGAGAGAGAGAAGGAGAGAGAGAGAGAGAGCAAGAGTGAAATGGACAGAGAGAAGGAGAGGGATGGACAGAGAGAAGGAGAGGGAGGGACAGAGAGAAGGAGAGGGAGGGACAGAGAGAAGGAGAGGGTGGGACAGAGAGAAGGAGAGGGAGGGACAGTTAGAGAAGGAGAGAGAGAGAGAGAGAGAGAGCAAGAGCGAAAGGGACAGAGAGAAGGAGAGGGAGGGACAGAGAGAAGGAGAGGGAGGGACAGTTAGAGAAGGAGAGGGAGAGAGAGAGAAACAGAGGGAGAGAGCTCTGAGCAGCCTAGCCGGAGGACATAAGCTATAACCAAGAAGGACATGAGTCCTCACATGACCCTCAGCTAATTACAGAAACAAACAGTAAGGAGCCATAGTCCAGAGTAGAGCCAGTGACAGGCTGCCATAATGGTGATGTATATGTACATTAGTCAGACATTCTGATGAAGGGGAAAACAAATCAATAAAATGTCCTTTTTAAAAAGAGAGAGAGCTCTACCTTCATCTTCTAGTTTGGCCAGAAAGCCTGTAATAACTATTGATGCAATGTCACAGTCCAAGTTTTTGTGCGTTACATTTTGGTGTATGATCGATTTCTATCTATATTTGATTGGAAAGTGCCTGTATCTTGAATATGAATTACTGTATATTGATCCAAGGCAGGTGTCCAAAAGCTGTAAATGGCATTACGAAGATTAAACATTTGCAGGCTTGCTAAATGCCGATCTGCATTGTGTTTTGGCAAAGAGGTGTAGAGAGGAGAGACAGGTTTGGGCATGGGCGTGCTGTTAGCTCTAGTTAACCTCTGAGCTGGCCACCAAAAGCAAAGAGAACACACACACACACACACACACACACACACACACACACACACACACACACACACACACACACACACACAGTGCAGTGGTCAGGGTGTTGAGGTGAGGATGCACTGTAACATTTCCATCCTGTCAGATTCAATCACCTCATTGCTTCTCTGGCTGCACTGAGACTGCCCCCAGCCATGGGCTTACACATTAACTATTGAGTAACATACAGTACACTTGGTCACACATGGTCACACAGGGTCACACAGGGTCACACAGGGTCACACACATACTGGTTGCAGACATCCACACATATACAGTCTTAGAAAAAAAGGGTTCCAAAATGATTATTCGGCTGTTCCCATAGGAGAACCATAGAAGAACTTTCACAGGCCAGAATAGCACATCTCTGATAGCGCAACAAAAACCACTGGTTCTGTTCCATTTCAAAACCAATTTTTTTGAGGCGTCTGTTTGAGAAGTGTAGAGCAGGTCAGTTTATGTGGGTTGGGGGTTCCAGAAACTAGCATAGAGCAGGTCAGTTTATGTGGGTTGGGGGTTTCAGAAACTAGCATAGAGCAGGTCAGTTTATGTGGGTTGGGGGTTTCAGAAACTAGCATAGAGCAGGTCAGTTTATGTGGGTTGGGGGTTTCAGAAACTAGCATAGAGCAGGTCAGTTTATGTGGGTTGGGGGTTTCAGAAACTAGCATAGAGCAGGTCAGTTTATGTGGGTTGGGGGTTTCAGAAACTAGCATAGAGCAGGTCAGTTTATGTGGGTTGGGGGTTTCAGAAACTAGCATAGAGCAGGTCAGTTTATGTGGGTTGGGGGTTTCAGAAACTAGCATAGAGCGGGTCAGTTTATGTGGGTTGGGGGTTTCAGAAACTAGCATAGAGCAGGTCAGTTTATGTGGGTTGGGGGTTTCAGAAACTATGATAAAGCGGGTCAGTTTACAAGAGAGTCAGACAACAAACCTCCTGCAGCATCAAAGTCAGCAAATCACACTGGAACATCAGCTAGGATGTCTGACACATCAAGTAAAACTCGTGACGTCCACAGGAGAGCAGAAAACAACAGCTGACAAACGAAGCCGAAGCTCAACGGGAGGAGAACTTTCTGTGCCACAATATTCTCTCCGACTTCTTCAATGTCTTTGATTTAAAAGTGATTGTTTTATATCTGAACAATCGCAAATGCCCTTTAATCATCTCACACAAGCACACACACACACACACACACACACACACACACACACACACACACACACACACACACACACACACACACACACACACTAAACAACTGTGTCTATACTCAGAAATGTATTATCTGGCCTGGGGTAGGTCTTTCGTCCCCTACAATAAGTGGATTAGTCGAAAGGTTGACTGTGTGTGTGTGTGTGTGTGTGTGTGTGTGTGTGTGTGTGTGTGTGTGTGTGTGTATGTGTGTTTGTTTGTAGATTGTGGTGGTAAGCACAAAAGCGGTGTGTTTTTTTTATTGAATACAGCACTCTAAGAGGAGTATACATCCCAAGACAAAAAGGAACTAAGTGAGTTGTTTGTCCCACTGTGTCCTCTACCCCTCCTCTCCCCCGTCCTCTCTCCCCCACCTCTCCCCTTGTGTTGTAACAATCCTAGAGAGATTTAGAGCGGGGCTCACCCTGTCCTATAACTCTCAGTAATGAGCCTGCTCCCAGGAGAAAAGAAAGAAGCTATCAGTTCCTAGCTGTGTGTTCCTTCACCCCTCCAGTGAACCACTCTGTTTGGGAACAGGACCTTTCATTTCTCATTGTGCTATCATTGTCTCTCCGCCAGTGTCTCAATACACCCATTCCTCACTCAGTTATCTCACACTCACTCTCAAACGCACGCACACACACACTCACTCACACACACACACGCTGCGAGTGTCTCAATACACACATTCTTCAGTAAGTTATCTCGCACGCACACACACTCACACACACACTGCGAGTCTTAATACACCCATTCCTCACTCAGTTATCACTGGGCGTCCTATAAGCGGTCTATTTCTCACCCTGTAAGCAGTGTCTCAGTACCTGAACTAATTTCTCACTCGTCATACGAAACCATTACTGTCTCATTGCGTTAGTAGGCCTGACGGGGAATGGGGTGTTTGTGTCACCTTCAGAGGAACCAGGAAATCAGCCCAGTGGAACACCACTCCTCGTTCAGTTATCAGTCTCCCTGTGTTCATGGCTGAATTAAACTCGCTGTCAATTTTTCCAAATAGATATCATTGTCTCTGGGCGGATGTGCGACACTATTCACAATACAAGTCAGTTCTAATTGTGTATGTATCGCTAAATGTTTGTATTTTCAGTCTTGTATGAATGATTAATATGTTTTTATTTGTAAATGCTGTGAGATATCCTCCTAAATAATTGCAAAGTAATTAAATATTTATTGCTCTGACAAAATAAGACAATTTCTCACTCTTCACATACAAGACTATATCTCTGTGTTCAGTAGCGGTGTGTGGGTCAAATCACTGAGGAAGCCAAGCCAGTAAAAAAGCCATATTACAACCTATGTTGTGATAATTGTGTTGTTTGCTCTATGACCCATTCGTTCATATGCCACCGTGATATACAATAAGGCGTGACAACAAAAAGACACACAGTGGCAGAATAAATTCAACTACACATACGTTTGTGTCATCACAGAACCGGAGAGCAGCATCTGTCCGGTGAAGTCCACAAAGCATGTTGCATGTAGCAAACAGTTATACCACCTGCAGCATGATCAAGACAAGTTAATGTTTCCGACAGTTTACTAAACAATCAGTGATTTAGAACCACAGAGAGTTACCGCCAGTCAGCACAAAGACAACAGGTGCACTGCCTCTGGTATTCCAGCACCATTTCAACTTAAACATTTAAACATCGTCAAGTTGACAAGGCTTAATGCTTAGTTTAATACACCAAAAATAAACTTAAAGATACCAAAAACAATTTAGTTCAATCAATGTTGCTAAATATCATGTGGCTGTCCATGGTATTGATTTCCATCTCTCTCTCTCTGTGTGTGTGTGTGTGTGTGTGTGTGTGTGTGTGTGTGTGTGTGTGTGTGTGTGTGTGTGTGTGTGTGTGTGTGTGTGTGTGTGTGCATGCAAGTAAAACAAAAAAATGTTGACTCATCCTACTTGTAGAGTGCCATCTTCCTCTCTTTCATGTTGACAAAACATTCTGTCTCTATCATACAGTACACCTTAATTTTTGGTTGTCATAGGCTACCTAGCTAAAATGCTTGCTAGCCTGACTTCCTCGTATTGGCAACAGTGAACCAGCTAAGCTAGCTAGCTTGTTAACATGAGCCTACTAGGCTACATGTAGGCTACATATTGAACTTCAATCATCTCAGTTCAGCGGCACAACATATTCATTTATGGTTGATCAGAATCACAGTCATTATCATTGGCCTGTACAGAGAGTTAAGTCAGAACCACAAGTCCAAATCCCCATCTCCATCCATGGCTTAGGAAAGGGCCGATTTAGCCAGATTTAGCAAGCTAGCTAGTGAAGGACATCAACACAAGCTGACCAGAAACAGACACGTTTTTCAGAAAATGACATTTTGCTTAAGAAGGGATTTAATTGGTGAGAAGCCAGTTGAACTCAGCTCAACGCTGATTGGCTAATTATTTTATAATTGTTATATTAAGGGAGGCCAAGTGCTTGCTGGCATCAATCAATCAAATGCTACGGCGGCAACATGCTATACTCTTGGGCTACACATACTGAGACAGAGGGGGCGCTGTTTCCCTCGTGTGGATGATTTCTCTGGTGAGATTCAGCCACTTGTGAATTGATGGAAAATTATGAAAACACAGAGAGAGACGAAATATCGATTATTTTATAATTAAAAAACATTTATTGGTCTAATATTTGGGGAAGCCTGGCTTCCCTTGGCATCCATGAATACATGCCACTGTGTGTGTTAATATCAGGATTCATATAGAGAATGTTGTTTGTTAGGGGTTGTCACGGCTACTCAGAATAGATCAGAGAGCCGGAGATAATGTGTCATTATGGAGACGTGCTGACACACCAACACAGATAAGAACAGTTCCGCACCACCCAACACACACACTCTTCTCCACTCTGGGTGGAATTGCCAAAACATTTACTTTTTTATGACAACTTTGGTGTAGTTTGGGTCCACAAAGTTACAGTTACATAAGATAAAAGCGCTTGTGAAATGTTGTCAAATTAGTTTGTTTCCACTCAAACTTACGTCTAGAATCAAGTTGATAACTTCAGCACTTCATTAAATGTTTGTCATAAAAGAAAAAAACAAGCTTGTGAGCTCTGCTTAAGGTGGAAACCTGTTGTGGGGTCAAGGGGTGTGGGGTCAAGGGTTGTGGGTAGGCCTATGTAATCACGAGCAGTTGAACTGATGTTATCTGTCCGAGCGGATTTGGGCTTTACTTGGGCTTTTCTTGGGCTATATTCTCTCTCTCTCTCTCTCTCTCTCTCTCTATAGGTATATCTCTCTCTCTCTATAGGTATATCTCTCTCTCTCTCTATAGGTATATATCTCTCTCTATAGGTATATATCTCTCTCTCCATAGGTATATATCTCTCTCTATAGGTATATATATCTCTCTCTATAGGTATATATCTCTCTCTCTATAGGTATATCTCTCTCTCTCTATAGGTATATCTCTCTCTCTATAGGTATCTCTCTCTCTCTATAGGTATCTCTCTCTCTCTATAGGTATATCTCTCTCTCTCTCTCTATAGGTATATCTCTCTCTCTCTATAGGTATATCTCTCTCTCTCTCTATAGGTATATCTCTCTATAGGTATATCTCTCTCTATAGGTATATATCTCTCTCTATAGGTATATATCTCTCTCTCTATAGGTATCTCTCTCTCTCTCTATAGGTATCTCTCTCTCTCTATAGGTATCTCTCTCTCTCTCTCTCTCTATAGGTATATCTCTCTCTCTATAGGTCTCTCTCTCTATCTCTCTCTCTCTCTCTCTCTCTCTATAGGTATTTCTCTCTCTCTCTATAGGTATATCTCTCTCTCTCTCTCTATAGGTATATCTCTCTCTCTCTATAGGTATATCTCTCTCTCTCTATAGGTATAGCTCTCTCTCTATAGGTATCTCTCTCTCTCTCTCTCTCTCTCTCTATAGGTATATCTCTCTCTCTATAGGTATATATATATCTCTCTCTCTATAGGTATATCTCTCTCTCTCTATAGGTATAGCTCTCTCTCTATATAGGTATATATCTCTCTCTCTCTATAGGTATCTCTCTCTCTCGCTCTATAGGTATATCTCTCTCTCTATAGGTATCGCTCTCTCTCTCTCTCTCTCTCTCTCTCTCTCTCTATAGGTATATCTCCCTCTCTATAGGTATATCTCTCTCTCTCTATAGGTATATCTCTCTCTCTCTATAGGTATATCTCTCTCTCTCTCTCTATAGGTATATCTGTCTCTCTCTCTATAGGTATCTCTCTCTCTCTCTATAGGTATATATCTCTCTCTATAGGTATCTCTCTCTCTCTCTCTCTATAGGTATATCTATCTCTCTCTATAGGTATATCTCCCTCTCTATAGGTATATCTCTCTCTCTATAGGTATATCTCTCTCTCTCTATAGGTATATCTCTCTCTCTCTATAGGTATAGCTCTCTCTCTCTATATATAGGTATATCTCTCTCTCTATAGGTATCTCTCTCTCTCGCTCTATAGGTATATCTCTCTCTCTATAGGTATCTCTCTCTCTCTCTCTATAGGTATATCTCCCTCTCTATAGGTATATCTCTCTCTCTCTATAGGTATATCTCTCTCTCTCTATAGGTATATCTCCCTCTCTATAGGTATATCTCTCTCTCTCTATAGGTATATCTCTCTCTCTCTATAGGTATATCTCTCTCTCTCTATAGGTATCTCTCTCTCTCTCTATAGGTATATATCTCTCTCTATAGGTATAGCTCTCTCTCTCTATATATATATGTATCTCTCTCTCTCTCTATAGGTATCTCTCTCTCTCTATAGGTATCTCTCTCTCTCTCTATAGGTATATCTCTCTCTCTATAGGTATATCTCTCTCTCTCTATAGGTATATCTCTCTCTCTCTATAGGTATATCTCTCTCTCTATAGGTATATCTCTCTCTCTATATATATATAGGTATATCTCTCTCTCTCTCTATAGGTTTATCTCTCTCTCTCTATAGGTATCTCTCTCTCTCTATAGGTATATCTCTCTCTCTCTATAGGTATCTCTCTCTCTATAGCTATCTCTCTCTCTCTCTATAGGTATCTCTCTCTCTCTCTCTCTCTCTATAGGTATATCTCTCTCTATAGGTATATCTCTCACTCTCTATAGGTATATCTCTCTCTCTCTATAGGTATATCTCTCTCTCTATATATAGGTATATCTCTCACTCTCTATAGGTATATCTCTCTCTCTCTATAGGTATATCTCTCTCTCTATAGGTATCTCTCTCTCTATAGGTATATCTCTCACTCTCTATAGGTATATCTCTCTCTCTCTCTATAGGTATGTCTCTCTCTCTCTATAGGTATATCTCTCACTCTCTATAGGTATATATATATATATATATATCTCTATAGGTATATCTCTCTCTCTATAGGTATATCTTTCTCTCTCTATAGGTATATTGTCACATCCTGACCAGTTTAGGTATTATTTGTATTGTAGTTTGGTCAGGACGTGGCAGAGGGTATTTGTTTTGGTTGGTTCAGGGTGGTTGGTTGTGTTTAGGGTGTGTGATTTGTTAGTTCTGGGTGTTGGGTATGTTCTAGGTTGTATTTTCTACGTTCTGTCTAGTTTAGTTTTTCTATGTTTAGGTTTGGGTGTGGACTCTCAATTGGAGGCAGGTGTTTCTATTTTCCTCTGATTGAGAGTCCTATATATAGGTATGTGTTTGGGGTTGTTAATTGTGGGTAGTTGTATTTCGCACTGCTGTTATTGTTATTATTATTATTATTATTATTATTATTATTATTATTATTATTATTATTGTAGTAGCCTGTGAAACTGTCGGTCTGTCGTTCTTTGTTTTCCGTGTTCACGTTTATTTAATAAATTATAATGATGAGCACGCAACCCGCTGCGCCTTGGTCCTCTCTCTCCTACGACAGCCGTTACAGAACTACCCACCAACAATTGACCAAACAACGAAGGAGGGAACAACAGGTGGAATATCGTGAGTCATGGACTTGGGAGGAGATTCTGTCCAGAGAGGGCCCATGGAGGAAGTCTGGGGAGGACCGGAATCGCTACTGGGGAACACGGCTGGCGAGGAAGCCGGAGATTCAACCCAAATATTTTTTTTTGGGGGGGGGGGGGCACACGGGTAGGTTGGCTGGGCGAGGATTAAGTCCCAAGCCAAATCTCCGTGTTTTTTCCAAACAACCATTGACTGGACAGGTCCCGTGCTTTGGGGTGCTGTGTGCTGTGACGAGGCCGGGTATTTTCAGGCCGGTATGCGCAGTACCAGCGCCCCGCATGTGCCAGGGGAAAGTGGGCATCCAGCCAGTAGGGGTGATGCCAGTCCTGCGCTCAAGACCGCCAGTGCGCCTCTACGGTCCAGTGTTTCCCGCTACACGCACTAGCCTTGAGGTGCGTGTCTCCAGGCTGGCACGTCCAGTACCAGCACCACGCATCAAGCTTCCAGTGTGTCAGCCCACTCCAACTCGGCCGGTTCCTGCTCCCCGCATTAGCCCTGAGGTGCGTGTCTCCAGGCTGGCACGTCCAGTACCAGCACCACGCATCAAGCTTCCAGTGAGTCAGCCCAGTCCAACTCAGCCTGTTCCCGCTCCCTGCACTAGCCCGGAGGTGCGTGTCCCCAAACTGGCACTTCCAGTACCAGCACCACGCATCAGGCTTCCAGTGCGTCAGCCCACTCCAAGTCGGCCGGTTCCTGCTCCCCGCATTAGCCCTGAGGTGCGTGTCCCCAGACTGGTACCTCCACTACCAGCCCCACGCATCAGGCTTCCAGTGCGTCAGACCAGGCCAGAGTGTCCGGCAACAGTGCCTCGTCCAGAGTGTCCGGCAACAGTGCCTCGTCCAGAGTGTCCGGCAACAGTGCCTCGTCCAGAGTGTCCGGCAACAGTGCCTCGTCCAGAGTGTCCGGCAACAGTGCCTCGTCCAGAGTGTCCGGCAACAGTGCCTCGTCCAGAGTGTCCGGAAACAGTGCCTCGTCCAGAGTGTCCGGCAACAGTGCCTCGTCCAGAGTGTCCGGCAACAGTGCCTCGTCCAGAGTGTCTGGCAACAGTGCCTCATCCAGAGTGTCCGGCAACAGTGCCTCGTCCCGCGACACGGAACCGAGTGAGTCTGCCCGCGGTCCAGATCAGAATGAAGTTTACTATAACTTTGAACTATGTGAGTCTGCCTACGGCCCGGAACCAAATGAGTCTGCCTACGGCCCGGAACCGAGTGAATCTGCCTATGGTCCGGAGAAAAGAGAGTCTGCCTACAGTCTGGAGGACAGTAGGCCAGAACCAGAGCCACCTCCAGTATAGGTGGGTTGGGGAGGGGGGGTGTAGCACAGGTGCCGTCGTTGACGGCAGCCACCCTCCCTTCCCTCCCTTTAGTTAGGGGTATTATTTTTTTTTTTAATTTTGAGGTGCATCCGGGGTATGCACCTTTAGGGGGGGGTACTGTCACGTCCTGACCAGTTTAGGTATTATTTGTATTGTAGTTTAGTCAGGACGTGGCAGAGGGTATTTGTTTTGGTTGGTTCGGGGTGGTTGGCTGTGTTTAGGGTGTGTGATTTGTTAGTTCTGGGTGTTGGGTATGTTCTAGGTTGTATTTTCTACGTTCTGTCTAGTTTAGGTTTGGGTGTGGACTCTCAATTGGAGGCAGGTGTTTCTATTTTCCTCTGATTGAGAGTCCTATATATAGGTATGTGTTTGGGGTTGTTAATTGTGGGTAGTTGTATTTCGCACTGCTGTTATTATTGTAGCCTGTGAAACTGTCGTTCTTTGTTTTCCGTGTTCACATTTTATAAATTATAATGATGAGCACGCAACCCGCTGCGCCTTGGTCCTCTCTCTCCTACAACAGCTGTTACATATCTCTCTCTCTCTCTCTCTATAGGTATATCTCTCTCTATAGGTATATCAAATTCAAGCTGCTTTATTGGCATGAAAAACATTGTGTCAATATTGCCAAAGCAACAATGTATACATTGTAATACAATAACAAATAATAATATAAAATGGCAGAAAATATTAATACAAAATTAAACATAAAACTAATAACAATAAAATAGTAGAATGTAATAAATCGAAATATGGAAAATGAATCTATAACTAACTTATAACTAAATAACTCATCTTCACCATTACATCAGTACAACAACTACTATCGTCATTACTACTTCTACCACCACCATTACTAAACTGCTATCATTACCACCCATACCACTACCACTACTACTACCACCACCATTACTAAACTGCTATCATTACCACCCATACCACTACTATTTGGAATGATAAAAAACAATAATAATAGTAATAACAAGTAAGTTACTATTTACTATGCAGATGTTATTATTCAGTGTCCCTCAGGCTATGGCAGGCAAATACATATTTGGCTGCAAAAGGAGCCATTGCTCCTTCGCCCATGAGTATTTTTAGTTTTTCTTCTGGGTTTAATAAGTTCAAATTTGGAATGAATGTAGTTATTTCTGTGAATAATGAATCTCTTTGCGAGGAATATTTATCACAGTAAAGGAGAAAGTGCATCTCTGTCTCTACCTGTCGTGCAGTGACCACATACACGCTCCTCTTTGGGTAGCTGGTTCCTCTTGCAGCCAAATATGTATCTCTCTCTCTATAGGTATATCTATCTCTCTATAGGTATCTCTCTCTCTCTCTCTATAGGTATATCTATCTCTCTCTCTATAGGTATATTTCTCTCTCTATATAGGTATCTCTCTCTCTCTCTCTATAGGCATATCTCTCTCTATATAGGTATATCTCTCTCTCTATAGGTATATCTCTCTCTCTATAGGTATATCTCTCTCTCTCTCTATAGGTATATCTCTCTCTATATAGGTATATCTCTCTCCATATAGGTATATCTATCTCTCTCTCTCTATAGGTATCTCTCTCTCTCTCTCTATAGGTATATCTCTCTCTCTCTCTATAGGTATATCTCTCTCTCTCTATATAGGTATATCTCTCTCTCTATATATAGGTATATCTCTCTCTCTATATATAGGTATATCTCTCTCTCTATATAGGTATATCTCTCTCTCTATAGGTATATCTCTCTCTCTCTCTATAGGTATATCTCTCTCTCTATAGGTATATCTCTCTCTCTATAGGTATATCTCTCTCTCTATATATGTATATCTCTCTCTTTCTATAGGTATATCTCACTCTCTCTCTCTCTCTCTCTCTCTCTATAGGTATATCTCACTCTCTCTCTCTCTATAGGTATATCTCTCTCTCTAAAGGTATATCTCTCTCTCTCTATAGGTATATCTCTCTCTCTCTATAGGTATATCTTTCTCTCTCTATAGGTATATCTCTCTCTCTATATATGTATATCTCTCTCTTTCTATAGGTATATCTCACTCTCTCTCTCTCTCTCTCTCTCTCTCTCTATAGGTATATCTCACTCTCTCTCTCTCTATAGGTATATATATCTCTCTCTCTCTATAGGTATATCTCTCTCTCTCTATAGGTATATCTCTCTCTCTCTATAGGTATATCTTTCTCTCTCTATAGGTGTATCTCTCTCTCTATATATGTATATCTCTCTCTTTCTATAGGTATATCTCACTCTCTCTCTCTCTCTCTCTCTCTCTCTCTATAGGTATATCTCACTCTCTCTCTCTATAGGTATATATCTCTCTCTCTCTCTATAGGTATATCTCTCTCTCTCTATAGGTATATCTCTCTCTCTATAGGTATATCTCTCTCTCTCTATAGGTATATCTCTCTCTATAGGTATATCTCTCTCTCTCTATAGGTATATCTCTCTCTCTATAGGTATATCTCACTCTCTCTCTCTCTATAGGTATATCTCACTCTCTTTCTCTCTATAGGTATATCTCTCTCTCTATAGGTATATCTCTCTCTATAGGTATATATATATATATCTCTCTCTCTATAGGTATATCTCTCTCTCTATAGGTATATCTCTCTCTCTCTCTATACTCTCTCTCTATAGGTATATCTCTCTCTCTCTCTATACTCTCTCTCTATAGGTATATCTCTCTCTCTATAGATATATCTCTCTCTCTCTCTTTCTATAGGTATCTCTCTCTCTCTCTATAGGTATCTCTCTCTCTCTCTATAGGTATCTCTCTCTCTCTCTCTATACTCTCTCTCTATAGGTATATATATATATCTCTCTCTATAGGTATATCTCTATCTCTCTCTATACTCTCTCTCTATAGGTATATCTCTCTCTCTATAGGTATATCTCTCTCTCTCTCTCTATAGGTATCTCTCTCTCTCTCTCTTTCTATAGGTATCTCTCTCTCTCTCTATAGGTATCTCTCTCTCTCTATAGGTATATCTCTCTCTATATATATAGGTATATCTCTCACTCTCTATAGGTATATATCTCTCTCTATATAGGTATATCTCTCTCTCTATAGGTATATCTCTCTCTCTCTATAGGTATATATATATCTCTCTCTCTCTATAGGTATATCTTTCTCTCTCTATAGGTATATCTCTCTCTCTATATATGTATATCTCTCTCTTTCTATAGGTATATCTCACTCTCTCTCTCTCTCTCTCTCTCTCTCTATAGGTATATCTCACTCTCTCTCTCTCTATAGGTATATATATCTCTCTCTCTCTATAGGTATATCTCTCTCTCTCTATAGGCATATCTCTCTCTCTCTATAGGTATATCTCTCTCTATAGGTATATTTCTCTCTCTCTATAGGCATATTTCACTCTCTCTCTCTCTATAGGTATATCTCTCTCTCTATAGGTATATCTCACTCTCTCTCTCTCTATAGGTATATCTCACTCTCTCTCTCTCTATAGGTATATATCTCTCTCTGTAGGTATATCTCTCTCTATAGGTATATATATATATATATATCTCTCTCTCTCTATAGGTATATCTCTCTCTATAGGTATATTTCTCTCTCTCTATAGGCATATCTCACTCTCTCTCTCTCTATAGGTATATCTCTCTCTCTATAGGTATATCTCACTCTCTCTCTCTATAGGTATATCTCACTCTCTCTCTCTATAGGCATATCTCACTCTCTCTCTCTCTATAGGTATATCTCTCTCTCTATAGGTATATCTCACTCTCTCTCTCTATAGGTATATCTCTCTCTCTATAGGTATATCTCACTCTCTCTCTCTCTCTATAGGTATATCTCACTCTCTCTCTCTCTATAGGTATATCTCTCTCTCTATAGGTATATCTCTCTCTATATATATAGGTATATCTCTCACTCTCTATAGGTATATATCTCTCTCTATATAGGTATATCTCTCTCTCTATAGGTATCTCTCTCTCTATATATACTCTCTCTCTATAGGTATATCTCTCTCTATAGGTATATCTCTCTCTCTCTCTTTCTATAGGTATCTCTCTCTCTCTCTCTCTATAGGTATCTCTCTCTCTCTATAGGTATATCTCTCTCTCTCTATACTCTCTCTCTATAGGTATATCTCTCTCTCTCTCTATACTCTCTCTCTATAGGTATATCTCTCTCTCTATAGGTATATCTCTCTCTCTCTCTCTATAGGTATCTCTCTCTCTCTCTCTTTCTATAGGTATCTCTCTCTCTCTCTCTCTCTATAGGTATCTCTCTCTCTCTCTATAGGTATATCTCTCTCTATATATATAGGTATATCTCTCACTCTCTATAGGTATATATCTCTCTCTATATAGGTATATCTCTCTCTCTATAGGTATATCTCTCTCTCTCTATAGGTATATATATATCTCTCTCTCTATAGGTATATCTCTCTCTCTCTATAGGTATATCTCTCTCTCTCTATAGGTATATCTCTCTCTCTCTATAGGTATATATATATATCTCTCTCTCTATAGGTATATCTCTCTCTCTCTATAGGTATATATCTCTCTCTCTATAGGTATATCTCTCTCTCTATAGGTATATATATATATATCGCTCTCTCTCTATAGGTATATATCTCTCTCTATAGGTATATCTCTCGCTCTCTATAGGTATATCTCACTCTCTATAGGTATATCTCACTCTCTCTCTCTATAGGTATATATATCTCTCTCTCTATAGGTATATCTTTCTCTCTCTACAGGTATATATCTCTCTCTATAGGTATATCTCTCTCTCTCTCTAGGTATATCTCTCTCTCTCTATAGGTATATCTCTCTTTCTCTCTCTCTATATATATACACATAGGTCTCTCTTTCTCTATCGGTCTCTTTTTTCTAAAGGTGTCTTTCTCTCTCTCTCTCTCTCTCTCTCAATATATATACATAGGTCTCTCTTTCTATAGGTCTCTCTCTCTGTATATATATAGGAATTGTGAAAAACTGAGTTTAAATGTATTTGGCTAAGGTGTATGTAAACTTCCGACTTCAACTGTATATATATATATATATATATATATATATATATATATTTATACAGTTGAAGTCGGAAGTTTACATACACCTTAGCCAAATACATTGAAACTCAGTTTTTCACAATTCCTGACATTTAATCCTAGTAAAAATTCCCTGTTTTAGGTCAGTTAGCTTCCCACAATAAGTTGAGTGAATTTTGACCCATTCCTCCTGACAGAGCTGGTGTAACTGAGTCAGGTTTGTAGGCCTCCTTGCTCGCACACACTTTTTCAGTTCTGCACACAAATTTTCTATAGGATTGAGGTCAGGGCTTTGTGATGGCCACTCCAATACCTTGACTTTGTTGTCCTTAAGCCATTTTGCCACAACTTTGTAAGTATGCTTGGGGTCATTGTCCATTTGGAAGACCCATTTGCGACCAAGCTCTAACTTCCTGACTGATGTCTTAAGATGTTGCTTCAATATATCCACATCATTTTCCTGCCTCATGATGCCATCAATTTTGTGAAGTGCACCAGTCCCTCCTGCAGCAAAGCACCCCCACAACATGATGCTGCCACCCCCGTGCTTCACGGTTGGGATGGTGTTCTTCGGATTGCAAGTCTCTCAATTTTTCCCCCAAACATAACAATGGTCATTATGGCCAAACAGTTCTATTTTTGTTTCATCAGACGAGAGGACATTTCTCCAAAAGTACGATCTTAGTCCCCATGTGCAGCTGCAAACCGTAGTCTGGCTTTTTTATGGTGGTTTTGGAGCAGTGGCTTCTTCCTTGCTGAGTGGCCTTTCGGGTTATGTCGATATAGGACTCGTTTACTGTGGATATAGATACTTTTGTACTTGTTTCCTCCAGCATCTTCACAAGGTCATTTGCTGTTGTACTGGGATTGATTTGCACTTTTCACACCAAAGAACATTCATCTCTAGGAGACAGAACGCGTCTCCTTCCTGAGCGGTATGACGGCTGAGTCGTCCCATGGGGTTTATACTTGCGTACTATTGTTTGTACAGATGAACGTGGTACCTTCAGGCATTTGGAAATTGCTCCCAAGGATGAACCAGACTTGTGGAGGTCTACAATTTTTTCTGAGGTCTTGGCTGATTTCTTTTGATTTTCCCATGATGTCAAGCAAAGAGGCACTGAGTTTGAAGGTAGGCCTTGAAATACATCCACAGGTACACCTCCAATTGACTCATTATGTCAATTAGCCTATCAGGAACTTCTAAAGCCATGACATCATTTTATGGAATTTTCCAAGCTGTTTAAAGGCACAGTCAACTTAGTATATGTAAACTTCTGACCCACTGGAATTGTGATACAGTGAATTATAAGTGAAATAATCTGTCTGTAAACAATTGTTGTAAAAATTATCTGTGTCATGCACAAAGTAGATGTCCTAACCGACTTGCCAAAAACTATAGTTTGTTAACAAGAAATTTGTGGAGTAGTTTAAAAACTAGTTTTAATGACTCCAACCTAAGTGTATGTAAACTTCCGACTTCAACTGTAGGTCTCTCTCTCTCTTTCTCTCGCTCTCTCTATTGGTCTCTCTCTCTCTATAGGTCTATGGGTCTAAGCTGACAGCTGATGAGGGGGCTGGCTATTTGGGGTGTCTGGTGTCTGGCACACTCCCACATACACACTACATTAATATGCATATAAGACTATGTGCAGTATGAGGTTTGGATGGGAACAGTTCGGCTGTGTTTACTCAAGTGATTATGGTCATCATGTCCAAATATCTGTATCTGCTGTATTGTTATGCATTTAGATAACTACTTAATCTACAGAGCCATAGAAACACAGAGATGACACACAGATGGTGGTCCAGGAGGGAGGGGGGTTGATGGGTCCAGGAGGAGAGAGGCAGGTGGTGGGTCCAGGAGGAGAGAGGGAGGTAATGGGTCCAGGAGGAATGGGAGGTGATGGGTCCAGGAGGAAAGAGGAAGTGATGGGTCCAGGAGGAGGGAGGGAGGTGATGGGTCCAGGAGGAGAGAGGGATGTGACGGGTCCAGGAGGAGAGAGATGATGGGTCCAGGAGGAGAAAGGGAGGTGATGGATCCAGGAGGAGAGAGGTGATGGGTCCAGGAGGAGAAAGGGAGGTGATGGATCCAGGAGGAGAGAGGGAGGTGATGGGTCCAGGAGGAGGGAGGGTTGTGATGGATCCAGGAGGGAGGGAGGTGATGGGTCCAGGAGGAGAGAGGAGGTGATGGGTCCAGGAGGAGGGAGGGAGGTGATGGATCCAGGAGGAGGGAGGGAGGGAGGTGATGGGTCCAGGAGGAGAGAGGGAGGTGATGGGTCCAGGAGGAGAGAGGAGGTGATGGATCCAGGAGGAGGGAGGGATGTGATGGATCCAGGAAGAAAGAGGGAGGTATTTGGTCCAGGTGGAGGGAGGGATGTGATGGATCCAGGAGGAAAGAGGGAGGTATTTGGTCCAGGTGGAGGGAGGGATGTGATGGATCCAGGAGGAAAGAGGGAGGTATTTGGTCCAGGTGGAGGGAGGGAGGTGATGGGTCCAGGAGGAGAGAGGGAGGTATTTGGTCCAGGTGGAGGGAGGGAGGTGATGGATCCAGGAGGAGGGAGGGATGTGATGGATCCAGGAGGAATGAGGGAGGTATTTGGTCCAGGTGGAGGGAGGGGGTGATGGGTAAGAGAAAAGGTTGGAGGTGGGTAATTCGTGACATGATTCAGCCCTGATTGTGTTATGCCAATGTAATAATCTTGCTAATGAGATGATGCGCACACACACACACACACACACACACACACACACACACACACACACACACACACACACACACACACACACACAGTCAGTCTGTCCTACAAGCTTGGCAAGTGTTCTCAACATCCCCAAAGGCCAGCACACCCCCGATGTTGTGGCTGTTTGAAGAACCACTGTTCCATAACACCATTCTACAGTCACAAACTTTGTCTTCAGCCAGCCTGCTTTCAAGCCTGCTGACTGCAGGATGTCCTTTTATGACCCACAACAGACATTCTGACTAGTGGACTGAGATTCAAGAATACATCCTCCCCACACTACTGCGTGGGCACTGCAGGAGAGTGAAGGGCTGCTGTTTTCATTCAAGACCCCAGAATGGGGGACTTCAAAGGCAGTTGGGAAGAAGGCGACATACACAACACGCTTTCTCTGGAAAGGCTGGTGGCGGTCACTGTACAAGCTGCTGAAGTACAGTTACAGACACAGGGACTTGTAGTCATGCTAAACTTCTGTCAGGAGTAGACAAGATGGCCATCTGGATGACCAGAAATAACTGTATACAGGGACAGGGGTCTGTGGATGTGGTGGGCAAGGGGTTAGTGGCAGCCAGACTGAAGGTGGAGTTTGTTTTACTAGACTGGTGGGTAACCTCTTCAGACATTGGGCCTTCAGGGGGCGTTGTGCTCTGTTAACGACAAGGGGGGATCTGGAGCTGTCCTCTTAAACGCTGTCAAACTTCTGTTGTTTTTTTCAGCCTGGTACACATGAGCACAGTGGTACATGATTTCTGAGGGTGGAATGTTCATGTACTGTAGGGTCTTGACCCAATAAAGGCCAAAACTCCATCCCACCAAACAGGCTGACATTTCAGACTGTCTTTTCAAACAGCTCTTACAACCTCGTATTGTGGGAATACCGTCTCCTATGACCGAAAAGTGCTTCTAAACATCCGAACTGGGATTGCTCACCTCAAACTGGACAAATAGTTTTTCTTCAATGAGTCGGACGCGAGGGATTCGCTGGAGAAGGAAGCTGAGATTTGGAGGCAAAAGATCAGGGTGCCTTGTGAGGACCAGGCGATGAGTGGCTAATCTGCCCTTGCCCTCCATTCTGTTAGCTAACGTTCAATTGCTCAAAAATAAATGGGACGAACTGAAAGAACGTACAGCCTACCAACTGGACATTAAAAACTGTAATATTTTATGCTTCACCGAGTCGTGAATGAATGACGACATTAAGAACATAGAGCTGGCGGGTTATACACTATCGGCAAGGAGCTTATGCGTTTATGTAAACAACAGCTGGTGCACAATATCTAAGGAAGTCTCAAAGTTTTGCTTGCCTGAGGTTGAGTATCTTATGATAAGCTGTAGACCACACTATTTACCAAGAGAGTTTTCATCTGTATTTTTCGTAGTTGTCTACATACCACCACAGAGCGAGGTTGTCACTAAAACCACACTAAATTAGCTGTATTCTGCCATAAGCAAACAGGAAAACACTCATCCAGAGGCGGCGCTCCTAGTGGCCGGTGACTTTAATGCAGGGAAACTTACATCAGTTTTACCTCATTTCTATCAACACGTTAAATGTGCAACCAGAGGAAAAAAATTCTAGACCACTGTAAGGGCTGTCGTTATGTAGAGAGGACCAAGGCGCAGCGGGTTACATGTTCAACATATATATTTATTAAATAAATGTGAACACGAGAAAAACAAAGACCGACAGTTTCACAGGCTATACTTACAACAGCAGTGCGAAATGCAACTACACACAAAACCCAAACCAAACACACACCTATATATAGGACTCTCAATCAGAGGCAACTAGAAACACCTGCCTCCAATTGAGAGTCCAACACCCAAACCTAAACATAGAAAAACTAAACTAGACAGAACGTAGAAATACATACAAAACACAAACCCTCTGCCACTTCCTGACCAAAACTAATACAATTACTCCCTCTGCTGGTCAGGACGTGACAACCACCTCTACTCCATACACAGAGATGCGTACAAAGCTCTGCCTGGCCCTCCATTTGGCAAATCTGACCATAACTCTATCCTCCTGATTCTCGCTTACAAGCAAAAATGAAAGCAGGAAGCACCAGTGACTCGATCTATAAAAAAGTGGTCACATGAAGCAGATGCTAAACTACAGGACTGTTTTGCTAGCACAGACTGGAATATCTTCCGGGATTCTTCCGATGGCATTGAGGAGTACACCACATCAGTCACTGGCTTCTTATCCAATTCCGAGATGCATATTGAAGATATTGGAAGAACTGTCAAAATGTAATTTTCGTCGGCCAACAAGATGAGTAGGCCTAACGAACAGCAAAAGAACTAGCCTATGTCAATCTACTATCCCCCATAGTACAAAAGTCGACCTATTCTGTGCAATAAATAAATATTCCAAACATAGTCTGGGACAGTTGTGGGATGCGATAGATCCCAAATGAATACAACCACTAGCACCAAAAAACTTTTTTATGGAATGCGGCTAACGCAACAGATCAGAACATTTAGCTTAAAATGTTGATAAACTATTAGTCTATTTCTTCACAAGATAAGCGCAGCAATGCGCACACGGCAATAGTCTATAAGCGCGAATGTTCCATTAGTGGAAAACACCATTTTCAAAAGTAACCACAAATGCGATTATACATGTAATGCTTTTATTATAAAGGTGCATTTATATGGTGGGACTAACCCCCTTGTGTACCGGACCAGATTGGCTGAGGACCTGAGTGTGAGGATTACCCCTGGAAAACGGAACGGACAAAAATAACGGCATGTGGACTTTGAGGGGATTGGTGAATTCATCATTCTTCTTTCCCCGTGTACGAAAATACCTAATAAACTTCCCCTTTGCAATCTATTTGTGCTACTGGTGCCTGTTTTGTTATTGTACTTGGTGACGTGGAAACCCCACACCCTTGATCATGCTACTATATATATTTTTTAAATTATAGCAAATTACAGAGGTCCTAATCTCAGTGTCCTCGTATGTAGTTCCGGCCATGTCGCCAAATAGTCAAGACAATCGGCAAAGGGTTTGCCTCGTGAGACTGCTTTGAAATAAATCTTCATCACCAAAGCTTTATTAAAAGATCAAGTTGGCAGCAGCAAAACAGTGAGTGGACATCCCCTTGGGGTGCCTCTAGTGATCTCTGAGTAATTAGGAAAAAAACTAAAAGTGTTACTTTCACGCCGGTTCTCTCCTGCCATCGCCCTAGGCTTGTTAAAACAGAGCCCTATGTGGTTGGACATAGTTTTTATGATGAGCCATTAAATTAAGTAAAACTCTACTACTTCTTGGAAAAGAAACATGACTCCTCTACATTCCTCCAAGATGACATGGTTAAGCTGTCACACAGCTGATCGCCGCTCTTAATGACACACATGGGTAATTCCTTACCAGTGGAGGAAGGGGAGAACCATCCCTCTCAGTGAATTTAATGTAAACATTTAAAATGTTATCCTTTTTCGATAAAACTATACTAAATATAATCCCGTCACCAAATAATTGATTAAAACACATTATTTTGCAAAGAAGGTCTACAGTAGCCTCAACAGCACTCTGTAGGTTAGCATCATGGTGTAGCCGGAGGACAGATATGTCACGAATCCCACCGAAGGTGGCTCCCCTGCCTGCTCGGGCGGCGCTCGGCGGTCGTCGTCGCCGACCTACTAGCCGCCGCTGATCCTTTTTTCCTTTTCGTTTGGTATGTCTTATTGTTTGCACCTGTTCCTCATTTGGTTTATTGATTTTTGGTTATTTAAGCATGGTTAACCCGCCCAGTGTTGTGCGGGATTATTTAGCGTCAGGTTGTGTTTTTTGTATTTGGATGTGCTGGCGATCTACTACTATTATCTTATATTCATGCTATGCACCTGTTGTGGGCAATTTGCATTTTTTCCACGCCGGTTGTGTTGGCGTCGTTTGTGTTGTGTTTTATTTAATAAACACAAAGTTCCTTACCTCTGCTCTCTGCGCCTGACTCCTACCACCACTCCTAGCAACTCCTGACAGAATCCCGCACCAGCTATGGAGTCAGCAGGAGCAGCCTCCCCTCCTCTCCCATCGATGGAGGAACGGGTCCTTCACCATACCACCATCCTCCACCGAATCGGCTCAGCGATGGAGCAGATGATGGAAAGGATGGACCGATGGGAGAGGAGTGGCCTCCCTACCGCATCCCCAGCCCCAAATCCCCCTCCACCATCTACCCCTCCACCGACGTCCGGACCCGGAGCCCTACGCCTGGCTCTCCCCAGGGAGTACGATGGAGCGGCGGCTGGGTGCCAGGGGTTCCTGCTACAGTTGGATTTGTACCTGGCTACCGTTCATCCAACTCCCTCGGGAGAGGAGAGCGTAAGCGTCCTCGTCTCCTGCTTAACGGGACGTGCCCTGGAGTGGGCCAACGCAGTGTGGTATGGTCCAGACTCGGCAAGGGATCATTACCCCGAGTTCACCCGCCGTTTCCGGGCCGTGTTCGACCACCCAGCTGAAGGCCGGGCGGCGGGTGAACGGCTGTTCCACCTGCGTCAGGAGACGAGGAGCGCACAGGACTTTGCTCTGGAGTTCCGGACCTTGGCTGCTGGAGCGGGGTGGAACGACAGGGCCCTGATGGACCACTATAGGTGTAGCCTCCGGGAGGACGTCCGCCGTGAGCTAGCCTGTCGGGACACTACTCTGTCACTGGATGAACTGATCGACATGTCCATTCGTCTTGACAATCTGCTGGCTGCGCGCGGGCGTCCAGACGGGGTCCTGTTGGTTCCACCTCCAGGTCCTCCAGCTCCCATTCCTATGGAGCTAGGGGGGGCCGCGTCCAGGGGAACCGGAGGAGGAGGCTCCCCTTGTCCCCAGTGTGGTCGGAGAGGACACACTACCGACCGGTGCTGGGGGAGCTCCTCTGGGAATCGGGATGGCAGGCGGAGCACTCCTCGTCCATCTCAGGTGAGTAAGCACCAACCTCACCCAGAGCCCCCTGTTGGTCACATGTTCGTTTTAGTAACTTTCCCCTTGTTTTCTCCCTCTTTCCAGCATAAGGCGCTAGTCGATTCAGGCGCAGCTGGAAACTTTATGGATCGTGGGCTCGCATTAAGGCTAGGGATTCCCCTGGTATCGTTGGACCAACCTTTCCCCGTGCACTCCTTAGATAGCCGACCATTAGGGTCAGGACTGGTCAGGGAGGCCACGGTGCCACTGGACATGGTAACGCAGGGGGATCATGGAGAACGGATTAGTCTCTTCCTCATTGATTCTCCTGCGTTTCCAGTGGTGCTGGGGATTCCCTGGCTGGCCAATCACAATCCCAATATTTCGTGGAGAAAGGGGGTTCTCAGAGGGTGGTCAGAGGAGTGCTCAGGCAGGTGTAAGGGAGTTTCCATCGGTGCGACGACGGTGGAGAGTCCAGACCAGGTTTCCACAGTGCGCATTCCCTCAGAATATGCCGATTTGGCTATCGCCTTCTGTAAAAAGAGGGCGACCCGATTACCACCTCATCGACGAGGGGATTGCGTGATAAATCTCCAGGTAAACGCTGCACTTCCCAGGAGTCATGTGTACCCATTGTCACAAGAGGAGACGTTGGCTATGGAGACATATGTCACGGAATCTCTGAGACAGGGGTATATACGGCCCTCCATGTCACCCGTCTCCTCGAGTTTCTTTTTCGTGAAGAAAAAAGATGGAGGTTTGCGCCCGTGCATTGATTATAGAGGTCTAAATTCCATCACAGTAGGGTTCAGTTACCCACTACCTCTCATCGCTACGGCGGTGGAATCATTTCACGGCGCGCGGTTTTTCACGAAACTGGACCTCAGGAGCGCTTACAATCTGGTGCGTATCCGGGGAGGAGACGAGTGGAAAACCGCATTCAGTACCACATCGGGCCACTATGAGTACCTCGTCATGCCGTACGGGTTAAAGAATGCTCCAGCCGTCTTTCAATCCTTTGTTGACGAGATTCTCAGGGACCTGCACGGGCAGGGGGTGGTGGTGTATATTGACGACATCTTGATTTATTCCGCCACCCGCGCCGCGCATGTCTCCCTGGTGCGCAAGGTGCTTGGACGACTGCTGGAGAATGACCTGTACGTCAAGGCTGAGAAATGTGAGTTTTTCAAACGAGCCGTTTCCTTCCTAGGGTATCGCATTTCCACCTCGGGGGTGGTGATGGAGGATGACCGCGTTAAAGCCGTGCGTAATTGGCCGACTCCGACCACGGTAAAGGAGGTGCAGCGGTTTTTAGGGTTTGCCAATTACTACCGGAGGTTTATCCGGGGCTTTGGTCAAGTTGCGGCTCCCATTACCTCACTGCTGAAGGGGGGTCCGGCGCGCTTGCGCTGGTCAACAGAGGCGAACAGAGCGTTCGGTCGCTTGAAGGAGCTGTTTACCGTTGCTCCAGTGCTGGCTCATCCGGATCCCTCTTTGGCATTCATAGTGGAGGTGGACGCGTCCGAGACTGGGGTGGGGGCCGTGCTATCACAGCGCTCGGGCACGCCACCCAAACTCCGCCCGTGCGCTTTCTTTTCTAGGAAGCTGGGGCCGGCGGAGCAGAACTATGACGTGGGGGACAGGGAGTTGTTAGCTGTGGTCAAGGCTCTGAAGGTGTGGAGACATTGGCTTGAGGGGGCTAGGCACCCTTTCCTCATCTGGACTGACCACCGTAATCTCGAGTACATCCGGGCAGCTAGGAGACTGAATCCGCGTCAGGCCAGGTGGGCCATGTTCTTTACCCGTTTCCGGTTCACGATCTCCTATCGGCCAGGTTCACAGAACACGAAGGCCGACGCACTGTCCCGCCTATATGACACCGAGGAGAGGGCCATCGATCCGGCTCCCATTCTTCCGGCGTCGTGTTTGGTAGCTCCGGTGGTATGGGAGCTGGACGCGGAGATCGAGCGGGCGTTACGGTCGGAACCTGCACCATCGCAGTGTCCGGCAGGTGTTCAGTACGTACCGCTTGGTCTCCGTGATCGATTGATTCGATGGGCCCATAATCTCCCCTCTTCGGGTCACCCTGGGATTGAGAGGACAGTGCGGAACCTGAGGGGGAAATACTGGTGGCCCACCTTGGGTAAAGACGTGCGGTTCTATGTTTCCTCCTGCTCGGTGTGCGCTCAGAGCAAGGCTCCTCGACACCTGCCTAGAGGGAAATTACACCCCCTCCCCGTTCCACAGCGGCCGTGGTCACACTTGTCAGTGGACTTCCTCACTGACCTTCCCGTATCTCAGGGGAACACCACTATCCTGGTCGTTGTGGATCGGTTCTCGAAGTCCTGTCGTCTCATCCCGTTGCCCGGTCTCCCTACGGCTCTGCAGACTGCGGAGGCACTGTTTACCCATGTCTTCCGGCACTACGGGGTGCCCGAGGACATCGTTTCTGATCGGGGTCCCCAGTTCACGTCCAGAGTTTGGAGGGCGTTCATGGAACGTTTGGGGGTCTCGGTCAGCCTGACCTCGGGTTTCCACCCCGAGAGTAATGGGCAGGTTGAGAGGGTGAACCAAGAGGTGGGTAGGTTTCTAAGGACGTATTGCCAGGACCGGCCCAGAGAATGGGCGAGATACGTGCCATGGGCAGAAATAGCCCAAAATTCTCTGCGGCACTCATCTACCAACATGTCACCGTTCCAGTGCGTGTTGGGCTACCAGCCGGTCCTGGCTCCATGGCACCAGAGCCAGACCGAGGCTCCTGCGGTGGAGGATTGGGTACAGCGCTCGAAGGACACATGGAGAGCCGTCAAGGACGCACTCACCAAGGCGAGTGGACGGCAAAAGAAGAGCGCTGACCAGCACCGCAGTGAGACCCCTGTGTTTGCACCGGGGGATCGAGTCTGGCTCTCGGCTAGAAACCTGCCCCTCCGCTTGCCCTGCCGGAAGCTGGGTCCGCAGTGTGTAGGGCCGTTTAAAGTCCTGAGGAGGATAAACGAGGTGTGTTACCGATTACAACTTCCATCTTACTACCGTATTAACCCCTCGTTTCATGTGTCTCTCCTCAGGCCGGTGGTGGCTGGTCCCATGCAGGAAGGTGAGGTGCCGGAGGTTCCTCCCCCCCCGCTGGACATTGGGGGGTCCCCGGCGTATAGGATACGCGCCATTCTGGACTCCAGACTTCGGGGGGGGGGCCTACAGTACCTCGTCGACTGGGAGGGGTACGGCGCGGAGGAGAGGTGCTGGGTACCCAGGAGGGACATTTTGGACCCCCCACTACTGAGGGAGTTCCACCGCCTTCATGGGGATCGCCCTGCACCTCGTCCTCCGGGTCGCCCTCGAGGTCGGTGGCGGCGCGCTGCGGGAGCCGCGCGTCAGGAGGGGGGTACTGTCACGAATCCCACCGAAGGTGGCTCCCCTGCCTGCTCGGGCGGCGCTCGGCGGTCGTCGTCGCCGACCTACTAGCCGCCGCTGATCCTTTTTTCCTTTTCGTTTGGTATGTCTTATTGTTTGCACCTGTTCCTCATTTGGTTTATTGATTTTTGGTTATTTAAGCATGGTTAACCCGCCCAGTGTTGTGCGGGATTATTTAGCGTCAGGTTGTGTTTTTTGTATTTGGATGTGCTGGCGATCTACTACTATTATCTTATATTCATGCTATGCACCTGTTGTGGGCAATTTGCATTTTTTCCACGCCGGTTGTGTTGGCGTCGTTTGTGTTGTGTTTTATTTAATAAACACAAAGTTCCTTACCTCTGCTCTCTGCGCCTGACTCCTACCACCACTCCTAGCAACTCCTGACAAGATAGCTTCCGTCCTCTGAGTACATTGACTTCAATACAAAACCTAGGAGGCTCATGGTTCTCACACCTTCCACAGACTTCCACAGTAATTATGGCAACTTCCAGAGGACGTCCTCCAACCGATCAGAGCTCTTGCAGCATGAACTGAGATGTTTTCCACACAATCAGAGGATCAGAGAATATATATAGTTCTGGAAGCCTAAGCTACAGCTAGCTAGCACTGCAGTGCATAAAATATGAGTAGTTGACTCAAAGAGAGAGAAAGAAAATTGTTGAACAGTTTTGAACAAATTCATTTCTTATTAAATGTAGGAGAAGCAAGAGAGAATTAGAGAGTCATTTTTTTCACTTTCAGTTTCACTTACTTAGCTATCAAATGCAGCTAGCTAATTTAGCCTACTGAAACACCCTGCTCAAACAAAGGGAAGCTAGCTGGCTATCCAACGCAACACTGGAACTCTTCCAAGTGCAGGTAAGCTTCTGGTTTTACAAATGTATTGCCACGGGGCCCGCCGGTGTCACTGCTTACTGACTGTACACTGTAACGTTACTGCATGATTGTAGTGGGTTTACTAACACATTAGTTCTATTAGCTATGCTGACTATGATGTTTCTTTAGCTAATATGGTGACAACGATGCAGGCTGTGTGTAGCGGTTAGCGTTTATGATATGAAGGTTTGGCTTGGAAAGTTTTTTTTTGCCTGGTCACATACATCTGATGTGTTGTGCGTTGAAGTCCACAAGTGAAGGGAAGAGGTGACAGGAGGAGAGCATTTAACATAGATGCGAGAAGGAATATATTGTGGTTGCTATGAAACAGTGAACTGTGTTTAAGCGTGGTCAGGGGTGTATTCATTCCAATAGAAACTCTTGTTTGCAACTGTTGGACTAATGATTACATCCTAGGTAAGCTAGAAGCAGGCAAGAGTGTGTGCAAGGACGTATTGAATATCACTGTCTGTCCACGTGTCACTGTCTGTCACATCAAATTTGTCTCTGGACCTGTGCACCTACGTTGTGAACTTTCATTCATAGGCTAGGTTGTAGCAACCTCATGATGGGTATAGGGAAACATTTTAGTATCATGTAATAGCCTAAACCAATTGCTGTTACTTTGAACTGGGTGAATGGAATATGAATGACAGTCATCCAATATGCTGTAATAGAAATAAGGCCATACTCAAGAAAAAAAAATTGTCCTCCCTCATCTGAAACGGCACTGACCTCCACTTTTCCTTACATTCTATTTCTACACCGTGACATCACTTTTTCTCCTCTGGTGCCTAAAGCAGTCACGTGATTGGTGGGTTCAGAGGCCAAGCCGGGGCTCTTTTACTGTAAATCCACCAGTCCCTGGGCAGACTGCATTGGTCGGTGGGCAACCGAGGGAGAATGTTGGGGCTCGATGTGCTTCGGAGTACTGCTGATTATGCTGCTGAAGCAGTTCAGATGCCACTGCCACAGCCTCAGAATGTTGCTCTGAGACCACGTCCTGTCCGTAACACACCCCCACCTCAGAGGCTCGACTTGTAAAAAGAATACTGGAAAAAGACTCTTGAAAACAAACTGTTTGAGAAACAAAGTTGTAAACAAGAAAAGGTATAACAGCTTGTTTTGGAGAATCTTGTTGCCTGTTATTAGGTTCTGACAATCAACTAGAAAAATCAACTAGAAAAAGCTCAAACCAAGTTTATTCACCCACTGGATCAAACAGCTGAAAAGACAAAGACATGTTTACACAAGTACATATATTTATACCCTTTACTGGGCAGAGTCATCTCCATGCACATCCAGACAGCCAATGCATATTTGTTGCTAGGCAGGAACTTAAGTGGTTCCTCTCATTGGTGTAGTCATGGCCCTGCCTCCTATGTGTGTATGTCATAGGACTGTTCTTTCTCCCTTCATCTGACCTGACCGTGGCCCACATTCCTCACTCCTCCCTAATCCACAGCTATACAACCTTATCAGTGACTGAAACCAGACCATTGCCCTTCTCCTCTCCATAGGATACTTAAGCAATAAGTCCTGAGGAGGTGTGGTATATGGACAACATACCACGGCTAAGAGCTGTTCTTATGCACGACACAACGCAGAGTGCCTGGACACAGCCCTTAGCCGTGGTATATTGGCCATATACCACAAACCCCTGAGGTGCCTTAGTGCTATTATCAGCTGGTTATCAACGTAATTAGAGCAGTAAAGATATTTCTTTTGTCATACCCATAGCATACAGTCTGATATACCACAGCTGTTAGTCAATCAGCATTCAGGGCTCGAACCACCAAGTTTATAAATGAGATTTAACCATAACAAGTTCTTACAGAATGGGAACTTTCTGCACACCCCTGTCTCACTCAGTAGATTTCCATCCACTCAGTTCTAATAGTGTAAGATATTTCAAATTAGAAGTTTGAATCCAACACTGTAAAAGGAAAGGTCAAAATGTTGTAAATGAGCTATGTGCTCAGTGTATTTGTTTTTGTTTTGAAGGGAAAGGTTCAGTCATTGTATAAGGTTCTCAAAACGAGTTAAGAGTTTACAGGGGATGAGTTATTGTGTACGAGATTTGACAGCAGACTGTTATTATGCACAACATGCATATGCACTTGTTGAGTGCATGATCACACAATACCTTCTAATTGGTTGAAACCATCTTAATTGGCAGGCCCTCATTGGTTGATGGCCTGTGGTATATCTCTGCTACCCTTTGAGTGGGTGCAGATGAAGTGATCCATGTAGCCATGTCATCTCCTCTGTCATGCTAATAAACCACCTATTGGAGATGCTATCCTGTACACTGTCGTGTTCCTTATTCAAGAGCAAAATAACCCTGCTCCCTTTAACCAGAAATGCAACACGAGGGAGAATGTTGGGGTTAAATGAGGAAGGGATTGGTTTACATGATGACCAGAGCTACCCACAACCATTATCACTAAACACAGGGCATGAGAGAGAGAGAGAGAGAGAGAGAGAGAGAGATAAAAAGAGAGAGAGAGCGAGAGATATAAAAGGAGAGAGAGATATAAAAGGAGAGAGATATAAAAGGAGAGAGAGAGATAAAAGGAGAGAGAGATAAAAGGAGAGAGAGATATGTTGCTATTCTAGCACCACCCTGCCAGGTCTCTGACCTCTCGTCGTTGCTGGTGATCAGGCCTACCACTGTTGTGTTGTCTGCAAACGTAATGATGGTGTTGGAGTCGTGCCTGGCCACACAGTTGTGGGTGAACAGGGAGTACAAGAGGGGACTGAGCACGCACCCCTGAGGGGCTCCAGTGTTGAGGATTAGCGTGGCAGATGTGTTGATACCTACCCTCTATCACCTGGGGGCGGCCCGTCAGGAAGTCCAGGATCCAGTTGCAGAGGGTCCCAGAGGGGCCCAGTTGCAGAGGGTCCAAGGATCCTTAGCTTAGTGATGAGCTTTGAGGGGACTATGGTGTTGAACGCTGAGCTGTAGTCAATGAATAGCATTCTCACGGAGGTGTTCCTTTTGTCCAGGTGAGAAAGGGCAGTGTGGAGGGCAATAGAGATTGCATTATCTGTGGATCTGTTTGGGAAGTATGCAAATTGGAGTGGGTCTAGGGTTTCTGGGATAATGGTGTTGATGAAAGCACTTCATGGCTACGGATGTGAGTGCTACAGATCTGTGGTCTTTTAGGCCGGTTCCCTTAGTGTTCTTGGGCACAGGGACTAAGGTGGTCTGCTTGAAACATGTTGGTATTACAGACTCAGTCAGGGACATGAAAATGGCAGTGAAGACACCTGCCAGAGGTATGTACAGTCACTGTGGGGAAACGTCCTCGATGCATTTATTGATGAAGCCAGTGACTGATGTGGTGTACTCCGCCATCGGAAGAATCCCAGAACATATTCCAGTCTGTGCTAGCAAAACAGTCCTGTAGCTTAGCATCTGCTTCATCTGACCACTTATTTACAGACAGAGTCACTGGTGCTTCCAGCTTAAATCTTTGCTTGTAAGCAGGATTCAGGAGGATAGAATTGTGGTCAGATTTGCCAAATGGAGGGCGAGAGAGAGCTTTGTATGCGTCTCTGTGTGTGGAGTATAGGTCATCTAGAATTTTTTTCCCCTCTGGTTGCGCATTTAACATGCTGATAGAAATTTGGTTTAAGGGATTTTAAATTTCCCTGCATTAAAGTCCCTGGCCACTAGGAGTGCCGCCTCTGGGTGAGTGGTTTCCTGTTAGCTTATTTCCTTATACAGCTGACAGAGTGCGGTCTTAGTGCCAGCATCTGTCTGTGGTGGTAAATAAACAGCCACAAAAAATATAGATGAAAACTCTCTCAGCAAATAGTGTGGTCTACAGCTTATCATGAGATACTCTACTTCAGGCAAGCAAAATCTAGAGACTTCCTTAGATTTCGTGCACCAGCTGTTGTTTACAAATATGCACAGACCGCCCCCCTCATCTTACCGGAGTGTGCTGTTCTATCTAACCGGTCCAGCGTATGTCCCGCAAGCTGAATATCAATGTTGTCATTCAGCCACGATTCGGTGAAACATAAGATGTTATAGTTTTTGATGTCCGGTTGGTAGGATATTTGGGGTCGTACCTCGTCTAATTTATTGTCCAATGATTGTACGTTGGCAAGTAATACTGACGGTAAAGGCAGATTTCCCACTCGCCATTGGCGGATCCTTACGAGGCTCCCCGCCCTGTGTCCTCTGTACCTGTGTCTCTTTCTCTTGCCAATGACGGGGATTTCATCCTTGTCGGGTGTCTGAAGTACATCCTGTGCGTCCTGCTTGTTGAAGAAAAAATCTTTGTCTAATCCGAGGTGAGTGATCGCTGTCCTGATATCCAGAAGCTCTTTTCTGCTGTAAGATACGGTGGCAGAAACATTATGTACAAAATAAGTTACAAATAACGCAAAAAACACCACATAATAACACAATTGGTTAGGAGACCGTAAAACTGCTGCCATTTCTTCTGGCGCCATTTTAGAGGGGATTTTCTGGGTTCGAGTCCAGGCTCTGTCGCATCCGGCTGCGACCGGGAGACCCATGGGGTGGTGCACAATTGGCCCAGCGTCGTCCGGGTTAGGGGAGGGTTTGGCCGGCAGGGAAGTCCTTGTCCCATCGCGCACTAGCGGGTGGCGGGCCGGGCGCACTGCACGCTGACGCGTTCGCCAGGTGTACGCTGTTTCCTCCGACACATTGGTGCGTCTGGCTTCTGGGTTAAGTGGGCATTGTGTCAAGAAGCAGTGCGGCTTGGTTGGGTTGTGTTTCAGTGGACGCACGGCTCTCGACCTTCGCCTCTCCCGAGTCCGTAAGGGAGTTGCAGCGATGAGACAAGACTGTAACTACCAATTGGACACCACAAAATTGGTGAGAAAAAGGGATAAAAATGTTTTTATAAAACTACTTACAGGCCATTAACTCATGTATGTGTGTTTGCAGGTGTTAGTGTGTGTGCATGTGTGTGTGTCTGTGTGTGTGTGTCTGTGTGTGTGTGTCGTGATTAAGTCATTTATTCAGGCACACGATTATTTGTGCTGCAGTCCAATTAGCTAGTGAGAGAGGAGGTTATTTACAATTAGGAAGACAGAGAGTGAGAAAGAGAGATACAGAGAGATAGAGATATGCACTACCCTCTGTATCACTTTTGTAGATTATCTACCTCACTTGTTTTGGCAAGGTTAACATATGTTTCCCATGCCAATAAAGCCCCTTGAATTGAATTGAATTGATACAGAGAGACAGAGATACTGAGAGTGAAATACAGAGATAGAGATACAGAGAGATAGAGATACAGAGATAGAGATACAGGGAGAGCGAGAAAGAGAGATACAGAGAGATAGAGATACAGAGAGAGAAAGATACAGAGAGAACGGGAAAGAGAGATACAGAGAGATAGAGATACAGAGAGAGATACAGAGAGATAGAGATACAGAGAGAGAAAGATACAGAGAGAGCGAGAAAGAGAGATACAGAGAGATAGAGATACAGAGAGAGATTCAGATGGATAGAGATACAGAGAGATAGAGATACAGAGAGAGAGAGATACAGAGATAGAGATAAAGAGAGACAGCGATAAAGAGAGAGAGATACAGAGACAGAGATAGCGATAGCGATATAGAGAGATAGAGATACAAAGGGATAGAGATGCAGAGGTAGAGATACAAAGAGATAGAGATACACAGAGAGAGAGAAAGAGAGAAACAGAAAGAGAGATATATACACACACAGAGAGATACAGAGAGAGAAAGGGATACGGGGACAGAGATAGAAACACAGAAAGAGAAAGAGAGTGAGAGAGTGATACAGAGAGAAAGTCAGAGAGACAGAGAAACACAGATAACCCCTAAAAACTCTGATGTTACCCTGAAGCTATAGTTCTAAACACAAGAAAGCCAAGGTTGTGACTAAACACAAAAGCCTATCACTGATGAAATGGTCTGAGAGAGAGATAGAAAACAGGACAGGGAATTAGGATCTGTCAAACACCAAAGTGATTGCTGTGACCGACAATGATGTGACAGGAAATGACAGAGTTCCTATCTGATGCAATTTCCTTGTAAATGACTAATGACTGATTAGTAACAAAATGGTGGGTGAGGTGAAAGAGTGGTCATTTGCAAAAACATCACGTTCTCACTTTACCAACAGACCAGCTATAGATTGATGATAAGAGGAATTCTGGGGAAAGAAACATTTTACCTTAAGGGATTTCACCTGAAAGAGACGAGTCCTATTCACCCTGTGTGTATGAAATTGTGTGTGTATGTGTGCGCGCAAGTGTGTGTGAGTGTTTGTCAGTGTGTCTATTTGTCTGTGTGTGTGTGTGTGCACGTTAATTTTTTTTACCTCAAAGAGAGTGGCCCCTCTAACACCTTGTGTGTGTATGTGTGTGTGTGTGTGTGTGTGTGTGTGTGTGTGTGTGTGTGTGTGTGTGTGTGTGTGTGTGTGTGTGTGTGTGCTCATTTCCCTGTGGAATTGAGGAGAAAAGGAATTAATTCCATCCTATTTCTTGTTAGACAGGTGAAAGCCAAAAGGGGAATTTAAAACCTGAGACAATCAGCTTCTCACTACAGCTGTGACTTAATCACTGAGGAGAGGGGGAAGAGATGAGGAGTGTCTGTGAAAGGGTGCAGGAGAGATCATGATAGTGAACAGAGAGAGAGATATAAACAGAGAGGTAGAGAGAGGTAGAGAGAGGTAGAGAGAGAGAGAGAGAGACAGAGAGAGAGAGAGAGAGAGTTACATTGAGAAGAGAGAGAGAGAGAGAGAGAGAGAGAGAGAGTTACATTGAGAAGTCATGCAGAAGAACAGCTCCTGACTTGTTATAACTTTTTGGTTGTTAAGAGCGAGATTGACACGACTAAATTAGCAAAAAATGTATAGGTAATCTAATTGTACAACTGAAGATCAAAACAGGAGGAAAAGATTGACAGAGAGTGAGTAAAAAGACCAATCTTCATCGTGGTAGCTAGCCAAATTCAAATCTGTCAGCTAGCTCACCGTCTAGCTCTAACCGTTTACTGGTGGTAACCAAAGCAACATGGCCACTGAGGCAGCGCTAGCAGCGACAGCAACGGCAGAGACTGAGAGACTTTCTCCGTTGTTTTTTGAATACCCAGCAGAAATCAAATCAGAGAAGGGAAGAATCAACTTTAAACACAGAATTCTGAGGGAGAACCCAGAAACTTTGTTTGCCGACTGCTCACAAAACGGGACTGTTACAAACCTGCTATTTTACACAGACCACACTACTGCCTGGCATACAGCTGTAACTAGCCATTTCAGCTATACCACGAAGAAAGGCATCTGCAAGGGAAGACAAATCCACATTTTTGAGGACAGCGATAAGGACCAGGAAAACAGGTTTCTGACGGTAAACATGTATCAGAACGGCACTATCATGGTCCAGGGCAGTGAGGCTGCAATCAGCTCTGTTGTGCAGGACTTCCCCACCCTAATGAAGATAGCAGAAAGTAAAAAAGACAAGGACAGCACCCCGACCTCTCCCCTCACCTCAGGCACCCCAACAGCAGGACTATCCTCCCCCCTGCCTGCCTACAACCACCAGAGCCAAGACCACACTACCATCAGCCTGTTGAGAGACAGGCTGGCTCTGTTAGAGGTATGGGTTACTGAGCTGAAGGAGCAGCCCCCCAGCTACACCACCTCCAGCCCAGACACAGAGCTTCTACAGGACCAGATCAACCAGTGCAGGACCCAGCTGAAGAACTCTGTCCAGGAGCTGAGAGAGAGCCTTACCACAGCGCTTGAGGAGGTAAAGGCCACCATGAGGAGAGAGCTAGTGCAGGTAAAGGAGGAGATGGCAAAGGAGTTGTCTGTCATCAAGAGGGTGCTACAGCAGAGAGAACAGACTGTAGAGACTCCCAGAGAGAAGCTGCAGCCCCTCACCACCCCTAACAACCCCACTGACCCACCTTTACCCACAATCCCCCCCCATACCGACAACACTTTACCCACACCCCCAGTCAACAAAGAGGCCCACATAGAGACACCTACTACAGAGAGAAGCTCTCTGGCCCCCCCTGACACACCCCCACACACCCCTCCATGTACACAGGCCCTGTTTACTCCAGCCCCAGACCGAAAACGTACTAATCTGGTAAAACCCACTGAGGTGGCCATCCTCATTGACTCAAATGGGAAATTCATTCAAGAAGATAAACTCTTCCCCCAACACAAGGTGTGCAAAATATGGTGCCCAAAAACACAAGATGCACTCCACATCCTGTCCCAGCCTGACTTTGGCACACCAGGCCACATTATTATTCACACCGGCACCAACAACCTGCGAGAGGAGCAGGAGAGAGTAGGCAGCCTGGTCAACAGAGTAGCAGAGAGGGCCTCTGAGTGGTTCCCCAACTCCCACATCACCATCTCCACTCTGCTGCCCAGCAAAGACTTTCATCCCCGTACCATCCAGAAAGTCAACGCTGACATCACCAGAGGGTGTGGCCTACTCCCGAACATACACATTGCTCACCACCCAACAATCACCCCAGAGCATCTACACGACCACTCCCACCTGAGGAAGCAGACAGTAGGGATGTTTGCCAAGTCCCTAAAGGACGTAGCACTTGGTAGACAAACACCCCATGCTGTACTAGACAGAGGAGCACCCAGAGACCCCTACCAGACCACTGCACCACCAAGGAGCCCCAGGCCCCTTCAACGCCACACCAGACCCAGTGCACCCCACAGGCCCCACCCACCCCCAGAGCATCACCACTTCCATCGGCTTAGCCAGACCAGACCGGGCCCAGCCTATTATTCCGCACCAGACCACCACCCCTACCAGACCAGAGAGGAAGTCCCACGGCCCAGACCTGGCCCCCCTCCACCTCACAGGGCCCAACAGCAGGACCAGCGCAGCTACGCGGAGGTCGTCAGAGGACAGGAGAACCCTGTAGGATTAAGTGAGATTAAACAGCTCCTCCAATACATTTGCACTAAACTGCACTAAACACACACGGACGCATACACACACACACCACACACACACACACACACACACACACACACACACACACCTATTGTACTAGAATTTACTTGTTCAATGAATAGGAATATTTAACAGAATAACAGAATAAATGTTAGCTGATATCCTGTTTATCTCACTCTTAACAACTTATTACTTAATCGTTACTGTATTTCTGACTGCTACTCTTTCTTTTTGCAACATGAAATCACTATCAGTTAGCATGTGGAACATTCAGGGTCTAAACTCATCAACCTTTGGTCTGAAGAGTTTAGCACTGGAGTTCAACAAAAATCTGAAAGATGTTGACGTCATCATTCTGCAGGAGACATGGTGTAAGGCTGACGTTGTCACTCACTGTCCCACAGGCTACAGAGAGGTCATTGTGCCATCACAGAAACACAGCTCTGTCAATAGAGGCAGAGACTCTGGAGGATTGATCATTTGGTACAAATCCGAACTACAAAATCTAATTGATCCCCTCAAAATTGGCAAATACCACATTTGGTTAAAACTAAAAAAAGAACTTGTACTGACAGGAAAAGATGTGTTCCTTTGCGCAATATATATCCCCCCCTCAGAATCCCCATATTACTCAGAGGAGATCTTCCCCACCCTCGAGGAAGAGACGTGCCATTTCCAGGCCCAGGGAAATGTGCTCATCTGTGGGGACACAAATGCGCACACAGGAACACTACCTGATCTAACGAGCACACGAGGGGACAGCTTTATTACAGGCCATACTGTTTCTAACTATCTTAATCTCCCCCATAGAAACAACAGTGACAGCACCGTCAACAAAAATGGAAGGGATCTTTTGCAGCTCTGTAGAAGCCTGGGTCTGTACTTTGTCAATGGTAGGTTACGGGGGGACTCTTTGGGGAGATTCACCTATTGCTCACCTCTTGGCCACAGTACAGTAGACTATATGATCACAGACATGGACCCTTTCTCTCTCAGCTCATTCACTGTCAAGCCACTAACACCTCTGTCTGATCACAGCCAAATTACGTTGTTCCTCAAAAGAACAGACCTGGAAACAACCACACATTCACAGCCCAGTAAGCTGTACAACATCAGAAATTCATACAGATGGGCCCAAAACAGCACAGAAGAATACCAGAAAGCAACCTGGAACCAAAATATCCAAACACTCTTAGATAACTTTCTGGATACCACATTCACTCACAGTAAAGAAGGCATCAATCTAGGAGTACGAAACATCAACTATATATTCAGGCAAACGGCAAAAGAAGCACAATTGAAATTGATAAAAAACTAAACTAAAAAAATCACAGATGACAACTGGTTTGATGCAGATTGTAAAATTATAAGGAAAAAACTTAGAACACTATCCAACCAAAAGCACAGAGACCCAAATAATGGTGAATTACGCCTTCATTACTGTGAGACTTTAAAACTCTATAAACGTACACTCAGAACCAAAAAAGCACAGTACAACAGCAAGCAGCTGACACTAATTGAGGAGTCCATAAACACAAACAACTTTTGGCAAAATTGGAAAAAAAATAAAAAAATCTAAACAAGAGGAATTAGCAATACAAAATGGTGACATATGGACAACCCATTTCAAAACACTCTACAACACCGTTCAAATTGACACAAACGCAGAACAACGCCAAATCCATGAGAAGTTGAATGGATTAGAAAAAGCTATAAAGGACAATCAAAACCCATTGGACTCCCCAATTACTGACCAGGAGCTCTATAAGAAACTTCAGGCTCTCAAATTTAAAAAAGCCTGCGGACCTGATGGCATCCTAAATGAGATGCTCAAACTCACTAGTGCAAAATTTCAATTGGCTATATTAAAATTGTTTAATTTGATCCTGAGTGTAGGTTATTTCCCTGACATCTGGAATCAAGGACTCATAACCCCAATCTTTAAGAATGGAGACAAATTTGACCCTAACAATTACAGAGGTATTTGTGTGAACAGTAACCTGGGGAAGGTTTTCTGTAGTATCATCAATGTAAGAGTTATAAACTTCCTTAATAAGCACAATGTCTTGAGTAAAAGCCAAATTGGATTTATACCAAAACATCGCACAACTGATCATATTTACACCTTACACACCCTGATAGATAAACATGTCCACCAAAATAATACCAAAATATACACTTGCTTTATCGACTTCCAAAAAGCATTTGATTCTATTTGGCATACAGGACTGTTCTACAAAGTTATTGAAAGTGGTGTAGGGGGTAAAACATATGACATAATTAAATCAATGTATACTGGCAATACGTGCAGCATTAAAATTGGTAAGAAAAGGACAGAATTCTTTAACCAGGGGCGGGGCCTTCGTCAGGGTTGTAATCTGAGCCCTGCACTCTTCAATATTTACATTAACGAATTGGCCACTATTCTAGAAAAATCCTCAGCCCCTGGTGTTAGTTTCCACAATTCAGAAGTTAAATGCCTACTCTTCGCAGATGACCTATGCCTGCTGTCACCCACAGCACCTGGCCTACAGCAGAGCCTGGACCTGCTAGAGCAGTACTGCCAGACCTGGGCCCTGGCAGTAAACCCCAAAAAGACTAAAATAATGATTTTCCAGAGAAGATCCAGATCTCAGGGAATTAGACCAAAGTTCTCAATTGGTACAAAATATATAGAGTACTGTACACACTACAATTACTTAGGTTTAAAAATAAGCTCAACTGGACACCTTAATGAGGCAGTGAATGAACTGAGAGAGAAAGCACGCAGGGCATTCTACGCCATTAAAAAGCAAATTCAAATTGAAATACCTATTAAAATTTGGCTAAAACTAATTGAATATGTCATTGAACCAATTGCACTTTATGGCAGCGAGGTGTGGGGTCCACTTGCAAAACAAGATTTCATCAAATGGGACAAACACCCCATTGAAACCCTACATGCAGAGTTCTGTAAGATTCTCCTACGTGTCCAGAGGAAAACTACAAACAATGCATGCAGGGCAGAATTAGGCCAATATCCACTAATAATAAAAACTCAAAAAAGAGCAATTAAGTTTTGGAAACATCTAAAATACAGTGACCCCCTCTCATATCATTACCAAGCCCTGCAATGCCAAGAGCTGAGCAAAGAAAAGAGTCCCCTCATCCAGCTGGTCCTGGGGCTGAGTTCACAAACCTGTTCTACTAACACACTGAAGCCTCAGGACCAGAACATCCAATCAATCAGAATAAACCAAATTACAACACAGTCAAAACAAAACTACATTGCTTATTGGGAAACACAAGCACAAACACAAAGCAAAATGCAGTGCTATCTGGCCCTAAATCGACAGTACACTATGGCTAAATATTTGACCATGGTTACTGATCAAAACCTTAGAAAAACCTTGACAAAGTACAGGCTCAGTGAGCACAGCCTTGCCATTGAGAAGGGTAGACACAGGAAAACCTGGCTCCCTGTAGAGGAAAGGCTGTGCGACCACTGCACAACAGCAGAACCTGAGACGGAGCTGCATTTCCTGACAAAATGTCAAAAATATAAAACAATTAGAGAGTGTCATTTCCCCAAATTTGAAACCCTTTTTCAAGGGTTTAAAGACCTCTCTGATGAGGATAGGCTACCCATCCTGTTGGGGGAGGACGCAGAGAGCTGTGGGTTGGCAGCGCACTACATTGCTGCCTGCCATAAGTTGAGGGACCGTGTCTGACAGACCAATAAACCTGCACATGTCCTCAACTGTATGATTATTGTTATTGTTGAATGTATGGTTATATTGACCGTTGGTTATTGTTGTTACTGTTGTCCCGTTGACAATTTTTGATTCTCATTTTTATTTATTTTTATATTGTAAATATCCAAAGTAAGCTTTGGCAATATGTACATTGTTACGTCATGCCAATAAAGCGAATTGAATTGAATTGAAAAATTGAGAGAGAGAGAGAGGTAGAGAGAGAGAGAGAGAGAAGGGTGATGAGGAGGAGAGGGATAGACACTTAGAGAGAGAGTAATGACAGGGGAAGGTCAACTCCATTCCAGACAGAGCCAATCTAATGATGCAAAACAGCTTGTATACCATCCCTCATACAGCAGAGCACAGTCCTGCCCCAACACCAAGGCTTCTATTCAATCAAACATGCATTGTGGTATTTACAGTGCATCTCTTTTCCCCATGGTTAAATAAAATCTGATATTTTATTTAAGGCTACTTAAAAAAATAAATGAGAGAGAGAGAAAACAGGACAGGGAATTAGGATCTGTCAAACACCAAACTGATTGCTGTGATCTACAATGATGTGACAGAGTTCCTATGGCCCCTTGTAGACTCCCATTTTTTAGCATATACAGTTGAAGTCGAAAGTTTACATACACCTTAGCCAAATACATTTAAAAAATAAAAACACAATTCCTGACATTTAATCCTAGTAAAAATTCCCTGTTTTAGGTCAGTTAGGATCACCACTTTATTTTAAGAATGTGAAATGTCAGAATAATAGTAGAGAGAATGATTTATTTCAGCTTTTATTTTTTTCATCACGTTCCCAGTGGGTCAGAAGTTTACATAAACTCAATTAGGATTTGGTAGCATTGCCTTTAAATTGCTTAACTTGGGTCAAACTTTTCGGGTAGCTTCCCACAATAAGTTGGATTTAAGTTGAATTTTGGCCCATTCCTCCTGACAGAGCTGGTGTAACAGAGTCAGGTTTCTAGGCCTCCTTGCTCGCATACGCTTTTTCAATTCTGCCCACAATATTTCTATAGGATTGAGGTCAGGGCTTTGTGATGGCCACTCCAATACCTTGACTTTGTTGTCCTTAAGCCATTTTGTCACAACTTTGTAAGAATGCTTTAGGTCATTGTCCATTTGGAAGACCCATTTGCGACCAAGCTTTAACTTCCTGACTGATGTCTTGAGATGTTGCTTCAATATATCCACATAATTTTCCTCCCTCATGATGCCATCTATTTTGTGAAGTGCACCAGTCCCTCCTGCAGCAAAGCACCCCCACAACATGATGCTGCCACCCCTGTGCCTCACGGTTGGGATGGTGTACTTCGGCTTGCAAGCCTCCCCCTTTTTCCTCTAAACATAACGATGGTCATTATGGCCAAACAGTTCTATTTTTGTTTCATCAGACCGGAGGACATTTCTCCAAAAAGTACAATCTTTGTCCCCATGTGCAGTTGCAAACCGTAGTTTGGCTTTTTTATGGCAGTTTTGGAGCAGTGGCTTCTTCCTTTCTGAGCGTCCTTTCAGGTTATGTCGATATAGGACTCGTTTACTGTGGATATAGATAATTTTGTACCTGTTTCCTCCAGCATCTTCACAAGGTCCTTTGCTGTTGTTCTGGGATTGATATGCACTTTTCGCACCAAAGTACGTTCATCTCTAGGAGACAGAACGCGTCTCCTTCCTGAGCGGTATGACGGCTGAGTCGTCCCATGGTGTTTATACTTGCGTACTGTTGTTTGTACAGATGAACGTGGTAACTTCAGGCATTTGGAAGTTGCTCCCAAGGATAAACCAGACTTGTGGAGGTCTACAATATTTTTCTGAGGTCTTGGCTGATTTCATTTGATTTTCCCATGATGTCAAGCAAAGAGGTACTGAGTTTGAAGGTAGGCCTTGAAATACATCCACAGGTACACCTCCAATTGACTCAAATGATGTCAATTAGCCTATCAGAAGCTTCTAAAGCCATGACATCATTTTCTGGAATTTTCGTAGCTGTTTAAATGCACAGTCAACTTAGTGTATGTAAACTTCTGACCCACTGGAATTGTGATACAGTGAATTATAAGTGAAATAATCTGTCTGTAAACAATTGTTGGAAAAATGACTTGTGGAGTGGTTGAAAAATGAGTTTTAATCACTCCAACCTAAGTGTATGTAAACTTCTGACTTCAACTGTATGTAAACTTCTGACTTCAACTGTAAAGACAAGGATGAGATAGAAATGAGTGAAAAACGCTCTAAAATGAGAGAGGAGATGGATGGAGAGAGTAGGTGTGTACAGTCCAAAAGGAGTGTAGCTGTAGTGTATAAAGTTAGAGAGGAATGGAGAGATGTAGAGAAAAAGGGGGAGGGTGTAAGCGTGACAACAGGAGGATGAACATCACCATTGTGAGAACGTTTAGCAGATGTATATGAACTGGAGCTGAATGCATAACGCCAATGTACTTCACAATGTGTCTGGCGGTATATTGCAGTTCAGTTGTTGAAGACAATGTTAGGCTACTGTGCCTCAACACTATTCGACAGGGAGCTAAGCCTCATGTGGTTTGAGATGTAGCCCACAGTGCACTACAGTATAAGTGCTATAGAGAGGTATGTGTACGTGGATGGGATGTTTGACAGGGAATGTAAGCAGTATGGCCGATGGGATGTTGTACAGTGTGCAGGTACTGCTGTATCAGTTGGTGTACGTGGAAGGGATGTCGACTGCTCTGTATAATTGCACTGCTCTATGGGTAATGGTGACCCTGTTGAACTGAGAAAATTGTCTCCCTTGGTCTAAAGCTGTAAAGGCTTAGCCAATAGGAACCGTCGCTAGGATTTCAGAGGTAAGGATACAGGAGTGAGAGAAAGAGAGAGAGAGAAAGAGAGAGAGAAAGCGGGATGGAGGTAGAGATGAAAATAATGGAGTGGATGTGGAGAGGGTATTGCTGAGCCCTTTTTACAGCTGAGGAAACAAAGACGACATTCACTCAGGGCTGATTACACCCTTTAGCTTGTGGTTGTAAGACATGGGCCGTGTGTGTGTGTGTGTGTGTGTGTGTGTGTGTGTTTGATTGACACAATGCCTGAATCTCCATCATACCAGGGTTACTTTAGAAACACAAACACAAACACACACACACACACACACACACAGACAGACAGACACAAGCACGCACGCCTGCAAGCATGCACACAGCTGTGGAGATTTGGTAAACAAGGACCTTGGCAAACACTGCCCAGCAAGGCGAGCAGGGGGTCTATAGAAAGAGAGGGGAAAAGGTAAGGGTTCAGGAAAGGAAAGATGAGAAGAGATTGAATGATATGGAACGGAGGAGAGGAAGAAGAAAGGTGGGAAAATGAAGGAAGAGATGTGGGAATAGAGAAGAGGAAGTTTAGGACAGTAGTGGGGTTATCGGGAGGTCAGGGATGGCTTGCTGAGGAGAGAGCAGACTGGAGAAATATTTGTAGACATTCTGGAGACACAGCATTACTGCCAATCCCCATTAGAATCTCCAGTCCCTCCGTTAGACAGACACACACACACACACACACACATGCTCACACACACACACACACACGCTCACACACACACACACGCTCACACACACGCACACACACATGCACACGCTCACGCACACGCTCACACACACGCACACGCTCACACACACGCACACGCTCACACACACACACGCTCACACACACGCACACACACCCACATGCACACACACACACACACACGCGCATGAACAAACACATGAACAAACACATGCACAAACACACACACACGCTCACACACACGCACACACACATGCACACGCTCACGCACACGCTCACACACACGCACACGCTCACACACACACACACACACACACACACACACACACACACACACACTAACCAGTGGAATCCTGATCATATTACCCTCACAAGCACTGACAAGTGGATGTGACATCCAACCTCAGCTATGGCTGAGGCTCTGAGGCTCCAGAGCTGTGGCAGGCAAGCAGCCCAGGGGAGATAGCACTGTAGTCAGACTGTACTTATTACACTGGAAACATATTGAGGAGAGCTTAGGGACCTGGCCCCAGCAGACACACTGAGAGACACTGAGAGATGAGGCCACTCTCTAGGGGACTGTCTGTTGACTGAAAAGTCACTGGCTGGAATTCGTACTCTTTCACTCACTCACTGAGTCGCTCGCTGTCCCCCTGTCTCCCTGTCCCCATATCTTCTTCTGTCTCTCTCAATTTTATAGTCATTGCCTTATTCTCTCTCTCTCCCCCATCTCTCTCTCTCTCTCCCCCCCATCTCTCTCTCTCCCCCCCATCTCTCTCCCCCCATCCCTCTCTCTCTCATCTTTGGAATGACCTTCTTAAAACAATTCCAGATAGCTTAGTAAAACCCAAAATCAAATAGCAAATTAATCCTTGCTATGACCTTCTTAAAACAATTCCGTATAGCTTGGTAGACCCCAAAATCAAATAGCAAAATGATCCTTGGTACGACCTTCTTAAAACAATTCCATATAGCTTAGTAGAACCCAAAATCAAATAGCAAAATAATCCTTGCTATGACCTTCTTAAAACAATAGCTTAGTAGAACCCGGTGGGGTAGTATTCGATTGTAGCAGGATTTCTTAGAAGCGTCCGGGTTACTGTCCCGCTCCTTGAAAGCAGCAGCAGTTCTAGCCTTTAACTCAGTGCGGATGGCCACCCAGACTATTTACATTGACCCCCCCCCCCCTCTGTTTTTACACTGCTGCTTTTTTATTTGGTTAGATTTTTTTACTTTAGTTTATTTTGTAAATATTTTCTTAACTCTATTTGTTGAACTGCATTGTTAGATAAGGACTTGTAAGTAAGCATTTCACTGTAAGGTCTGCACCTGTTGTATTCGGCGCATGTGACAAATAACATTTGATTTGATTTTATGTTATGGTCACTGTGGGTTAATGAAGCCAGTGACTGATGTGGTGTACTCCTCAATGTCATCGGATGAATTCCAGAACATATTCCAGTTTGTGCTAGTAAAACAGTCCTGTAGCTTAGCATCCACTTCATTGGACCACTTCCGAATTGAGTGTGTCACTGGTACTTCCAGTTTTTACTTGTAAGCAGGAATCAGGAGCATAGAGTTATGGTCAGATTTGCTAAATGGAGGGCGAGGGAGAGCTTTGTACGCGTCCCTGTGTGTGGAGTAAAGGTGAACTAAAGTTTTATATGTGTCTCTGTGTGTGGAGTAAAGGTGAACTAGAGTTTTATATGTGTCTCTGTGTGTGGAGTAAAGGTGAACTAGAGTTTTATGTGTCTCTGTGTGTGGAGTAAAGGTGAACTAGAGTTTTATATGTGTCTCTGTGTGTGGAGTAAAGGTGAACTAGAGTTTTATATGTGTCTCTGTGTGTGGAGTAAAGGTGCGCTAGAGTTTTATATGTGTCTCTGTGTGTGGAGTAAAGGTGAACTAGAGTTTTATATGTGTCTCTGTGTGTGGAGTAAAGGTGAACTAGAGTTTTATATGTGTCTCTGTGTGTGGAGTAAAGGTGAACTAGAGTTTTATATGTGTCTCTGTGTGTGGAGTAAAGGTGAACTAGAGTTTTATATGTGTCTCTGTGTGTGGAGTAAAGGTGCGCTATAGTTTTATATGTGTCTCTGTGTGTGGAGTAAAGGTGAACTAGAGTTTTATATGTGTCTCTGTGTGTGGAGTAAAGGTGAACTAGAGTTTTATATGTGTCTCTGTGTGTGGAGTAAAGGTGCGCTAGAGTTTTATATGTGTCTCTGTGTGTGGAGTAAAGGTGAACTAGAGTTTTATATGTGTCTCTGTGTGTGGAGTAAAGGTGCGCTAGAGTTTTTTCCCTCTAGTTGCACATGCTGTTATATGGTAAAAAGGATTTCAGTTTTCCTGCATTAAAATCACCGGCCACTAGGAGCGTTGTCTCTGGGTGAGCATTTTCTTGTTGGCTTATGGCCCTATATAGCTCGTTGAGTGCGGTCTTAGTGCCAGCATCAGTTTGTGTCACGGATCCCTCCGGTACTGTTGCTCATTCCATGCACCAGTTTTGGAGATCTACGTCACCTGCCTCTAGGCACTGAACTGTGTCGTTAAGCACACCTGGTTCATATTCCTCACTGATTGTATTTGTATAAATGTGCCCTTTGTCTCACCATTGGGCTGTCGATTATTGTTCCAATGTCCGTTGTGCCTGTGAGTACCTGTGCTGTGTTGTTTTGGCTTTCGTGCCGTTTGGATTGTGCATATGATTACGCGTCTTGTCCTGTGGTGTATCATTGTGCGCTTGTGTTTTCAGGTCTCGTCCCGTGTATTTATTTGAGGTACCCCTTGCTCTTTTGTTTGGGTTTCAACCCTGTGTTTTGTTTACTTGCTTGTTTGGTCTTCGTCACCGTGCCTTTACATGGCACGCTGGAATTTGGGTAAAGAAATAAAAAAATATATTACGCATTCCTCCGCCTGTCTCCCGATCCTTTATGCCAATGTGACAGTTTGTGGTGGTAAATACACAGATACAAAACATATAGATGAAAACTCTCTTGGTAAATAGCATAGTCTACAGCTTATCATGAGGTATTCAAACTCAGGCGAGTAGAACTTTGAGACTTCCTTAATATTAGAGACACATACCACTGCCCTTGATTTTATGAGATGCTGCCATTCTGTCCTGCCAATGCATAGAAAAAACAGCTAGATTTACAGTGCCTTAATTTGTCCTACTGAAAGGTGAATTCATCTCTCAGTGTCTGGTGGAAAGAAGACTGAACCAGGTTTCACTCTAGGATTTTGCCTGTGATTAGTTCTATGCCATTTAGTTTAATCCTATAAAAAAACTCCCTACTCCTTGCTGATGATAAGCATACCCATAATGAATATACAGCTGAAGTTGGAAGTTTACATACACTTAGGTTGGAGTCAAAAAACATGTTTTTCAACCACTCCACAAATTCCTTGTAAACAAACTATAGTTTTGGCAAGTCGGTTAGGACAACTACTTTGTGCATGACACAAGTCATTTTTCCAACAATTGTTTACAGACAGATTATTTCACTTATAATTCACTGCATCACAATTCCAGTGGGTCAGAAGTTTACATACACTAAGTTGACTGTGACTTTAAACAGCTTGGAAAATTCCAGAAAATGATGTCATGGCTTCAGAAGCTTTTGATAGGCTAATTGACATAATTTGAGTCAATTGGAGGTGTACCTGTGGATGTATTTCAAGGCCTACCTTCAAACTCAGTGCCTCTTTGCTTGACATCATGGGAAAATCAAAAGAAATCAGTCAAGACCTCAGAATAAACTTGTAGACCTCCACAAGTCTGGTTCATCCTTGGGAGCAATTTCCAAATGCCTGAAGGTACCACGTTCATCTGTACAAACAATAGTACGCAAGTATAAACACCATGGGACCACGCAGCCGTCATACCGCTCAGGAAGGAGACGCGTACTGTCTCCTAGAACGTACGTTGGTGCGAAAAGTGCATATCAATCTCAGAACAACAGCAAAGGACCTTGTGAAGATGCTGGAAGAAACAGGTACAAAAGTAGCGAGTCCTATATCGACATAACCTGAAAGGCCCCTCAGCAAGGAAGAAGCCACTGCTCAAAAACCGCCATAAAGAAGCTAGACTACGGTTTGCAATTGCACATGGGGACAAAGATCGTACTTTTTGGAGAAATGTCCTCTGGTCTGATGAAACAAAAATAGAACTGTTTGGCCATAATGACCATCGTTATGTTTGGAGGAAAAAGGGGGAGGCTTGCAAGCCGAAGAACACTATCCCAAACGTGAAGCATGGGGGTGGCAGCATCATGTTGTTGGGGTGCTTTGCTGCAGGAGGGACTGGTGCACTTCACAACATAGATGGCATCATGAGGCAGGAAAATGATGTGGATATATTGAAGCAACATCTCAAGACATCAGTCAGGAAGTTAAAGCTTGGTCGCAAATGAGTCTTCTAAATAGACAATAACCCCAAGCATACTTCTAAAGTTGTGGCAAAATGGCTTAAGGACAACAAAGTCAAGGTATTGGAGTGGCCATCACAAAGCCCTGACCTCAATCCGATAGAACATTTGTGGGCAGAATTGAAAAAGCGTGTGCGAACAAGGAGGCCTACAAAGCTGTTACACCAGCTCTGTCAGGAGGAATGGGCCAAAATTCACCCAACATATTGTGGAAAGCTTGTGGAAGGCTACCCGAAACGTTTGACCCAAGTTAAACAATTTAAAGGCAATGCTACCAAATACTAATTAAGTGTATGTTAACTTCTGACCCACTGGGAATGTGATGAAAGAAATAAAAGCTGAAATAAATCATTCTCTCTACTATTATTCTGACATTTCACATTCTTAAAATAATGTGGTGACCTAAGACAGGGAATTTGTACTAGCAATAAATGTCAGGAATTATGAAAAACTTATGAAAAGGTGTATGTAAACTTCCGACTTCAACTGTATGAAGAGTGGTACTCAGTGATGTGTTTTGTTGGATTTGCCCCAAACATAACGCTTTGTTTTCAGGACAAAAAGTTCTTTACTTAATTTTTTTTTTGCAGTTTTACTTTAGTGCCTTATTGGAAACATAATGCATGTTTTGAAATATTTGTATTCTGTACAGGCTTCCTTCTTTTCAAAATGTCATTTAGGTTAGTATTGTGGAGTAACTACAATATTGTTGATCCATCCTCAGTTATTCCTATCACATCCATTCAACTGCAACTGTTTTAAAGTCACCATTGGCCTCATGGTGAAATCCAGGAGTGGTTTCCTTCCTCTCCGGCAACTGAGTTAGGAAGCGGTTTCCTTCCTCTCTGGAAACTAAGTTAGGAAGGACTCCTGTATCTTTGTAGTGACCTGGTGTAACTCATAACTTCACCATGCTCAAAGGAATATTCAGCGTGTCACACTTATCGTCGTCGTCAGACGATATGGCGAAATCATCGTCGGAAAAGGAGGACCAATATGCAACAGGATTGTGAATGCTCATCTTGAAGTTTATTAACTCAAAAGTGAACATAAAATAATAAACAACGTACTCACGATCTTCTAGACAGTCCTGTTAGGCTCACACACGCTAAACAAGAAACAATCTCCCACAAAAGACAAACACACCCTAATATATGGGACTCTCAATCAAAGGCAAATAGACAACACCTGCCTTCAATTGAGAGTCCCAACCCCAATTAACCAAACATAGAAACAGACTCACTAGACTAAACATAGAATACATGAATATCAGACAGTGCCCAAAAAACCCCGGAATACTTAAATCAAATGCCCTTCTAGAAAAACACCACCCTGAACCACATAAAACAAATACCCACTGCCACGTCCTGACCAAACTACAATAATAAAGAACCCTTATACTGGCCAGGACGTGACAGTACCCCCCCCTAAAGGTGCTAACCCCGGAAGCACCTCAAGAAAACACAAACCCCCCCCCCCCAAAAAAAACTAAACTAAAGGGAGGGAAGGGAGGGTGGCTGCCGTCAACGACGGCACTGTGCTACACCCCCCCCTCCCCAACCCACCTATATCTGGAGGTGGCTCTGGTTCTGGCAGTTCCGGGCAGACGGGCCACCCCGGCAGCTCCGGGCAGACGGGCCACTCGGCTGGGCCGGAGGGCAGTCGGGCCACTCTGGCAGACCCGGAGGGCAGTCGGGCCACTCTGGCAGACCCGGAGGGCAGTCGGGCCACTCTGGCAGACCCGGAGGGCAGTCGGGCCACTCTGGCAGCTCCGGGCAGTCGGGCCACTCTGGCAGCTCCGGGCAGTCGGGCCACTCTGGCAGCTCCGGGCAGTCTGGCCACTCTGGCAGCTCCTGACTAGTGGGTGGCTCTGGCAGCTCCTGACTGGTGGGCGGCTCTGGCGACTCCTCACTGGCGGGCAGCTCTGGCGACTCCTGACTGGCGGGCAGCTCTGGCGACTCCTGACTGGCGGGCAGCTCTGGCGACTCCTGACTGGCGGGCAGCTCTGGCGACTCCTGACTGGCGGGCAGCTCTGGCGACTCCTGACTGGCGGCAGCTCTGGCGACTCCTGACTGGCGGGCAGCTCTGGCGACTCCTGACTGGCGGGCAGCTCTGGCGACTCCTGACTGGCGGGCAGCTCTGGCGACTCCTGACTGGCGGGCAGCTCTGGCGACTCCTGACTGGCGGGCAGCTCTGGCGATTCCTGACTGGCGGGCAGCTCTGGCGACTCCTGACTGGCGGGCAGCTCTGGCGACTCCTGACTGGCGGGCAGCTCTGGCGACTCCTGACTGGCGGGCAGCTCTGGCGACTCTTGACTGGCGGGCAGCTCTGGCGACTCTTGACTGACGGGCATCACTGGCGACTCTTGACTGATGGGCAGCACTGGCGACTCTTGACTGGTGAGGCTGAACTGATGCACTAGAAGCCTTGTGCGTGGGGCTGGTACTGGACGTGCCAGCCCAGAGGTACTCACTTCCGAGAAAGCACGAGAGGCAGGAACCGGAAAGACTGGGCCATGGAGGCGCGCAGGTGGCCGTGATCGCACCGCCTGCACAGCCCGTCCTGGCTGGATGAGACTAGTAGCCCTGCACGAGTGGGGTGCTGGTGCAGGGCGGACTGGGCTGTGCGTGCGTATAGGCGAGATATTGCGCACCTCAGCGATATACGGCGCTCTCCACCTCCTACGCTCCTCCATGTACTCACGGGTAGCTGGCTTATGGTTCTTCCTAGACCTAGCCAAACTACCCGTGTGCCCCCCCCCAAAAAAAATCTTGGGGGTGCCTCTCCGGCTTCCTCGCCATGGCTTCAAACCGCCGCCTCTCAGCCTTCGCTTCCTCGATCTCTTCCCGTGGGCGACGGTATTCCCCAGCCTGATGCCAAGGTCCAGCCCCATCCAAAATCTCCTCCCAAGTCCATCTTTCCCCATAGTCCATATACTGAGCGTGCCGCTCCTCTCTCCGCTGCTTGGTCTTGGTTTGGTGGGAGATTCTGTCACACTTATCGTCGTCGTCAGACGATATGGCGAAATCATCGTCGGAAAAGGAGGACCAATATGCAGCAGGATTGTGAATGCTCATCTTGAAGTTTATTAACTCAAAAGTGAACATAAAATAATAAACAACGTACTCACGATCTTCTAGACAGTCCTGTGAGGCTCACACATGCTAAACAAGAAACAATCTCCCACAAAAGACAAACACAAACACACCCTAATATATGGGACTCTCAATCAAAGGCAAATAGACAACACCTGCCTTCAATTGAGAGTCCCAACCCCAATTAACCAAACATAGAAACAGACTCACTAGACTAAACATAGAATACATGAATATCAGACAGTGCCCAAAAAACCCCGGAATACTTAAATCAAATGCCCTTCTAGAAAAAACACCACCCTGAACCACATAAAACAAATACACACTGCCACGTCCTGACCAAACTACAATAACAATTAACCCTTATACTGGCCAGGACGTGACACAGCGTCTGCTTTTTATTTGTACCCATCTACGAATAGGTGCCCTTCTTTGCGAGGCATCGGAAAACCTCCCTGGTCTTTGTGGTTGAATCTGTGTTTGAAATTCACTGCTCAACTGAGGGACCTTACAGATAATTGTATGTGTGGGGTACAGAGACGATTTAGTCATTCAAAAATCATGTTAAACACATTTTTTTGTGCACAGAGTTAGTCCATGTAACTTATTGTGACTTGTTAAGCACATTTTTACTCCTGAACTTATTTAAGCTTGCCATAAGAAAGGGGTTGAATACCTATTGACTTCAATATATTTCAGCTTTAAATGTTTTATTAATTTGTAAAAACATAATTACACTTTGGCATTATGGGGTATTGTGTATAGGCCAGTGACACAAAATCTCAATTGAATCAATTTTAAATTCAGGCTGTAACACAACCAATTGGGGAAAATACTTTCTGAAGGCACTGTATATTAACTATGTCCTCGTTCAGCAACGACTCTGTGAAGCCTAGGATATTACAGTTCTTCAGGTCCCGTTGACAGGATAGTCTTGAACAGAGCTCATCCAGTTTGTTCTCCAGTGATTGTAGATTCACCAGTAGAACAGAGGGTAGAGACAGTTTATTTACTCGCCGGCGAAGTTTCATCAGGGTGCCCCCACGTTGACCTCTATATCGTAGTTTCATCAGGGTGCCCCCACGTCGGCCTCTATATCGTAGTTTCATCAGGGTGCCCACACGTCGACCTCTATATTGTAGATTCATTAGGGTGCCCCCACGTCGACCTCTATATCGTAGTTTCATCAGGGTGCCCCCACGTTGACCTTTATATCGTAGTTTCATCAGGGTGCCCCCACGTCGACCTCTATATCGTAGTTTCATAAGGGCACCCCCACGTTGACCTGCATATTGTAGTTTCATCAGGGTGCCCCCACGTCGACCTCTATATCATAGTTTCATCAGGGTGCCCCCACGTCAACCTCTATATCGTAGTTTCATCAGGGTGCCCCCACGTTGACCTCTATAGTAGTTTCATCAGGGTGCCCCCACGTAGGCATCTATATCGTAGTTTCGTTGGGCTGCCCCCACGTTGGCATCCATATCGTAGTTTCGTCGGGCTGCCCCCACGTTGGCATCTATATCGTAGTTTTGTTTGGCTGCCCCCACGTTGGCATCTATATCGTAGTTTCGTTTGGCTGCCCCCATGTTGGCATCTATATCGTAGTTTCGTCGGGCTGCCCCCACGTTGGCCTCTATTTCATAGTATTTTCTTCTTCCAAGTGTCGGGGATTAGGACTTGGTCCTGGGTGAGCAGTATGTCCTGTGTGTCCAAGTCACTGAAGTAGAATTCTTCATCCAAATCAACGTCAGTGATCGCTGTTCTGCTGTCCAGAAGCTCTTTTCGGTCATAAGAAACGTCATGTACAAAAAGTGTTAGGATCAGTGCAAAAAACACAAAATTGTAATATATCCCAGTTCCATTCTATATCTGTGTGTGTGTGTGTGTGTGTGTGTGTGTGTGTGTGTGTGTGTGTGTGTGTGTGTGTGTGTGTGTGTGTGTGTGTAATCATCTGTAAGCCCTCTGGAAGTGTTTGTCTAATGAACAGAGGTATCAGATTCACCAGTGGCCTGTCAGGAGGGAATTTTTTATTATGACCAGACCATTTAATAAGGGGCTATAAGCATTCATCTGCCTCTCCCTCTTTACACCCCCTCCCTTCTGGCCATTTAATATTAAAACTTGGTGTGTGTTTGCAATGTCATAATGGCCAATGAAGATCAGGCATGGAAAGAACACCTGTCACTCATGTTTCTTTACTTCATGTCATAGAAACTCAAGACTTCTAAAAGACTTCTAAAACAGAATTAATCAAGTTTTTCCTAAATCAGATGAAAGGCTTTTGGTTTAGGGAGAACACTGATGAATAATGGAATACCTTTTTGCACGTACCGATAAACTAGTCACGTAGCATAAAATAACCACAAACACAGAAGCCCTAAGACGTTATACACAGGAAAAAATTCACATATCCACACCCAGAGGGAGGCAGACACAAACAGTGACATAAACATGCTGATGCACGTACGTACACACATGGATATATTGATGCACCACAGGCACAAAGAACCAATCCCTCCATTCTTCTACTTCCGTGTATGAACTCCTTCCAAAGGACAGATCAAATTCAAAATGATCTCTTCTGTTCATCTAACAGTGAGACAAACAAAGTGGTGGTGGGAGGACGGAGGAAGAGAGAGAGAGAAAGAAGAGCGAGAGAGAGACGGAGAAAAGAAAGATTGAGAGCTGCAGGAAAGACGCTGACAGCTCCCTGTGTTTAAAATAGCCTGAATAGCGGTGTCCCGAAATGACATTTTTCGTGATCCTAATTTCGCCCAGAACACGTGAATTATTCATTGTGGAGCAATGACACACGGAGAGAGGGACAAAGAGTCGAGGCTCTATTCTGATTTACATAATAAATTCATGACTCACTGTTAAAATAAAGAGGAGGAGAGAAGTCATGAGAAAGGATTCACAGATGCCTTGTGAGCCTTGAAGGGAGATAGAAAGGATTCACAGATGCCTTGTGAGCCTTGAAGGGAGATAGAAAGAATGAAGAGAGAGCTGTGTAGAAACAAATGAAAAAAAAGAGAGAGGGTGAATTGATCTTATCCACAAGTCCAGATCTTAATAAACACAGATAAAGTAAAAGAGATGTGTGAGTACCAGTGGCGGTTGGTGCCGTTTAAGATGAGGGAGGATGATAATGTTTTGTATGAGCATGGCCTTATTTCTATTACAGCATATTGGATGGCTGTCATTCATATTTCATTCACACAGCTCAATGTAGCATGGTTAGGTTTAGGATACTTACTACATGATACTAAAATGTTTCTTATACCCGTCATGAGGTTGCTACAACCTAGCCTATGAATTAAAGTTTACAACATAGGTGCACAGGTCGAGAGAAATTTGAGTACTCAAGGTGACAGACATTGACACATTCAATACCGCCTTAAACCATCTTGCCTGCATCTAGCTGATCTAGGGTATAATCATTAGCCAACAGTTGCAAACAAGAGTTTCTATTGGAACAATTCAGGTAAGTTTATCCCCATTTAGTTCCATTTGTTTCCGTTTAAAATAATTATAAAACTTCTTCAGGCTAGGGTCTATTTTTCTCCACTTCCTGTCTGACTGACGTGCCCAAAGTAAACTGCCTTTTTCTCAGGCCCTGAAGCCAGGATATGCATACAATTGGTACCATTGGAAAGAAGACAGTCTGAAGTTTGTATAAATGTAAAAAACAATGTAGGAGACTATAACACAATAGATCTGGTAGGAGAAAATCCAAAGAAAAACCAACCGGAATTTCCTTTTTTTGGAGAACCCATGTTCTTACAATGAAAGTATAGGGGCATATCCAAATCCAGTACCCCGATTGCAATTCCTATGGCTTCCACTAGATGTCAACAGTCTTTGTTCAAGGTTTCAGGCTTGTTTCTTCCAAAACGAGGAAGAATAATGAGTTTTAGTACTGAGATACAGACTTGGAAATGTGTGTATGCGCGCGCGACGAAGAGGACATACACCTGCTAATATCGCTTTCCTATTGAACATAATTCTTTCCGTATGAAATATTATAGTTTAATTACATTTTAGGGTATCTGAGGATTAAATAGAAACTTATTTTGACTTGTTTTAACAAAGATTAGCGGTAGCTTTTTGGATTCCTTTCTCTGCATGTTGAACGAGTGGATTACTCAAATCGATGGTGCCAACTAAACTGACTTTTTGGCATTTAAAGAAGGATTTTATCTAACAAAACGACACTACATGTTGTATCTGCGACGCTTTGGATGACAAACCAGAGGAAGATTTTCAAAAAGTAAGTGAATATTTAATCGCTATTTGCGAATTTATGAAACGTGCAATATTTTGATGTGGGGCGTCGTTCTCAAACAATCGCATGGCATGTTTTCGCTGTAAAGCCTATTGTAAATCGGACAGTGCAGTTAGATTAACAAGAATTTCAGCTTTTAACCGATATAAGACACTTGTAGGTACCTAAATGTTTAATATCCCAAATTTTTATGATTATTTATTTTAATTGCGCGCCCTCCAATTGTCGACAGGTGTCACGGTAGCAGGACGCCAAGCCCTAAGAAGATTTATAAAAAAAATTAATTGAACAGAATCGGCGGAATGAATACAACCCTGATCACACGCAAAAGCAGTTCACTTTAATAGCATCCAGATTGTTGTATAATTGTTGTATAATTGTATAATTCCTTCTCGCATCTATGCGCTCTCCTCCTCTCACCTTTTCCATTCGCTTATGGACTTCAGTCACATCAGCATTCTGTGACCAAGAGAAAAAACCTTTCTAAGCCAAACCTTCATATCATAAACGCTAACCGCGACACACAGCCTACATCGTTGTCACCATATTAGCTAATATCAAGTCAACAACATAGCTACTAGAACTAAAGTGTTAGCAAACCCGCTACAATCATGCAGTACAGTGTACAGTTAGCAAGCAGTTTAGCAGTTACACTGGCGGGCCCCTAGTGGCAATAAATTAATTAAACCAAAAGCTTACTTTGACTTGGAAGCGTTCCAGTGTTGGATAGCCATAGCCAGTTAGGTAACATAGAATCCCTCTCTGTTTGAGCCGGGTGTTTGAGTAGGCTAAACTAGCTAGCTAGCTGCATTTGTTAGCAAAGTTAGTGAAAGAGGAAAAAAATATTTATATATATATATATATATATATATATATTTGAAGTCAGAAGTTTATATACACTTAGGTTGGAGTCATTAAAACTCGTTTTTCAACCACTCCACACATTTCTTGTTAACAAACTATAGTTTTGGGAAGTCAGTTAGGACATCTACTTTGTGCATGACACAAGTCATTTTTCCAACAATTGTTTACAGACAGATTATTTCACTTATAATTCACTGTATCACTGTTGACTGTGCCTTTAAAACAGCTTGGAAAATTCCAGAAAATGATGTCATGGCTTTAGAAGGTTCTGATAGGCTAATTGACATAATTTGAGTCAATTGGAAGTGTACCTGTGGATGTATTTCAAGGCCTACCTTCAAACTCAGTGCCTCTTTGCTTGACATCATAGGAAAATCAAGAGAGATCAGCCAAGACCTCAGAAAAAAAATTGTAGGCCTCCACAAGTTTGGTTCATCCTTGGGAGCAATTTCCAAGCACCTGAAGGTACCACGTTCATCAGTACAAACAATAATACGCAAGTATAAACACCATAGGACCACGCAGACGTCATACCGCTCAGGAAGGAGACGCGTTCTGTCTGCTGGAGATGAATGTACTTTTAGTGCGAAAAGTGCAAATTAGACCCAGAACAACAGCAAAGGACCTTGTGAAGACGCTGGAGGAAACAGGTACAAAAGCCACTACTCAAAAACCGCCATAAAAAAGCCAGACTACGGTCTGTAACTGCACATGGAGACAAAGATTGTACTTTTTGGATAAATGTCCTCTGGTCTGATGAAACAAAAATAGAACTGTTTGGCCATAATGACCATCGTTATGTTTGGAGGAGAAAGGGGGATGTTTGCAAGCCGAAGAACACTATCCCAACCGTGAAGCACGGGGGAGGCAGCATCATGTTGTGGGGGTGCTTTGCTGCAGGAGGGACTAGTGCACTTCACAAAATAGATGGGATCATGAGGCAGGAAAATGATGTGGATATATTGAAGCAACATCTCAAGACATCAGTCAGGAAGTTAGAGCTTGGTCGCAAATGGGTCTTACTGCTACTCAGGCCCAGAAGCTAGGATATGCATATAATTGGTAGATTTGGATAGAAAACACTCTAAAGTTCCGAAAATAGTTAAGATAATGTCTGTGAGTATAACAGAACTGATATGCCAGGCAAAAACTTGAGAAAAAGCCATCCAGGAAGTGGGATCTTTTTAATTTTTTGTGGTTTTCTATTGAATGCCATTACAGTATCCATTGACTTAGGACTCAAATTGCACTTTCTATGGCTTCCACTAGATGTCAACAGTCTAGAAATTGTTTCAGGCTTGTATTCTGAAAAATGAGGGAGTAAGACCAGTCTGAATGAGTGGACCCTACAGTGTCCCAGAGGTTTTTCATGAACGCGACCGAGAGCATGCCTTTCCTGTTTTCCTTTTATATTGACAAAGCTTTTGTCCGGTTGAAATGTTATTGATTATTATGACTAAAAACAACCTGAGGATTGATTATTAACATCGTTTGACATGTTTCTACGAACTTTACTGATACTCTTCGGATTTTTCAGCTGTCTGTTGTGACTGTTTTTGGATATAAAGAGGGACTTTATTGAACAAAACAAACATTTATTGAGTAAATGGGAGTCTTGTGAGTGCATCCATATGAGGTTCATCGAAGGTAAGTGATTCATTTTAATCACTATTTCTGACTTGTGTAACTCCTCTACTTGGCTGGTAACTGTTTGTAATGATTTGTCTGCTGGGCGCTGTCCTCAGATAATCACATGGTTTGCTTTCGCCGTAAAGCTTTTTTGAAATCTGACACCGTGGTTGGATTAACAAGAAGTTCATCTTTAAACCGATGTATAACACTTGTATGTTCTATGAATTTTTATGAGTATTTCATGAGAATAAATTGAGTATAGTTTTATCTAAAAAGGATAACTTTTTTAATGTTTCACTATTTACATTTTTTTAATGAAATTCAGAGAGAGGGGGTCATATTACTCTCCTAACCAATCACTGCCCCCCAAACAAACAAGTCAATAGGACAGAGTGTAATGAACACGATGGGAGACAGAGAGCTGGTTTCAAACAAGTCAATAGGACAGAGTGTAATGAACATGGTGGAGACAGAGAGCTGGTTTCAAACAAGTCAATAGGACAGAGTGTAATGAACATGATGGAGACAGAGAGCTGGTTTCAAACAAGTCAATAGGACAGAGTGTAATGAACATGGTGGAGACAGAGAGCTGGTTTCAAACAAGTCAATAGGACAGAGTGTAATGAACATGGTGGAGACAGAGAGCTGGTTTCAAACAAGTCAATAGGACAGAGTGTAATGAACATGGTGGAGACAGAGAGCTGGTTTCAAACAAGTCAATAGGACAGAGTGTAATGAACATGGTGGAGACAGAGAGCTGGTTTCAAGCGCAGGGTGCAGCAGGTATTTATTTATAAAGAGGAGGCAGGTAGCTGGGTTTCAGGGCAGGCAGAAGGTCATACACAGGCAGGGAAAAGGCTAGCAACGTCGTCCGGGAGATTAAGCAATAGGTAGATAACAGGAAATCTGATAAGCTAAAGTACAGGCAGGGAATAAGCAAAAGGCGTCGTTAGTGAGGCAGGAAAAAAACCATCATACACGGGAGGATTCAATTACGGGAAACACAGCGCTCTGAATAGAAGTGTGTCACAAAACAATCAATACCTTACAATGATGGGGTGCAAAGAACTGAACTAAATAGTGTGTGATAATGACATACAGGTGTGTGAACAGGTGATCAGAATTCAGGTGATTGGGATCTGGAGAGTGGGCTGCGTTCAGGGGATCTATGTGTTTGTGAGCTGGAAAGTGAGCTGCATTCAGGGGATCTACGTGTTTGAGAGTGTGTGTGGGAAGCAGACGTTACACAGAGAGAGTCAAGGGATGTATAGTGTCACACACACAGTCAGACAAATACAGTCTACTACAGCATGTTAACTCTCTTACACACATGTAAACACACAATGCACACTCGTATACACACGCACTCAGGCGTTCTCTCTACTTTCTCTCTCTAACAGAAATGAGATACCATAGCAGAATGCAGTAAAGCCTACATGAAAGTGCTACTTCCAACGCCATGCTACTCCACATAAAGGCCAACAAGAGTTTACTGTGCAATGGAGTGTATGATTTCAGACAATTGTATTTTATATCAAGGAGAGCAGCTAGGCAAGGAGAGCGGATAATCTTTCCTTGAAAAGCCAAAGCGTGTGTGTGTGTGCATGCTCACATCCGTTTGTATGTGCGAGTGTGTATGAACTGCACTTTAATATGTGGCACATCAAAAAGACATATAGCAACACATACTGTGTGTGCAGGTTACCCTGTGACCACTGTATGGTCCCTGACAGAGTATGATGTCTGTGTGTGTGTGTATTCACCATTGGTGAACTGTCTTCAGGCTTTCAAAGGGGCTGTTTGTGAAGCAGAACTAGTGGTTGAAGGTCTGCTCCCTCACAGCGTTGTGTGGCAGAACTAGTGGTTGAAGGTCTGCTCCCTCACAGCGTTGTGTGGCAGAACTAGTGGTTGAAGGTCTGCTCCCTCACAGCGTTGTGTAGCAGAACTAGTGGTTGAAGGTCTGCTCCCTCACAGCGTTGTGTAGCAGAACTAGTGGTTGAAGGTCTGCTCCCTCACAGCGTTGTGTAGCAGAACTAGTGGTTGAAGGTCTGCTCCCTCACAGCGTTGTGTGGCAGAACTAGTGGTTGAAGGTCTGCTCCCTCATAGCGTTGTGTAGCAGAACTAGTGGTTGAAGGTCTGCTCCCTCACAGCGTTGTGTAGCAGAACTAGTGGTTGAAGGTCTGCTCCCTCACAGCGTTGTGTAGCAGAACTAGTGGTTGAAGGTCTGCTCCCTCACAGCGTTGTGTGGCAGAACTAGTGGTTGAAGGTCTGCTCCCTCACAGCGTTGTGTAGCAGAACTAGTGGTTGAAGGTCTGTTCCCTCACAGCGTTGTGTGGCAGAACTAGTGGTTGAAGGTCTGCTCCCTCACAGCGTTGTGTAGCAGAACTAGTGGTTGAAGGTCTGCTCCCTCACAGCGTTGTGTGGCAGAACTAGTGGTTGAAGGTCTGCTCCCTCACAGCGTTGTGTAGCAGAACTAGTGGTTGAAGGTCTGCTCCCTCACAGCGTTGTGTGGCAGAACTAGTGGTTGAAGGTCTGCTCCCTCACAGCGTTGTGTAGCAGAACTAGTGGTTGAAGGTCTGCTCCCTCACAGCGTTGTGTAGCAGAACTAGTGGTTGAAGGTCTGCTCCCTCACAGCGTTGTGTGGCAGAACTAGTGGTTGAAGGTCTGCTCCCTCACAGCGTTGTGTAGCAGAACTAGTGGTTGAAGGTCTGCTCCCTCACAGCGTTGTGTGGCAGAACTAGTGGTTGAAGGTCTGCTCCCTCACAGCGTTGTGTAGCAGAACTAGTGGTTGAAGGTCTGCTCCCTCACAGCGTTGTGTGGCAGAACTAGTGGTTGAAGGTCTGCTCCCTCACAGCGTTGTGTAGCAGAACTAGTGGTTGAAGGTCTGCTCCCTCACAGCGTTGTGTGGCAGAACTAGTGGTTGAAGGTCTGCTCCCTCACAGCGTTGTGTGGCAGAACTAGTGGTTGAAGGTCTGCTCCCTCACAGCGTTGTGTGCGTGCGTACGTGTGTGAATGCTGGATACTACGCAACTGAGTTCTACAAAACCGCCCAGTCTGCATCCCAAATAGCACCCTATTCCCTACATAGTGCACTACTTTGGACCAGGGCCCACTACACAGGGAAAGTGTGCCGTTTGGGACGTACAATATACATTTGTCACTGCACGTTTCTAATTGTGAGGATGAATCTCTGAACAGTAACGGAAGAAACTTTCCTATTGTTTTACTTATAAACAACAAGCCAAAGGAGGACAGGGTATCAGAGCGGACAGGTCATAGATATTGAACACTGATTAACACTCTCCTTTAAGCTCTGCTAGTTCTTAAATAGCCATTCAGCTACTGAGAGTGGGGGATGGGGGGACGGAGAGAGCGAGAGAGAACGAGAGAGAGGTTGAATGCCTATAGCAAACAGGGGAGAGAGAGAACACACAGATCGTGTTTAAACATGATCTTGTCGATAACGCTGACGCTAACACTGAGGTGTGGATGTTTGAGAGAGAGGAACAGGGCAAGTGTGTGTGCGTGCGTGCGTGTGCGTATCCCTGGTGACAATCGATGTTTTACAGCTTAGTACACTTGACAGTTAAGTCTACCACCAGCTCTCACAGTCTCACGTCAAAATTAGACGTCAAATTTCTAAGTTGCTCCAGACGTTAAAGTGTTTAAGGTTAAGTTTAGGCATTAACTCAGCATGGTTAAGGTAAGGGTTGCGACAGAATCCTTCTCTCGCTGTATTCGAACTTGCAACATTTGGAATCAGTGGCAGATGCTTGCACCCATCCACCATCACCGTCCACAACACCCTAGCAAAACTGAAACCTACCCGAAGGTAACAGTGTTGCCCCTAGTGGCCGGTTTCCATGTCATCTACTGACGTGGGGGAGATCTTCATGGGCTATGCTCGGCCTTGTCTCAGGGTAGTAGGTTGGTGGTTGAAGATATCCCTCTAAGTGGTGTGGGGGCTGTGCTTTGGCAAAGCGGGTGGGGTTATATCCTGCCTGGTTGGCCCTGTCCGCGGTGTATCGTTGGAAGGGGCCACTGTGTCTCCCGACCCCTCCTGTCTCAGCCTCCAGTATTTATGCTGCAATAGTTTATGTGTCGGGGGCTAGGATCAGTCTGTTATATCTGGAGTATTTCTCCTGTCTTATCCGGTGTCCTGTGTGAATTTAAGTATGCTCCCTCTAACTCTCTCCTTCTCTCCTTCTCTCGGGGGACCTGAGCCCTAGGACCTGAGCACCTGCTGTCTTTAACTCAGGACTACCTGGCCTGATGACTCCTTACTGTCCCCAGTCCACCTGGTCGTGCTGCTGCTCCAGTTTCAACTGTTCTGCTAGCGGCTATGGAACCCTGAGCTGTTCACCGGACGTGCTACCTTGTCCCGGACCTGCTGTTTTCGACTCTGAATGATCGGCTATGAAAAGCCTGACATTTACTCCTGAGGTGCTGACCTGTTGCACCCTCTACAACCACTGTGATTATTGTTATTTGACCCTGCTGGTCATCTATGAACGTTTGAACATCTTGGCCATGTTCTGTTATAATCTCCACCCGGCACAGCCAGAAGAGGACTGACCACCCCTCAGAGGCTTCCACTCTAGGTTTCTTCCTAGGTTCCTTCCTTTCTATGGAGTTTTTCCAAGCATCCGTGCTTCTACATCAGCATTGCTTGCTGTTTGGGGTTTTAGGCTGGGTTTCTCTATAGCACTTTGTGACATCGGCTGATGTAAGAAGGGATTTATAAATACTTTTGATTGATTTGATTGATCTCCTGACGGCCTCAGACGTGGATGGATACTGACTTGTATCACGAGTGACTTGCCTGTATATTCAACAACCACAGCACGACACACTCCGATTCCTGCTGCTCAGGTCTTTTTCTATTCCAAAGACAACACACACACACACACACACACGGGAAATGCAACCAGACACACACATAGAAATGAGAAAACCCTTGTAGGAGAGGCCGAGCACTGGCCTATAGTGTCATGTGGTTTCAGATAATTAACATCCCGAGACAGCCTATTGCCCCCTGCCCTCCTCTCCTGACCAACAGATGGCATCGGATGGCAGCTTCCTCAGAGCTACACACACACACACACACACACACACACACACACACACACACACACACACACACACACACACACACACACACACACACACAAACATATCAATGGAAAAAAATTCCAAGCCAGTATAAATTATAAACTGGGTGGTTCGACCCCTGAATGCTGATTGGCTGACAGCCGTGGTATATCAGACCGTATACAACGGATATGACAAAACATGTATTTTTACTGTTCTAATTACATTGGTAACCAGTTTATTATAGCAATAAGGCACCTTGGGGGTTTGTGATATACAGCAAATATACCGCGGCTAAGGGCTGTGTCCAGGCACGACGCAACCCCCTTAGCAGTGGTATATTGACCATATACCACACCCCCCTTATTGCTTAAATCTACTGTCCCTCTCTTGCTACACAAACACAACATCCATCATCACTTCAGCCAGCCAGGACACTCTGTACAGTAATCCAAATGGTCAAAAGCTATTTTGATTAAACATTTCTATTAATTTGCCACAGCTCACTGACAGCATACCAGATCTGATCACTAACCCTGGGCTTATCAAATGGCAGGCAGGGTTAAAGCACACTTATATGCACACATGTGTACACACACGCATACACACCTAAGGATGCACACACACACACACACAGAGGAGAGTGAGAGGAAATAAGGGGAGGGTGGTAAGAGGAGAGGAGAGAGGAGAAAAAAGGAGAGGAGGAGAGAGAAGAGAAGGAGAGGACAGAGGAGAGGAAATGAGAGGGGAGGAGAGGAGAGAGGAGAGGACAGGAGAGAGGAGGAGAGAAGAGAGGAGAGGAAATGAGAGGAGAGGAGAGATGGGAGGAAAGGATGAGAAGAGAGAGGAGGATAGAGGACAGGAAAGGAGAGAGAAGAGGAAATGAGAGAGGAGAGAGGAGAAGAGAGGAAAGGAGAGAAGAGGAGAGGAGAGGAGAGGAAAGTAGAGATGGAGAGAGGAGGAGAGTTGAGCCACCGGTTCCTCTGGATGGTCATTAATTGAGTTGCATTATTAAAGAGGCAGGTGAAACTACTTGACCTGCATTAACCTTTGATGAGGGACGAGGAACACACACATCCGCACAGTACACACACACCCACACTTACATCACACACACACACACACACACACACACACACACACACACACACACACACACACACACACACACACACACACACACACACACACACACACACACACACAGCCTAGTTAGACAGGTGAAACTACTCGACCCACATTAATCTTGCAATGAAGGACGAGGAACACGAGTCCTTACTTGAAGAGAACAGGTGATGAGGGAAAGGGAAGGCAGCCAGACTCCCCCGTGTGACAGAGAGGTGAGGTGAGTCCTTCACTCTTTGTAAATAAGTGATAGGCCATGAGATAACGTTACTGGACACTGAATGTATAGGGTGAAATACTGGGAATCAATTTATGACAGCTGAGCTTCCCACCACCATAGATTGTATCTTTTCAATGGTCTTATAATGCACAATGATTAGACCAACCAGCCAAGAAAACCTGAATAAACAACAGAAAGAAGAAAAATAAATTGAGACATTCTCTGGCCTGTGAATGATATCTGAGAAAAGGCAGCTAAGAAAGTAAATGATGTAAACGGAAAAAGAGGAGGAATCGGAGGGAAATGGAGATAGAGTGAGAGTGTGTTTAGTCTGTTCTTCCGTCTCTGTTTTTATTGAGACTTAGTTATCATCCAGTAACACAATAGCTAGAAGAGAGAGAGAGAGAGAGAGAGAATTGAATGAACTACAGGAAAAATACAAAAAGACCTGTGGTGTTGATCGTATCCTAAATTAAATGATAAAATATACAGACAACAAATTCCAATTGGCTATACTTAAACTCTTTAACATCATCCTCAGCTCTGGCATCTTACCCAACATTTAGAACCAAGGACTGATCACCCCAATCCACAAAAGTGGAGACAAATCTGACCCCAATAATGGGATATGAGTCAACAGCAACCTTGAGAAAATACTCTGCATTATAATTAGCAGCAGACTCATACATTTCCTGAGTGAAAACAATATACTGAGCAAATGTCAAATTGGCTTTTTACCAAATTACTATATGACAGAACAGATTTTCACCCTGCACACCCTAATCGACAAACAAACAAATCAAACAAAGTCAAAGTCTTCTCATGCTTTGTTGATTTCAAAAATGATTTTGACTCAATTTGGCATTAGGGTCTGCTATACAAATTGATGTAAAGCAATGTTGGGGGAAAAACATAACACATTGTAAAATGTATGTACATAATTAACAAGTGTGCGGTTAAAATTGGCAACAAACACACACAACCTGCATCCCTGTGGGGTGAGACAGGGATGCAGGTTGAGCCCCACCCTCTTCAACATATACAGTGCCTTTGGAAAGTATTCAGACCCCTTGACTTTTTCCACATTTTGTTATGTTACAGCCTTATTCTAAAATTGGTTAAATAAAAAATCTACACACATAACCCATAATAAAGCGAAAACAGGTTTTTAGAAATGTTTGCACATTTATGAAAAATTCTAAACATACCCTTTGCTATGAGACTCGAAATTGAGCTCATGTGCATCCTGCTTCCATTGATCATCCTTGAGATGTTTTTTCAAATTGATTGGAGTCCACCTGTGGTAAATTCAATTGATTGGACATGATTTGGCAAGGCATACACCTGTCTATATAAGGTCCCACATTTGACAGTGCATGTCAGAGCAAAAACCAAGCCACGAGGTCGAAGGAATTGTCCGTAGAGCTCCGAGACAGGTTTGTGTCTAGGCACAGATCTGGGGAAAGGTACCAAAACATTTCTGCAGCACTGAAGGTCCACAAGAACACAGTGGCCTCCATCATTGTTAAATGGAAGAAGTTTGGAACCACTAGGACTCTTCCTAGAGCTAGACGCCTGGCCAAACTGAGCAATCAGGAGAGAAGGGACTTGGTCAGGGAGGTGATCAAGAACCCGGTGGTCACTCTGACAGAGCTCCTGAGTTCCTATGTGGAGATGGGAGAACCTTCCAGAAGGACAACCATCTCTGCAGCACTCCAACAATCGGGCCTTTATAGTAGAGTGTCCATGACAGCCTGCTTGGAGAAACAAGATTCTCTGGTCTGATGAAACCAAGATTAAACTATTTGGCCTGAATGCCAGCGTCACGTCTGGAGGAAATCTGGCACCATCCCTACGGTGAAGTATGGTGGAGGCAGCATCATGCTGTGGGGGTGTTTGTCCCTGGCAGGGACTGGGAGACTAGTCAGGATTGAGGCAAAGAAAGGTACAGAGATCCTTGATGAAAACCTGTTCGAGTGCGCTCAGGACCTCAGACTGGGGCAAAGGTTCACCTTCCAACAGGACAATGACCCTAAGCACACAGCCAAGATAACGAAGGAGTGGCTTCGGAACATGTCTCTGAATGTCCTTGAGTGGCTCAGCCAGAGCCCGGACTTGAACCCAATTGAACATCTCTGGAGAGATCTGAAAATAGTTGTGCAGCAACGCTCCCTATCAACCCTGACAGAGCTTGAGAGGATGTGCAGAGAAGAATGGGAGAAACTCCCCAAAGACAGGTGTGCCAAGCTTGTAGCATTATACCCAAGAAGACCTGTGGCTGTTATTGCTGCCAAAGGTGCTTCAACAAAGTACTGAGTAAGGGTCTGAATAGTTATGTAAATGTGATATTTCATTAAAAGAAATGTATACATTTGCAAACATTTCTAAAATCCTATGGGGTATTGTGTGTAGATTGAGGCTGTAACCTAACAACATGTGGAAAAAGTCAAGGGGTCTGAATACTTTCCGAAGGCACTTTATATCAACAAATTGGCAAGGGCACAAGAACAGTTTGCAGCACCCAGCCTCACCCAACAAGGAGGGCCTATAGCAGCACCTAGATCTTCTGCACAGATAATGTCAGACCTGGGCCTTGACAGTAAACCTCAATAAGACAAAAATAATGGTGTTCCAAAAAAGGTCCAGTTTCCAGAACCACAAATACAAAATCCATCTAGACACCGTTGCCCTAGACCACACAAAAAACTATATGTACCTCGGCCTAAACATCAGCGCCACAGGTAACTTCCACAAAGCTGTGAACAATCTGAGAGACAAGGCAAGAAGGGCCTTCTATGTCATCAAAAATAACTTAAAATTTGACATACCAATTAGGATCTGGCTAAAAATACTTGAATCAGTTATGGAACCCATTGCCCTTTATGGTTGTGAGGTCTAGGGTCCGCTCACCAACCAAGAATTCACAAAATGGAACAAACATCAAATTGAGCCTCTGCAGAATTCTGCAAAACTATCGTCCGTGTACAACGTAGAACACCAAATAATGCATGCAGAGCAGAATCAGGCCGATACCCGCTAATTATCAAAGTCTAGAAAAGAGACGTTAAATTCTACAACCACCTAAAAGGAAGCAAGTCCCAAACCTTCAATAACAAACCCATCACCCACAGAGACATGAACCTGGAGAAGAGTCCCCTAAGCAAGCTGGTCCTGGGGCTTTGTTCCCAAACACAAACAGACCCCACAGAGCCCTAGGACAGCAAAACAATTAGACCCAAGCAAATCATGAGAAAGCAAAAAGATAATTACTGGAAAGAATTAACAAAAAAAACTGATCAAACTAGAATGCCATTTGGCCCTAAACAGAGAGTACACAGTGGCAGAATACCTGACCACTCTGACTGACCCAAACGTAAGGAAAGCTTTGTCTATGTACAGTACACACTCAGTGAGCATAGCCTTGCTATTAAGAGGCCGCCATAGGCAGACCTGGCTCTCAACAGAAGACAGGCTATGTGCACACTGCCCACAAAATGAGGTGGAAACTGAGCTGAACTTCCTAACCTTCTGCCAAATGTATGACCATATTAGAGACACATTTCCTCAGATATCACAGACCCACAAATAATTCCAAAACAAATCTAATGTTGATCAACTCCCATGTCTATTGGGTGAAATACCACAGTGTGCCATCACAGCAGCAAGATGTGTGACCTGTTGCCACAAGAAAATGTCAACCGGTGAAGAACAAACACCACTGTAAATACAACCCATATTTATGATTATTTATTTTCCCTTTTGTACTTTAACTATTTGCACATCGTTACGACACTGTATATAGCCATAATATGACTTTTGAAATGTCTCTATTCTTTTGGAACTTTTGTGAGTGTAATGTTTACTGTTAATAAAAAAAAGTGAAATAAACAAAAAAGTATCTACTTCACTTGCTTTGGCAATGTAAACATATGTTTCCTATGCCTATAAAGCATTTTGAAATGAATTGAATTGAATTAAGAGGGAGAGAGAGAGAGACGGATGGTGAGAGAGAGACAAAGAGAGAGGGAGATAGAAAGAGAGGGAGATGGAGAGAGAGGGGGGAGGTAGGGAGGGAGAGAGAGAGGGGGAAAGGGGGGAAGAGGGAGAGAGAGAGAGAGAAAGAGAGAGAGAGAAAAGCTACTTATTTCAGGCTGAAACACACACACACACACACACCGAGCCTTCTAAACAGAGCTAATGCCGAGTTTCTTTCATTCAGTGTGACAGAGTAGGAACCAGTGGACCGATAGGTTCATCGCTGAAGATTTACCTCAAACCAAAACACAGCTAAACAATGTTTACCACAGGGTCTCACACACACACACACACACACACACACACACACACACACACAGTGAGTTGCTTTGTCAATGTGGTTTAATGAAGTGGAAAGCTGGGATCATAAAACTCCTCTTTAAGGGCATTCCATATCAACTCTACACCACAGCCATGAGGCTGGTAAACACCTCATTTAACTGGTTTACAGGCAGTGTGTGTGTGTGCGTGCGTGTGTGTGTGTGTGTGTGTGTGTGTGTGTGTGTGCGTGCGTGCGCGTGCGAAAGGTGGAAGTTAGTAGCAGTGATATTTCAGGCAGGTCACCCATGTTACAAGTCAGTATTTGACGTTCATCCATGTCTGAGGACATTTAAATATATATATATTTCACCTTTATTTAACCAGGTAGGCTAGTTGAGAACAAGTTCTCATTTACAACTGCGACCTGGCCAAGATAAAGCAAAGCAGATTGACACATACAACAACACAGAGTTACACATGGAATAAACAAACATACAGTCAATAATACAGTAGAAAAAAAAAAATCTATATACAGTGAGTGCAAATGAGGTAGGGAGTTAAGGCAATAAATAGGCCATGGAGGCAAAGTAATTACAATATAGCAATTAAACACTGGAATGGTAGATGTGCAGAAGATTAATGTGCAAGTAGAGATACTGGGGTGCAAAGGAGCAAGATAAATAAATAAATAAATACAGTATGGGGATGAGGTAATTGGATGGGCTGTTTACAGATGGGCTATGTACAGGTGCAGTGATCTGTGAGCTGCTCTGACAGCTGGTGCTTAAAGCTAGTGAGGGAGGTAAGAGTCTCCAGCTTCAGTGATTTTTGCAGTTCGTTCCAGTCATTGGCAGCAGAGAACTGGAAGGAAAGGCGGCCAAAGGAGGAATTGGCTTTGGGGGTGACCAGTGAGATATACCTGCTGGAGCGCGTGCTACGAGTGGGTGCTGCTATGGTGACCAGTGAGCTGAGATAAGGCGGGGCTTTACCTAGCAGAGACTTGTAGATGACCTGGAGCCAGTGGGTTTGGCGACGAGTATGAAGTGATGGCCAGCCAACGAGAGTGTACAGGTCGCAGTGGTGGGTAATATATGGGGCTTTGGTGACAAAACGGATGGCACTGTGATAGACTGCATCCAATTTGTTGAGTAGAGTGTTGGAGGCCATTTTATAGATGACATCGCCAAAGTCGAGGGTCGGTAGGATGGTCAGTTTTAGGTGTGTTTGGCAGCAGGAGTGAAGGATGTCAGGAGACATCAGGAGATGACTTGGAAACCGGCCACTAAACTTAACCCTAACCTTCAAAATTCTGACTTGATGTCTAAACCTAACCTTAAACACTTCGAAATTTGACGTTTGGAACAACTTCGAAATTTGAAACATGGATGAACGATTCATTCTGACGTGAGACTGTGAGAGCTTGTTGGATATTTGACGTTCAGTATATGGCCTCCAGATTTCAGGCCTGTCTAAGACTAAAGCACAGCAATTGGCTGTTTCAGCAGTTATGGTCAGCCCAGCTGTTTGGAGAAGAAGGTGCTTTCTGTATCCTCAAAGAAAATACTATTTGTATGTCTCTGAGCGATGTTCTTTCAATTTCCAGGGTCATTTCATGTTTTCATTTTTTCTTTAGCTATTGCCGCTCAAGCAGGCAGAAATACATCTGGTATGACAAGTTTTGCATGAACATGAAATGACCACAGGAATCGATAGAACATCGCTCAGAGATGCACAAATACGACATAACATTCAAAATGGGTGAATCTTTTCTTCAAGTGTCCATGCATACAAAAAGTAATGTGATTTTGAGATTCTAATAAAGTATTATAAAATGTGTGTGTGTGTGTGCGTGTGTGTGTGTTATTGACCTTCCTGAGTCTGTATAGCATCCTCTCCCATAAAATGTCAAACAGACTGTCAGTTCCCATGTCTGTGTCTGCCAGACTAACTGTATAATCCTCCACACAGGGGACGACCTCAGCATGTTTTTCAAGGTCAGACTCACACACACACACATGCATGAATACACACACGTGCACACACGCGCGCACTCACTCTCTCTCTCACACACACACACACACACACACACACACACACACACAATCTCAGTCAACAGCCCTTTCAACATTTCCTCCTTTTAACATCCTACCTCTTTCAATTCCCCACCTCCTCTACCTCTTTTCCCCCTCCATCCCTCCCTTATCTAGGCAACCTTCAGATACACACCCCTCCCTTTAAAGTCCCTCTTTCTTCAACCCTCCATCTCACAGCCTTTCATGGCTCTAACTGTTTTCTCCCATTGAGGTTTTCACAGCTCCTGGGGACAGAGGAGACCACCACAATGGAACGAGAGGATTTCACATTTTTTTCTATACCTCTCCCTCTCTCTCTCCTATTCTCTCTCTCTCTGCATATCCCTTCTCACACAGCCTAATTCCCTGTGGTGGTTTATGTGAAGGTCTTTGCAGACTCCCTGTGGTGGTTTATGTGGAGGTCTCTGCAGAACCCCTGTGGTGGTTTATGTGGAGGTCTCTGCAGAACCCCTGTGGTGGTTTATGTGGAGGTCTCTGCAGACCCCCTGTGGTGGTTTATGTGTGAGGTCTCTGCAGAACCCCTGTGGTGGTTTATGTGGAGGTCTTTGCAGACTCCCTGTGGTGGTTTATGTGGAGGTCTCTGCAGAACCCCTGTGGTGGTTTATGTGGAGGTCTCTGCAGACCCCCTGTGGTGGTTTATGTGTGAGGTCTCTGCAGAACCCCTGTGGTGGTTTATGTGGAGGTCTCTGCAGACTCCCTGTGGTGGTTTATGTGTGAGGTCTCTGCAGAACCCCTGTGGTGGTTTATGTGGAGGTCTTTGCAGACTCCCTGTGGTGGTTTATGTGTGAGGTCTCTGCAGAACCCCTGTGGTGGTTTATGTGGAGGTCTCTGCAGACCCTCTGTGGTGGTTCATGTGGAGGTCTCTGCAGGTTGGCTAAAACCATCCCCTCTACTGACTTCCTAGAACACTGTCCTCCCTCCTTTCTCTCTCTCTCTCCTCCCTCCTTTCCCCTCTCTCCTCCCTCTGTCCTTTCCCCTCTCTCTTCCCTAATTTCTCTCCTCCCTCCTTTCTCCTCACTCAATCCGTTCCCTCTCTCTCCTCCCTCCTTTCTTTCTCCTCCCTCCCTCAGGAGAGAGAACATTTTTTCTCTCTATCCTCCCTCCTTTCTCTCTCCTACCTCCCTCCTTCCTCCGTCTGTCCTTTCCCCTTCCCCTCCCTCCCTCTTCTCCCTCCTTTCTCTCTCCTCCCTCCTTTCTCTCTCTCTCCTCCCTCATTTCTCTCTCTCTCCTCTCCCTCCTTTCTCTCCCCCTCTCTCCGCATGCTTGTGTTAAACCATCAATCTCTCTCTCTCTCTCTCTCCCCATTTCTCCCCTTGGGTGGGTAAATAAATCGTCACCTCCCTGCTGTGCCCTGAGACTAGAGAGAGACATCAGTATTCTCTGTCTGCCAATGCAGAGGCTAAGCATTTCATATCCTTTACTCTGTCCTTTCCTATTTCCATTCCTCATCCTACCTTCCTCTCTCTTTTTCCAGTGTTCTCAATAATTTACTCTGTTTCTGTTTAACAGTGCATTCTGAAAGTACTCAGACCACTTGACTTTTTCCACATTTTGTTACGTTACAGACTTATTCTAAAACTGATTAAATACATTTTTTCCCTCATCAATGATTGGCCATGATTTGGAAAGGCACACACCTGTCTACATAAGGCCCCACAATTGACAGAACATGTCAGAGTAAAAACCAAGCCATGAGGTTGAAGGAGACAGGATTGTGTCGAGGCACAGATCTGGGGAAGTGCACCAAAAACATTTCTGTAGCATTGAAGTTCCCCAATAACACAGTGACCTCCATCATTCTTAAATTAAAGAAGTTTGGAACCACCAATACTCTTCCTAGAGCTGGCCAAACTGAGCAATCAGGAGAGAAGGGACTTGGTCAGGGAGGTGACCAAATCAAAACAAATCAAATTGTATTGGTCACATACACATGGTTAGCAGATGTTAATGCGAGTGTAGCGAAATGCTTTTGCTTCTAGTTCCAACAGTGCAGTAATATCTAACAAGTAATCTAACAATTCCTCAACAACTACCTACTACACACAAATCTAACAAATAATCTACGAATTCCCCACCAACAACCTAACACATGCAAATCTAAAGGGGTGAATGAGAATATGTACATTTAAGTATATAGATGAGCGATGGCCAAGAGGCATAGGCAAGGTGCAGTAGATGGTATAAAATACATTATATACATATTATATGAGTAATGTAATATATGTAAACATTATTAAAGTGGCATTATTTAAAGAGGCATTGTTTAAAGTGACTAGTGATCCATCTATTAAAGTGTCCAGTGATTGGGTCTCCATGTAGGCAGCAGCCTCTCTGAGTTAATGATTGTTGTTTAACAGTCTGATGGCCTTGAGATAGAAGCTGTTTTTCAGTCTCTCGGTTCCAGCTTTGATGCACCTGTACTGACCTCGCCTTCTGGATGATAGCAGGGTGAACAGGCAGTGGCTCAGGTCATTGTTGTCTTTGATGATCTTTTTGCCTTCCTGTGACATTGGGTGCTGTAGGTGTCATGGAGGGCAGGTAGTTTGCCCCCGGTGATGCGTTGTGCAGACCGCACCACCCTCTGTTGCGTCTTCTTCACCACGCTGTCTGTGTGGGTGGACCATTTCAGTTTGGCAGTGATGTGTACACCGAGGAACTTAAAAACTTTCCACCTTCTCCACTGCTGTCCCTTCGATGTGGATAGGGGGGTGCTCCCTCTGCTGTTTCCTGAAGTCCACGATCATCTCCTTTGTTTTGTTGACGTTGAGTGAGAGGTTGTTTTCCCTGACACCACACTCCGAGTGCCCTCACCTCCTCCTTGTAGGCTGTCTCGTCGTTGTTGGTGATCAAGCCCACTACTGTTGTGTCGTCTGCAAACTTGATGATTGAGTTGGAGGCGTGCATGGCCACGCAGTCATAGGGGAACA
>NC_042977.1:39608647-39615233 GCF_901001165.1 Salmo trutta
GTGAGAGACAGCTACAACAACCAAACAGACAGACAGCGAGAGACAGCTACAACAACATAACAGACAGACAGCGAGAGACAGCACAACAACATAACAGACAGTGAGAGACAGCTACAACAACATAACAGACAGACAGTGAGAGACAGCTACAACAACATAACAGACAGCGAGAGACAGCTACAACAACATAACAGACAGCGAGAGACAGCTACAACAACCAAACAGACAGACAGCGAGAGACAGCACAACAACCAAACAGACAGACAGCGAGAGACAGCACAACAACCAAACAGACAGACAGCGAGAGACAGCACAACAACATAACAGAGGAAAGCCTACAAGCACTATTTTATAGGCTGTAATTCATATTCATAAAGTGCTAGATGAAATGTGGCAGTGTTACAGCCACGGGACATATGTGTTTACACTCAGCATCGTGACATACAGTACACGTACATCATTACGTACATCATCACAGCCTGGGAAATCAGTTATGAAATGCTGCTGGCAGTATAGCATATCATTCATGACAGAGGGTTGAGCTGTGCTGTCTGCAAACTCAACTCCACCAACTCCCCATACAGTAGGCTACCAATCACTTCTCTGGTTGGATACAACTACAATTACAGCTACCAATCACTTCTCTGGTTGGATACAACTACAATTACAGCTACCAATCACTTCTCTGGTTGGATACAACTACAATTACAGCTACCAATCACTTCTCTGGTTGGATACAACTACAATTACAGCTACCAATCACTTCTCTGGTTGGATACAACTACCAATCCACTGCAGACAATCATCTGAAATAACCCACAGGTAAACACACACACACACACACACACACACACTCGCTCACACTCATCCACAGGTAAACACACACACACACACACACACACTCACATTCATCCACAGGTAAACACACACACACTCACATTCATCCACAGGTAAACACACACACACTCACATTCATCCACAGGTAAACAATCACACTCGCTCACATACGTCCACAGGTAAACACACACACTCACATTTGTCTACAGGTAAACACACACACTCACATTCATCCACAGGTAAACACACACACACACACTCGGTCACATTCATCCACAGGTACACAATCACACTCCTCTTTCCCCCTGATCTGTTCTCTCTCTCCTAACCCTGGTGAGAGTGTAAGACTGGTCAGGGTAGAGAGCCACTTGACGACACACACACAGTCATCTATTGACCTCAGTATGTTTATGAGTGTGTATGTTTATGTCTGTGTGTATGAGTATGTGCAAATATCTGATTGCATCTGTGTGTGCGTGTGTATGTATGTGTGTGTGTCACGTTTACACCTTTGTGTATTATGAGTGTGTATGCGTGTGTGTGTTTGGCTCATGATTACTGTCAGTAGAAGTTAACTCACCCAGGACTGAAGCGTGGTCCTTGTTCCCTCCTCATCGGTGCCTGTGTGTGTGTGTGATGTGATGTGTGTTATGTGATGTTTGTGCGTGTGATGTGTGTGTGTGTGTTCCCCGACACTGTGTCCCTCTCTTGTCTCTGTCCGTATGTTTGAGCAGCTCTACACGTGCCAGTCTTCCTCTCCTCCAATCCTCTGGTCTTCAGATCCCTGGTTCTCTTCCTCTTCGTCAGCGTCCCTCGTTCTCAGCCTCTAGCATCAGCAGCTGTGCCAAACAAGCCACTCATCCCTCCTTCCTTCACTCTCTTCTACGTCTCTCTTCCAGTTTTTTTGCAAAAACACAGACGGAGGAGGGGCAGGGTGTGGGATCTCCTCCCAAGAGACGGTGCTCCTCAGTGGGGGTGTGTGCTCACCGTCTCCCCTGGAATGGGTCTGGTTCTCTCTGTGTGTGAGAGAGAAAGGGAGCTCTGTTGCTGTAGCTGTTGACTCTTTTACAGGGTGCGTCTCTCTCAGTGTCAGCGTCTCACTCGCTCTCGCCCTTCTCTTTCTCTCTCCCTTCTCTCTCTCTCCCTTCTCTCTCTCTCTCGCTCCCTCCCTCTCTCCCTTCGCTCTCTCCCTTCGCTCTCTCTCGCTCTCTCCCTGCTCTTTCTCTCGCTCTCTCCCTGTTCTCTCTCTCTCCCTGCTCTTTCTCTCGCTCTCTCCCTGCTCTCTCCCTGCTCTCTCTCTCCCTGCTCTTTCTCTCCCTGCTCTCTCTCCCTGCTCTCTCTCTCCCTGCTCGCTCTCTCCCTGCTCTCTCTCCCTGCTCTCTCTCCCTGCTCTCTCTCTCCCTGCTCTCCCTGATCTTTCTCTCGCTCTCTCCCTGTTCTTTCTCTCCCTGCTCTCTCTCCCTGTTCTTTCTCTCCCTGCTCTCTCCCTGCTCTCTCTCCCTGCTCTCTCCCTGCTCTCTCTCCCTGATCTTTCTCTCGCTCTCTCCCTGTTCTTTCTCTCTCTATTTCTTTTTCTTTTTTTTCTCTCGCTCTCTCCCTAATTTATTTTTCTTTCTTTCTCTATCACGCTCTCTTTGCCTCTGTCTCCCCCTCTCTTCTCTCTCACCCTCTCTCCTCTCTCACCCTCTCTATCTCCCTCTATCAATTCAATTCAATTCAAGGGGCTTTATTGGCATGGGAAACATATGTTTACATTGCCAAAGCAAGTGGTAATCTATCTCCCTCTCTCTTTCTCCCTCTGTCTGTCTCTCTCTCTCTCTCCACTCTCTGTCTAACTGTCTGTCTATCGCTGCTGTTGGGCTCAGGGCTAAGGGATCTTCTTGCAAGAGTCAGACGGGAACAAAATGTCAACCAATCACATGTTTGAGGGAGTGAGAGAGAGAGAGACAGAGAGAAAGAGAGAGACAGAAAGAGAGAGACAGAGGGAGAGAGAGAGAGAGAGAAACAAAGAAAGAGAGAAAGAGAGAGAGACAGAGACAGAGAGACAGACAGATAGAGAGACAGAATAGGGAAAAGGTATGTGTACTGTGGTGTCCTGTCAGAGTGGATCAGATCATCAGGCAGCTGCGTTCAGGCAAAGGGAAAAACATACACGTACTCCCACACTCCCTGCATGCCCATCACAGTAAAGGAGAAGTCTGCCACCCTGACCCAGAGGCCAAGGAGCACCTGCCGCCCCGCTAACACACACACACACACACACACACACACACACACACACACACACACACACACACACACACTTTACCTGGCAACTGTAAAGTCACACACACTATAGCTGGCTACTGTAAAGTCACATACACACGGCCTAGCTGGCTACTGTAAAGCCACACACTATAGCTGGCTACTGTAAAGTCACACACACAAATTAGCTGGCTACTGTAAAGTCACATACACACGCCCTAGCTGGCTACTGTAAAGCCACACACACTATAAATTCCTACTGTAAAGTCACAGACACTATAGCTGGCTGCTGTAAAGTCACATACACACTATAGCTGGCTACTGTAAAGCCACACACACTATAAATTGCTACTGTAAAGTCACACACACACTATAGCTGGCTACTGTAAAGTCACACACACACTATAACTGGCTACTGTAAAGTCACACACACACTATAGCTGGCTACTGTAAAGTCACACACACACTATAGCTGGCTGCTGTAAAGTCACATACACACGCTATAGCTGGCTACTGTAAAGTCACACACACACACACACACACACTATAGCTGGCTACTGTAAAGTCACACACACACACTATAGCTGGCTACTGTAAAGTCACACACACACTATAGCTGGCTACTGTAAAGCCACACACACACACACACACTATAAATTGCTACTGTAAAGTCACACACACACACACTATAGCTGGCTGCTGTAAAGTCACACACACTGTACCTGGCTACTGTAAAGTCAAACACACTTACTATAGCTGGCTACTGTAAAGTGACACACACACTATATCTGGCTACTGTAAAGCCACACACACACACTATAAATTGCTACTGTAAAGTCACACACACACACACACTATATCTGGCTGCTGTAAAGTCACACACACACTAAAGCTGGCAACTGTAAAGTCACACACACACTAAAGCTGGCTACTGTAAAGTCACACACACACTATAGCTGGCTACTGTAAAGTCACACACACCCTATAGCTGGCTACTGTAAAGTCACACACAGACACTATATCTGGCTACTGTAAAGCCACACACACACACACACACACACACACACACACAAACACACACACACACACACACTATAAATTGCTTCTGTAAATTCACACACACACACTATAGCTGGCTGCTGTAAAGTCACAAACACATGCTATAGCTGGCTACTGTAAAGCCACACACACTTACTATAGCTGGCTAGTGTAAAGCCACACACACTATAGCTGGCTACTGTAAAGCCACACATACTGTAGCTGGCTACTGTAAAGTCACATACACACGCCCTAGCTGGCTACTGTAAAGCCACACACTATAGCTGGCTACTGTAAAGTCACACACACAAATTAGCTGGCTACTGTAAAGTCACATACACACGCCCTAGCTGGCTACTGTAAAGCCACACACACTATAAATTGCTACTGTAAAGCCACACACACTGTAGCTGGCTACTGTAAAGCCACACACACTATATCTGGCTGCTGTAAAGCCAAACACACTGTAGCTGGCTACTGTAAAGCCACACACACTATAGCTGGCTACAGTAAAGCCACACACACTATAGCTGGCTACTGTAAAGTCACACACTGTCACAGTATCCACAGAAAATGGTGCCCCTCCTCGGCCGGGTGGCGCTCCATGCGTATTTTCGCCTCTTCATCTGGATTACCCGTTTCCCTTTTGGGGTTTTCTGCGATCCCTGTGTTTTTGATACACCTAGCGTGTTGGGTGTCATTAAACTTCGGCCTACCGAACTATTATATCCTGCATTTGACTCTGGTCCATCCTCCTGCCCTACATATCCGTGACACACACACAATAGTTGGTTACTGTAAAGTCACACACACACACACACACACACACACACACACAAATTAGCTGGTTACAGTAAAGCCACACACACACACACACACACACACACACACACACAAATTAGCTGGTTACAGTAAAGCCACACACACACACACACACACACAAATTAGCTGGTTACTGTAAAGCCACACACACACACACACACACACACACACACACACACACACACACACACACACACACACTATAGCTGGCTACTGTAAAGTCACACACACTACAGCTGGCTACTGTAAAGTCACACATACTACAGCTGGCTACTGTAAAGTCACACACACACACACACTATAGCTGGCTAGTGTAAAGTCACACACACACCAGAGCTGGCTACTGTAAAGCCACACACACACACTATAAATTGCTACTGTAAAGTCACACACACACACACACACACACACACACACACACACACACACACACACACACACTATAGCTGGCTGCTGTAAAGTCACACACACATGCTATAGCTGGCTACTGTAAAGCCACACACTAACTAGGTTTATAACATGTTCCATGACAATAACACTAACTAGGTTTATAACATGTTCCATGACAATAACACTAACTAGGTTTATAACATGTTCCATGGCAATAACACTAACTAGGTTTATAACATGTTCCATGACAATAACACTAACTAGGTTTATAACATGTTCCATGACAATAACACTAACTAGGTTTATAACATGTTCCATGACAATAACACTCTAACTAGGTTTATAACATGTTCCATGACACTCTAACTAGGATTATAACATGTTCCATGACAATAACACTAACTAGGTTTATAAACATGTTCCATGCCAATAACACTAACTAGGTTTATAACATGTTCCATGACAATAACACTAACTAGGTTTATAACATGTTCCATGACAATAACACTAACTAGGTTTAAACATGTTCCAGACACTAAACTAGGGTTATAACATGTTCCATGACAATAACAAAAACTAGGTTATAACATGTTCCATGACAAAACACTCTAACTAGGTTATAACATGTTCCATGACAAAACACTCTAACTAGGTTATAACATGTTCTATGACAATAACACTAAACTAGGTTATAACATGTTCATGACAATAACACTACTAGGATTATAACTGTTCCATGACAATAACACTAACTAGGTTTTAAACATGTTCCATGACAATAAAAACTAGGTTTATAACATGTTCCATGCCAATAACACTGACTAGGTTTTAAACATGTTCAAGACAATAACACTAACTAGGTTTATAACATGTTCCATGACAATAACACTAACTAGGTTTATAACATGTTCCATGACAATAACACTAACTAGGTTTATAACAGTTCCATGACAGAACTAGGTTATAATATGTTCCATGACAATAAACACTAACTAGGTTTATAAACATGTTCCATGACAATAACACAACTAGGTTAGAACATGTTCCATGACAATAACACTCTAACTAGGTTTAACTTGCCATGACAATAACACTAACTAGGTTTAAACATGTTCCATGACAATAAACACTAACTAGGTTTATAACATGTTCCATGACAATAACACTAACTAGGTTTATAACATGTTCCATGACAATACACACTAACTAGGTTTATAACATGTTCCATGACAATAACCTCTAACTAGGTTTATAA